>NC_057802.1:298488062-298532722 GCF_018294505.1 Triticum aestivum | reverse complement strand
TTATAAATAAAAGAAATAACAAGCATGCCACAGTCGGGCGTCTATGCGACACCACATAAAGGGCTTATAAATAATTTAAATAACAAGCATGCCACAGTCGGGCGTCTGAGCGACACCACATAAAGGGCTTATAAATAATTTAAATAACAAGCATGACACAGTCGGGCGTCTGAGCGACACCACATAAAGGGCTTATAAATAATTCAAATAACAAGCATGCCACAGTCGGGCGTCTGAGCGACACCACATAAAGGGCTTATATAAGAATAATCACAGTGAATATCCAGGAGGTAGAACTGTCCCAGGGATACTCAATAATTCAAACAACGTAAATGGTTAGTCTACAATAATCATCATCATCATATGTCACAGGCCATAATCAATGTTCTGGTTTAGCAGTTTCTCCTCCGAAGACCGACACTAGACCCATCTCAGACTGTAGTCCTTACCCATGGACACGGCTATTCGAATAGATTTAACCTCTGCAGAGGGTGTACTCTTTACCCACAAGTAACGGATTTCTTTAGTCCATCGGGACTAATTCCGCCTACGGTCTTTTAATTGAAAACACACCTGACCGCACACACCAGCCTAACTTACCGGTGTCTGGAATCACCCACGACACCCATTAAGCAAAACACTAAGTGGGGAGGCTACAACCTCGACTTAGCATGGGATCACAAAATTTATAACGCGCGCAAACTAGGGGAGCTACCCCCCTCGGCTCCAACCGGAAACACCCATGCCCCCGGACCAGGTGGCATGCCTACCGGATGCCTCCGGTATCTTCCACCATGGCCTCTCTGTACGGTGTGTGCTTGGTAAGGGGTTGACAGCTTACTGAACCGTACCCTACCTGAGGCAGGGACAAGTGGTAGTACGAAACAAGTATGGGGGTTACTGGAACAAGACTCGATCTATGGTCGACTCAGGAGGTTTGAGTATTTCCTGCATGATTAGCATAACAAATATATTTCATCCAACAGACAGAATTCACCACTCATCATACCTCATCATGCCATACCGGACACAACCGTCCTGGCGAGGAACTAGAGACAAGCTCGTGTCTACCCAAGACAGAGACTTTCCCGGCTTCCTTCCGGTAGGTATGAAAGGCATACAAAGATGATTACTATCACAAGCATATCCATTTCTAACAGCAAAGAATCTTCATTATGCACTCATGCGTATGATCATATCGTCACATCAAATAACGAATGCTCCATGTCAAGGTGGTGTTGTAACCGCATCAAACAACACACACAAATATTATGCCAGGGTTCAGAATGCTTGCCTTCAAATTGTGGAGAGGCAGGGTGCATTCCAGAACTTTTGAAAATTTTCTTCTCTCTCCAAAATCCTATTTTTGAAAATATTCAAATTAACACATAGTTTCAAAACAGTACAAAAAAGTTGTTTGGAAAATTTTCAAATAAATATGAAAATAAACTAGACCAAATTTGAGTAATGATAGGAAAAGAATCAAATCATTTGGACTTATATTTAAAAAGTTATAGCCAGTCAAAGTTTAGTCAAAGTTCTGTTTTTAAATAAAACAGAAAAAAGAAAAAGGAAAGGAAAAACGTTTCGAATAAGAGAACACGTAGGAGACGTACTCTGGGATTACGCCTCCACTTTAAACAGCGCGGGCCGGCTCGGGGTCACTGACAGTGGGTCCAGGGGGGCCACTGGTCAGGTTTGACCAGTCGCCCGCGCCTCCCTCCTCCTCTGTCCGAGTGGTGGCGGGCTCCGGCGATCGACGCCGGCGAACGGCGGCTCCCCACGGGGCCCCGGGGGAAGGGATGGATCCGCCAGTCCAGGGCGGTCCTCCCGGTGGTCGCTAGGCAGGTGGGGACGGAGGGAGTCGCCGGCGGCGAGCTTCGCAGCGGAGATGGCTTCAGGTGGATTTGGGGCCCGGGGCTATGGTGGTTCCCGAACGCGTTTGAGGGTCTGAGTGGTTCCGCAAGGTTGAGGGGAAGAGGATGGTGGCACTGGGAGGGCAAGGGGGCTCCGGCTACGTCGAATTTAGCTGAGGGACGGCGACGGCCGAAGTTGCCGGAGGCGGAGAAGACGGTGGTTTCAGAAGAATTTGAGCGAGGGGGTGCACTCTATGGCTTGCCCGAGGATGCTCGAGCGAGGCCTGGGGCCATTTATAGCCGGGAAAGGTCGGTTCCGCCGCTGCTGGGGATAAGATCGCCGGCCGACCACTTTTGTTGCGGCAGGGCGACGTGGCAATGGCCGGAGCAGGGTCAGTGCTAGCGGACGGGCTTGGAGATAAGGACGGCCTGCTCACGAGGGCAGCTGGCGAGGAGTTGTGGCTCGGGCGGCGCCGTCCATGGCAGAGGCGCACTGTGGACGCCGGCGTGCCGCCAAGAGGGCCCTGACGGCGGCGCTGTAGGGCGCCAGGGCGGCTTGGAGTGTTCTGGCGAGTGGTTGAGGGCGGGGCGTGGCTCTGCAGGCGAGCAAGGGCCAGGGGCCAGACGCGGCGACCCGTGCGCACGCACGTGCAAAACGCGCGCTCTGGGCGTGCCCAGCGCACGCACGCCAGGTGCTCGACGAAATGCCATGGTGTGCTAGAGGGTTTGAGCGAGGCTGGCAGTTAACAGGTCTGGGTTAGAGTGGTCTAGGGGCTTAGTGGACAAGCTGGATGGGTCAGGGGCTCAAGTTCACAATGCAAACTAAAAATCATGCCAAAACTGTTCATGCACTCAAGGTGTTTGACAAAATGCTAAGGGCATCTAGGCAACTCTTGGGGTGGCCAAACTCTCCAGATCATATTTTCTTTAGATGATAGAGAGGGTGGCAAGGTTAGTTGGTCTAGACCAGAAACTTGTTAGTGCAAATATTTGAGAAAACCAAGTTTGGGCAGAGACTAAAGGTTATTATCTCATGAACCAAAAATACTCCAATGGGTCCATTCTCCTGGACTTAAGGGTTTGGTAGGGAGGACTATAAGCAAGAAGAAGAATCATGGGCAACAGAGCAATACAAAATGGAGTTGCAGTAGAAAAGGCCAATCTGGTCCAGAGGGCAAAATAGGATATTTTGCTCAAATTTTCCAAAGAACACCAGTGGTTTTCTACATAAAGTTGAATAATATACTCCTACTAACATCCCCTAATTTTGGTGGAAGTTTTAAAGAAATATTTAAATAGGTTGTAGTGCAAAAGTGCAAACTGGACCAGATTTGAAAACTTGGGGAAAAGCTCAAAATCTCCAAATGACTAAAGGGTATTTTTGCACAAAAGTGATCTAGGAACATCACATGTCATCCCCAAATTTTGGTGGGATTTTTAAAAGAATTTATCAAAGGGTTGCAGTGAAAATGGGACCCTAAAACTTATGAAAACCCATTTTAGAGAACTAAAGCTCAGGGAAAAATAATTATAAATAATCCCAGTGATAACAGAATTGTTTTATTTGAGAGGGTAAACAAGTCCAATAATAATTGGAAAGTTTTCACTTGGGGTGAAAACTCCACAACTTAGAAGAAAAGAGAGGTTTTGAGATCAAAAATAAATCCAGAAAAAAGAAAATTTAATTTCTTAGCAAAATTTTAATAAACAAAACATGGTTAAATTTTTGGGGTGTTACAGCACCCGAGCCCTCTCTAGTTGAAAGTCGCAGCTCGAAGAACCGACTATCCGACTGGCAAGAGTCAAAGGCAGGAAAGGATGCCTACACGAAAAATGGCTAAGGACTAACGAACTTATATAACACAAGCCGGCCTCCCACCCCGCCAACCGGCTGTCAGAACAGCCGGCTGGCCGGCTTCCCATTCACCTTGCTGCAATCTAAGAAAGCTAGAGTACTTGCCCTCCCAAACGGCCAAGCACTTCTCCAGCCACAGACTGCAGAGCAGCTATCCGGCTGGGAAGGCGGCGACCAAGAGAGGGTGGCAAAGGAAACAACCAAAAAGATGAAAGCAAATACAATCGGAAGCCAAGCACATGCATGATTATATTTACACAAAAGGCCTTCAAAAGGCCGGCATCCAACATAGTTTGAATACACCCCCAGTGGGTGGAACTGCGCAAACTTAACAAAGTATTGTTCAAAGAGTAATAAACATGAAAGTAAAGACGGCGCATCAGGCTAAGGGTGCAACAGGCGAGCCAGGAAGGTCGGTGGAGACGGCAGTGTCGGCTGGAGGAGTGGCCGGCTAGCGAGTCTCGGCTTGATCATCGTCGGCTGCAGGCGGCGCGCTTGCACGCGCCTCGTTGCTGGAGGCACGATCAAGCTGAGGCTGGCCGGTTGCTCCACAGTCTGGCACGGCGTCTTCACCATCCTCTCCCTCCTCCTCTTCGCCCTCGTCGCTGGAGTCGATCTCCTTCGCCGAGTCCTCACCATCCGCCGGGTTCAGCCCAAACCACTCCTCCGGCTAAGCAATGCCGTCATCATCCACCTCAGGGGCAAAGGCACTGGTGTCGATGTAGTCGGCGATTGCCGAGGCGCGCTGGATGATAGCCGGCCGCACCGCCTCCAGCTCCTTGTCGGCCTCCTGCCGCCAGGTGGCCAGCTGGTCCAAGCTCAGCTCAGGATACCAAGCTTTGACAAACTCCAGCGCCCACCTGGCGCCTGACCGAGCTGCAGAAGCCTTCCAGGCCTCGAAGCGGCCAACCGCTACCTCCAGCCAGTCGGCAGTCCGACTAGGGGTACGGGGAACCACCTCACCGGGCCAGAGGGCGGCCAGCACTTGCGCCCCAACGCGCTGAAGACGGCGGAGCATGCGGTGAGCCGGCTGGAGGCGGGCTTGGTTCGCCAGAAGCTGCTCCTCAAGCGACCGGCGAGCATCCGACGCGATCTCAGCACCAGCCTGCCTTTGCGCCTTGCGGTGGGCATTGATGACTTGGTTGGCGGCAACGGAGTAACCAGGGAAGTACTCTGCACAAACAAGAAAGGAAGAGAAAAAACACAAAGTCAGAAAATGGACCAAATGGCAAGCGACAAGCAAAGGAACGAAGAAGAAGGCGGCCTACCGTCAACCAAGTCTTCGATCTGGCCGTAGCCGTTGATCAGCGATTGCCTTGCCTCAGCCCAGCTCGCCGCCTCGGTCTCGTACTAGGCTTCGAGGGCGGCCTCGTTGTCCTACAGCGCCTTCAGGGCCGCCTTGTGGCTCTCCTCCTGGTCGGCCAGCTTCTTGACCAAGCGGTCATGATCCTGAGCCAAGGCGTCGAAATCGGCTTCCTTGGCGCGAAGGGCGGTCTGGGTCCCACCCAACTGCTCCCTCAGGTTGGCATTGGCCTTTGCAGATATGGTAAAGAAGAAAAAAGCAATAAGAAAGAAGTCGCCAGGAAAGATCTGGCCCGACTGCACAGCAGTCGGCCCGAATCTCGGGGACTGCACCCAGTGGGTGCGCTGACGCGCCCCCACGTGAGATAAACGATGAAGCACTTACTCCGGCTCTCAGTTAGATCAGCGGTCTTCTGGGTCAGCTCCCGAGCCTGGGAGTTGAAGGCAGCCGCGCGGAGGTTGTGGTAGTCCTGCAAGTAGGACAGAGAAGCGAATAAGAACAAGGTAGCAATCGAAGTCTACTAAGAAGTTCCAAGCTGCCTGCTCAGCAGCCGACTCGGAACTCAGGGACTACACCCAGTGGGTGCGCTGACGCACCCCGATGGAAGAAATCAAGATCAAGAAACAAAAAAGAGCGGGAAGACTCACCCGAATGGCCGTCCGTGTCGCGAGGAACTCTTGATTGTACTGCCTCAGCACGGCGGCCTGGGACTGAAGCCGGTTCCAGACTTCCTGCGCCGCCATGTTCACCACGGCCGTCCCACCACCCGGCGTCCACCCCGAGCTGGCGCTGGCCGTCTCCAGATCCTGGGCCGACGAGCTAGAGCCCGCGGCCTTCTGCGGGTCCGACACCGAAGTCGCCTTCCCTGCGCGTTGGCGCGATGGCGACCGGACCACCAGGTCCGTCCTTGCAGCCGGCTCGCCTCCAGCCGGTTGCACGGGCGGCGTGTTAGGCTGGCTGCCTTGGTCCGCCCCAGTCGGTGATGGCGGTGCCGCCTCCCTCTCCTGGACGACGACGTCGTCCTCCTCCCTCTCCATCCCCGGCAGGTCGCCACCGGCTTCCTCCAGCGGGGGCTCCGGGATCTCGGGCGCCACGGCACGCAGGGGGACGACAAGTAGGGCCTCTGCCGCCCTCTCTGTGGCTGCAGCCTCCGCCTGGGTCTTGGCTGCCGCGTCGGCTTGTGCCGCCGCCGACTCCTCCGCCAGATCCTGCGCCGCCTTGGCAGCGGCCGCCCTCAGCTCCTCCGCCTCCCGCGCCTCCCGCGCATTCCGCTCCGTCGCCGCTTGAAGCTCGGCACGGGGGTCCACGCGGCGGGTGCTTGCGGATCCTCCTGCCGATCCAACCACGGAGGCGGCAGTGGTCCGCTCAAGAGAGAGCGGAGCCCTGTTTGATGAATCAAGACAAGAACTTAGAAGAAGAGTATCGACAAAAAAGAAGAAGGAACACATGAGAAGAATTGACACTTACGCCGAAACCATTTGCGGTGCTTCACCACCTTGCGGAAGCGGGCAGCCTTCGCGGCCGCCTCATCCCGCTTGGTCGTCGCCGCCGCGCTCTTGGGCCTCTTCGGCCGACTGCCGAATAGGCTCGGTGTGGCTCGGCACTTCTGCGCGCCGCCTCGGGCAGCCGGCGCGGCAGATGAACCCGCGCCATGATCGGACGCCGGCTGGCGGCACGGGGCGACTTCCGCGTCGTCATCGTCCGGCCAGTCGTCGAAGCTAGCTCCAAGCCCGGAGCCGCCTGCTTCGCCGCCTCCACCATCGGCGTTGTCGTCCAGAGCGGCCGCCCCCAAGTCGGGGTCGTCCAAGTCATGCCCCGCCCGGTCGGGGAGAAATTGGCGCTCCGCCCCCGCTGCCCCGGCCGCCGGTCGAAGGAGGGGGCTCTGCCAAGACAAACCGACTGGTCAGAGTCGGCCAAGAGAAACTTGGTGACAAAAGTAAAGAAGAGAAGATAAAGAAAGCTTACCATAGGCGGGGGATGGGCATGGGAGTACGGCTTCTTGCCAAACTGCCACTCGTCGGTGAGCTTGCAGTTCGCGAGGTCGTTCACCATGAGAGCTACCTCGGAGTGAGGCATCTCCTTGATGCACATCCGACTCGGATCGAGTTGGCCGCTCATTTGATAGATCATATGAGGGTGGCCTTGGAGCGGGAGCACCCGGCGCACCACGAAGGCGGCCAGCAGGTCGGACCCGGTCAGGCCCTCCGACTGAACCATTACCCGGAGTTGCGCGACGGAGGCGGCTCCAGCCGGCGACAGCGTTCTGGCCCGATAGGACCACTTGGGCCGCCTCCCAGCCGGCGGGACGGCTACATAAGCCGGCAAGTTGACGAAGTCGCCTTGCGGAGCGACGTTCTTCACATAAAAGTAGGATTTCTGCCAGCGCTTCACCGACTGGATCAGCGTGATGGGAGGAATAGGGTTGTCGGCTACCGGCCTCCGCACCGCGATGAAGGCGCCGCTCTGAGCCGGCACGCCCTGCATGGCGGTGCCGAGCTTGGACTAGAAGAATTCCCCCCAGAGCTCGAGGGTGGGAAGGACGCCAAGGAAGCCCTCGCACAGAGTGACGAAGGCAGACAGCAGCACCACCGTGTTTGTAGTGAGGTGGTGCGGCTGGAGCTGGTAGAATTCAAGGAAGGAGCGGAAGAAGGCGCTCGCAGGCAGGCCAGGGCCGCGCAGGAAGTGTGAGCGGAAGATTACTCGCTCGCCTTCCTCTGGCGCCGGCGAGATCTCCCTCTTCGGCGCAAGACGGGCCTGCACATGGTCCTCGCCGGGCAACCGCCGCGTCTTGCGGAGGAAGTCGATGTGGTCCTCGTGGACGTTGGAGCCGTCCCAGTATCCGCCACGCAACATGACGGCAAGAAGTCGATGAGAAAGGTGCAGCGACGGTGAAACCACGGCCTCGCGGTGGCGGAGCTGCGGGGTAGTGCGAAGGCTAGAGGGACGGCGCGGCGGCGAGGGGCTGCAGCGACGGAGAGGAAGAAGAAGAAGATGGCGGAGCGAGGGTGAGCGTGCGAGCGTCTGCCGCTCCCCCTCCTCCCCCTATTTATAACCTCGTGCAGCGAAGCCGAGGAGGCGAGGCGTGGGGGGGACGTGGGATTAACCTTGCCCACTCCCCCACGTCCCGCGATTATTGCGCCCTAACGATGTGCGGAAACTGCCGTTGGAAGGCGAACGGCCCATTTTGGGCCACAGAAGATCCACACCTAGGCCTAGGCGTGGAAGTGGTGGGCCCCGGCCTGCGGAGGCGCCCCGTCGCGTGCATGGGCTGGCAGGCTTTTCCAGCCGGAGGGTGCCATGTGGTGCGCGGGCGGCAAGCGGCCGGCCCGCAACCCGGCGTGCGCACCAGCTGGCTCCCGCCTTCAGACTTCAAAACCTCACCGAGACGGCGCACCTGATCAAAGCCGGCTCCTAGCTGCTGGCTCTTCAAGATAGGAAGCTGATTGAGCTTCTCGTCCTCCTTTCAGCCTCGAAGCCCAACCAGCTTCGGGGACTACTGTCGGAGTAAATGGCCACGGGTAGCCTAACCGACTCCCCTGGCTCTTCAAAAATTATCGGGCCGATCAAGCCTTCAAGCACCCAAAACACAGGGCCGCCTTCCCCTGGCCGGTTATCTCACAGGCCGACTACTGGAAGGCGACTCGGCCCTAAAGACCCTCCCGAAGAGAGCTACAAGATGGCCGACTCCAAGAAGCCGGCCACAAGAGGACCGACTCCCAGAAGCCGGCCACAAGAAGACCGGCTCCCGACAAGCGGCCGAGATCGCACCCTTGAGGGCTGCACCCACATAACGGTGACAAGACGGGGCGTGGCTACAGTACAGCCTGCCACCCCGAATCCCAGAGCACGCGTGGCCATAGCGAGTCGTACGGGTCGGCCATCCCTCGTCCGGCGCGGCACTGTTGCCGTGTTGACCATGACGCCACCCACGACAGGCTGTCAGTACGGCCCGCGGGTGGCGGGCCCCTTCAGCCAGAGAGACGCTCGAAGGCAGCCAAGCCTCCCCCAGTCGGCCTGGGGTGTAGCCGGCTCCCAATAGCCGGCTACCCCCCACCCTCAAAGTATGTGCATCATTAAGGAGACAAGACGAGGTAAGGCTATAGTGAGAGCCCGCTAAGCGGCGGCACTGTAGCCATGCTTACCTCGACAAAGCCCTCATCATCAGGGGCGAGGCTACAGTAACCAGCCACCGACAAGACCCCCAGGCGGTGGGGCCGGCCTGTCGGCCAAGAGGCCGGCAGCCGGCGGGACCCACCAGTCGGCGGGCCCCAGCGGTCGGCGGAGAAGCCGGCGAGTACAGACGCTGACGGCTAGGACCCGCGTCCAGCCGGATTACCATTGTACCCCTGGGGGTAGGCCTATATAAACCCCCCAGGGCACCCATGCAAAGGGTTGATCTCTTAGATTTTTAGACACCACATAGAGAGAAGAGGAGAGCTAGCCTTGCCCTTCTTCCTCCTCTAGCCAAACAGCTCAAGGAGCCACTTGTGTTGATCTAGTGATCATGCGGAGACCCTGCAGAGCAGGACTAGGGGTGTTATCTCCACGGAGAGCCTCGAACCTGGGTAAGATTCGCCGGCGTGCATGTCTTCGCCTTATCCCGTTTCCAGGCACCGGCGATGTCTTACTGGCTCCCACAATGATAAGCCACCCGTTGGCATATGTCGCACCTACCACCCAACATTAAGTTTTCTCGTTTTCCTCTCCGCCTTGGTCGTAGTGCACAATGTAAGATGACTTACACACCTAGACAGAGTAGTTGTTTCCTCTTCGTGTATTTGTGTTAACCTACTAGTGTGGACTCATGCACCCTTCATGCACTCTGCCAAACACCCAAAAGTGGGTCGAGAAGGGAACTTTTGCTCCCATCCCGTGCACCCTTCATACACCCTGCCTAACACTATTTGTGCTTCATATGGTTCATGTTTCGTGGAGTACTGTAGCATCGTACTCTCCGTGCGCTGTAGACCTAGTTCTGTTAACATTGATCTCACCGTTCATTCTCGACCGGACAATCGAGAAAGCGGTACTATGTTACTAACTTACTGTTCATATAGTTGACATGCGCACAACATCATTTGTCGTCGTCATATCTTACTACACTAGCAACAAGATTATGTAGTACTGACGTATGAACCACTTCACATGCCTAGTAGTAGGAGCACTGTGTATGTTCAAGTGGCTGCCGTGTATCGCACTCCTCCATCATAAGAGTGGAAACGCTAGCTGTAATCATTTTTCTTCTTCAGAAAAACAGTGGACACACTCTACCGTGCGGATCCTCCTCCAGCCATGCACTAAATTACTCACTTTCGCCGACGTGTGGGACAGCCAGCATCGGGGTCCACCAGCCATGCACTAAATTACTCCGTAGTAGAGTGACGGTAGACTACCCCGATCGAAGCACCGCAGTAATGCCCAATGAGCCGTCAAATCACAAAACCCCCTGCTTTCCAGCAGTAAGTTGGACGGACGAAGCAACCATCATTTCACTCTTCTCTCTCAGCTTCCTCTCTACCCAACCCTTGCTTCTCGCTCATCTTGTTCCTCATTTCTTCAAGAAAACCCTGACCTGCTTCTGCCATTGTTCTTCTCTCCCAAAGAAGGAAAGGTGGGCGCATCAATGGTGTTGATTCTGGCCAAGGCCCGGTCTTGCAACCCCGAGACTGATCCTATAACTCCCTATCTTTTCTTCTTTTGGGTTTGTGATTATGGTTTCTTTTCTTTTATTTCTATTTGACAGTTTCTTGACGGACGCTGGAGCACCGGCCGAAGTGATGTCTATGGCTCTGGCCAAAACCGCCGAGGCTCATGGTACGAAGAAGCACAAGCACCCCGCTGAGACTACCGCACACAAGCTCAAGGCTATTGCCCTGTCCAAGCCCCCCTCTCTGGAGTCCCTCATTAAGCAAGTCCAGGTAATATCTCTTCTTGACGATCTTTTTCTTGATCTTGATCGTGTTTTTTCATCTAACACGCAGTACTAGTACTAGTAGTACAACTTTCTGGGTGATCTTGCATGTGATTATTGTGTGCCAAATGACGGTTCTAAATTCCTCTTTTGACCAAAACATGCGAGAGGTTGACACTGATTTCTTATAGATTACTTTCAACTACTCCCTCTGTCCCAAATTTCTTGTCTTAGATTTGTCTAGATACGGATGTATCTAATACTAAAATGTGACTTGATACATCCGTATCTAGACAAATCTAAGACAAGAATTTTGGGATGGAGGGAGTACTTTATGAACATCAATGCTACCTTTGAAGAGGGCATATTTGCCTCAGTAACTTGTGTTATGGATATTGCAAGTAATCCCTCTGCTCTCATGCCTTTGAAGACATGTTCTAGTGTCTTTGTTCACTCATTTCTGTGTGTATATGTAGTCATATATGGAGTATAATATCAAAAATCATCTTATATTTCTGAACGGAGGTAGTAATAAAATATGGTTTTTGTTTGAATTAGAACCAGGTCCGCGGTGGAGATGAAGTTCTCAAAGTCATGCCGTGTGAACTGGAAGACCTGAGGATGAGTTCTACTACTAAACTATCAAGCTGTTGTGTCCTTGTCGCCACGTGTCCTGAACTAGTGTTTTCATGTAGCATTGTTGTCAGGCGTGTTCTCGAGTCTGTACTTGACCACAACAATTTCTTGGCTGTGCCTTCGATTACGAAGGGTGTGGTTCTTGTAAAGCTTCCCAACAAATCTGATGCGGCATGTCTTCATGATCATGTTTATGAGTGGAAAGACCACTCTGTTAGATTCTCCAAGGTTGACAAGATGGTGATGGTGCATGTAGACATCTCTCACGAAGTCCATGGCCTAGTCAGTTATGCGGGGTTCATCCCGTAGGTCGGTGGCAAGAATAGTCTGCAGAGTTTAATTAGTGCAAATTTGCTTGTCTGTAGTAAGTACTATTGTTCAGTACTTGATTTGTGTTTGTGAACCCTGTATTGTTTATTAGTACTGCCGCTTTTGGTGTGTGGCCAGTCCTGAGAATGGTCTATGTTAATGTCTGTCCACTCAATTCAGTATGTATATTTTGAAGTATCCAGATCATCTTTTTTGTGAGGACGGTTTATCAATTATGGTTACACTCCAATATCTGTATGCATTGCAGGGTTTATCGCACCCACCTAGATTTCCAGTCCCATGGATGTTCGGTCCATACGATTTGTCACGACCTTTGGACTGTCCTGCATGTGGGAGTAGGCAGGGGCCCTCCATGCCACCCGTAGTTGGACGATCAATCTTCTGTTTAGTACTTCAACATAGTGATTTCCTGGTAAGGATTCACTCGTGTCACATCAAGTAAATCTTATTGATTTACTGTCTAAATGTTATTGATTTAATGTCATGTTTTCTTTCTTTTCCTGCAATTTTACGATGCAGGTTTTGCCATGTGACATTCATCGCAGAATAAATTGTTTGGCTTGCTCTACGATGGCTATTTTTGCAGGTTTCACTTCTTATGTCGTGTCAGTAAGGAAGGCACTGTCCATCACTTATATTACTGGGAAAATTGGATCAGTTTGTTGTCTGAGTACAAGCTGAATCCCTATGATGAACTGTAGTTTGGTTTAACAAAAACGCCACAACTAGTCCTTCTCGCGTTTAAAAGAAATGAAGAAAAAAGCTAGATCACGGCCACGAAGGCTAGTCAAGTTAGAAAGCTGATCATACCAGACCAGACACGATCGCCGCTGTCTCGCACATTGGTACCACCTTCAGCAACGGATCGAGCACCGGCAGTTACTCTAGCACTGACAGCGGCAGCAGCTCAGTCTGATCCAGCTGAGGATTGGGAACCAACCGCGTCAGCGGATCAGGCTGGTCTACCGGAGGATCGGGCATCGACACCGGCACCTGCTCCGACACCGGCACCATCTCTACAAGGAGCATCATCTCCGGCAGCAGCAGCGGCTTCGGCACCTGCACCAACACTTGCACTTGCATCTGCTCCGGCCCGTGCAGCAGCAACCGAATGAGCAGTTGCACCGGCAACAGACTGGGCTGCAGTTCGCACTTCATATACCAAAGTCCTTACAAAAACCGACATGTCCACCTTCTTGGTAAGCATTGGCCGTCCAAGTGTTTCATTCTTTTTTATTTCCATGTTGTTTCGCATGATTCACTGTGTTGATCTAACTGTTTGGGTATGTCTTCTTGTTTGCAAACAGAGAATTCCTAGAGCAACGAGGGAGTCGTTCAATAATCCGGGCGACAGCGGACAAGTTTCTCTTACCATGCGCAGCCTTGGTGTGAATGAACCTGCTCAATATACCGTAAGTACAAAGGATGGTCGCATGATGATTGATGCTAAAGGATGGTCAAGGTTCAAATCTAAATCATATCTTGCGGTAGGGGATGATGTCAAAATCGAACTTTCTCGACAAGGAGAGCTGGTCCAAATCAACTTTGAAATTCTTCAGTACTGCCGAACTGATCTATCCGCCGAGAGATTTTGATGTAATACTCTGGCATGGTGAAATAAGTCTCCTGTGTGTATAAGTAGTACGACAGTATCATTGATAGAATTGCAACTCTGATTGCTGGTTAGGAACTGTCGTTTGATTTCATTCCAATAGCTGCTGTGCATTATTCAATTTTGTGTATTCGCCTTGCGACAGCATCTAAAACCAGCACCGTACTGACCGCTTGCAATATGAAAAGCGCTGAGGTAGAACACATGGGCCCCCAAACATGCAGGCACACCAGCCTATGGCCCAAAGTCCAGAACCGTGAGCCTGTCTGAGTATTTCTCAGCTGAACCCCCATAATGCCCGTGTGTTGCACGTAACATCAAGATGCATTTGTATGAGTATTTTATCTTGTGAGAGAAAAGGATGAATGAGGGAAGGCCTTATTTGCAAATGCGGAGAGGTGTGTGGGTACCTTTTTGCAAAATTGCCATAGTTTCCTTCCTATCCGTCAGATATAAATCGGACGGCCTATATTGCAGGATGACAAGCACACAATCATCACCAACTCGTCTATACCGTGTTAAAAAACTCTGTTTTTATAATTATATATGTTATATATATTCCCCTTGATTTTTCTTATGTATAAAGTTGTGATATAAGATATCTTTATATTTCTTTACAGAGGGAATATCTCTTTGTCAAAAATATATTTATGTGTAATAACTAGTTACTCCTGTCTTTCTACTTCCTTGCGCTGATATGTGGAGCATCCGACAACGGGGTCCACATGCCATATGCACCAAATTAGAGTGCACAACTGCACGGTAGACACAACCCGGTCGTAGCACCGCATTAATGCCCAATGAGCCGTCAAATCACAAAAAACCCCACCTTTCCAGCTTTAGCAGTAAGCTGGACGGACGAAGCGGCAATATTTCACTCGGCCTGAATCCCTTCTCCCTTGTCTGCTTGTTCACAGAAAACCCCCGCTCGGCGATTGCATAGGGTTTTCTCATGGAGAACCTTGTACGAATTCTTCATCCATCCCCGATAAATCCAAGTCCCTTGGTCGCGGGTACTCCTAGGATGGCAGCCACCGCCATTGATGCATTTTTCTTCCTACTGAATCTAGTGTGTTTCATTTGCAGTGCCCAAAGTGCCAAGACCCTACAGGTTTCCGCGCCCTCGGCGAGATGCCACACTTGTTCCTTCTCATCCTAACACAGGATTTTAAAACGCGCACAGTATGTTCCTAGAATCCTCTTTTCTATCCGGGAGGGTGGGGTTTTTTGAACATGATGTCGACTAATTTGGAAATTTGGATTGCTATATTTGGATAAAAGGTACTAGTACCACTGAGGTGAAGCAGGAAAGTATTTCTAGATTCGGATATAGGGAATACATTGTGTTCTCATATTATTTTTCCTGCAGTGCATTCCTTGCTCTGCCCGAACACATGTACTCAAGATGCTCGGCCTTGCCATAACTAAATACATTAGTTTAGTGGTAGCAGTGAAGACAAGCCATGGATATAAGTTTCGAGTTGGGTTCATGAACCAAGAAGATCGCTGCTTTTTTTATGGCCGAACTTGGATAAACTTTCTCAAGTGTTATGGACTGAAAGTTGGCGCACGAATGTTGATGGAAATAGCAGAACCTGGTCTCATCTTCACTGCGATCTTCCACCCTGACGTCGTTCCAATTGTTCATCCATGTTAGTTTTGTATCTGGTTCTTGCTTGTTGCCTTGATTACTTCTTAATCCACCTATTTTGTCTAACTGATCACAATTTAACTTTAGAAGTAGCAACTAATCTCTCACGGAGATGCTACTTCTAACTAATATTTTCTTATAATTGGTGGCACGTGTAGGTTTTTTCAGAGTTAAGCAGGCTGCTCATTTGTTATTCTGTAACAACTCGGCTGTTACTGATGGCACTGAAGTTGACTAGGACGACATCCACAAGTTCCTACACTTTATTGATCGTCTTGAGGTCCTTGTGGGGCGTTTCAATAGTGGAAGGCCACGTGGGATATGTGTGCCACTGCTCCACTCGTTGAACAGGTCCAACTGTGTCGAGAAACTTATGGTACGAGCTATTTTCTGTTATATATGTTGTTCATAAACTATTGCTTATACACAGTTTTACAGCTGTGATCTTCTTGAAATAGAAACTGCCCAGTTCTATTGTTCCTATACAGATGTCTGACCATGGTCGGGTCAGACTTGCGCTTGGTCACAACATGATGTTTATGTCGACCTACTCCATTCCCCTTGGAGGTGAAAAGATACTTATTCATGGGTGGTCTCAAATAATGAAGGCCCGTCCATCTTGGAGAATAGGACAGAAGATTATGTTCCTGCTTTTCCATGGATCTAAAGCGAATATCCTGTTTATTGACCACATTGCGATATGAAGCCGCTTTTAGAAGGTTGTGGATGCGCGGGGTGGCGCCCGGGCCTTGTCCTGGGGCTTGGCGGCCTTACCCTTGGTTAACTGTAGGCAAAGTAGCACTGTTCGAGGCGTGCTTTGTACGATTGAACCTGTATAAGTACTCATACTGCTTTCAGCTATGGTTGTTAAGTGCCCCTGCTGGTTTCAGTTAAGGTTGTTAAGTACTCCTGCTGCTTTTACAGTCTGTCGTGTTTCTCCAGTCCTGTCTTCCTCCAGCCGCCAAAACCAAACCAGCGCCGGCAGGGCCGCCTGCTTCCGCCTCCCACGGCTGGCTGCGCCTCAGCGCACGCATCGCCGCCCCACCGTCTCCTAAATCATTAACGCCGACGTCCGAGGCCTCGCCGTCGTCCTCCGAGCGCTTTGGTGCACTCGCCACGGTGCCGCCCTCTCGCATTGTCCACATGGTCAGCAAACAACAGGAATCGGCAGAAGTACGCGGAGATGATGACATTAGGGCCCACCATGTAAGCGTATGGAAAAACAAAATGCTTCCTCCTAGTGTTTTCCTGACATCTGGGACCCACGACATTGTGAGCGTATATAGTCAATAGACAAGAGAACAGCACAAGATCGGCTGACACCTGGGACGTAGCAGCTCGAGCAGTATATTTATTTGTTATTGTTGAGACGGAGCAGGGTTTGAACTGGGTTGTGGCCCGTCTAGCCCAGGTTTATATTTTATGTTCACCATGTGACCTGCCCAGCTATTTTTTCTTTGTGAAAATGAGCCCAGTTTATTTTTTTCTGAAGAATGCCCAATCCAGGCCTACTTATTTTTCTACGCCCTGATGGGCTGCAACTCTTTCAAGACGCCTGCAAATCTTGAAAGTAATATGAAATGGGTTGTAAATATAAAAACATATGACAAATTGGCAATTACTTTGTAATTTCTGATTTTTTTTCACATTTTCAGATTCCTATTTCACTAGGCAGTAACCTAATTTAAATATATCTTCAAAGTACTTTAAATCTGGCTCGACATTTCGGTATTAAAAATAGTTTGGAACCCACAAAAATATGCGAAATTGGCCCTGGCCAACCAAAAAAATGGACTGCAATAAATTGCATAAGAAGTCGCAATGAGCTATATATAAATTATTAAAAAAAGAGGGAATGGTCTGACTTATGGGCCTATTAAGTTGACGCGTATGCAAGATTTTTTTAGTTATTATATACATCAACAAATGATTCTAGCAGACGTAACCGTTGGATGTCAATCCAATGGCCGTCGTGTTTCTTCAATCTCTGATCTTCTTGCTACCGCCGCCAAATCCAGCGCCAGCGGGACCGCCTGCTCCCGCCTCCCGTGTAGGCCTCACCGCCCCCTACTACTCCCACCTCTGGCCAGGGCATCCCTCTACTCACCCACACCCCATGTTATTCTGCGGCGACGGCAGCCTCACACCGCAGTCGAACTAGTGAACCCTCGTACTCCTCTCCACGCGGGCTTCCACTGCCGCGTCTTCCCCGGCTCCGCGTCGTCCCCTTCCTAGGCCTCGCCGTCGTCCACCGCCCTGGTGCTCTCGGTGCGGCGTGGTCAACATGGTCAAGGAACGGCTTCCATCGGACATGGACTGTACGTGGAGAGGCTGACAGCTGGGTCCACGACGGCAGCAAGGAAGTGCCTCCTTATTATGCGGAAAATAATGATTCCTCCACCTGACAGCAGGAACCCACCGGACGGGCCACCATATTTCGCGAAAAAAATGTTTCCCCCCTGACTGCTGGGACCCACCGGATGGGCCACCGTACTGCACGAAAAAACGTTCCCCCCGCTGTCAGCTCGGACCCACCGGAAGTGCCTCCTTATTATGCACAAAAAAATGAATACTCCCCCTGCTGGTTGGGACCCACCTTGGTGGGAGGCTGACTTGTGGGCCTACTAAGTTGACGGGGACGGAGTGCTTTGTCAACTTAGTCAACATGAACGGTTCTAGCTCTAGTGACCGTACGATGTCCATCCAACGGCCATAGTGCTTCTTCAACCTCTGGTCTTGTTGCTCCAGCCGCCCAAAGCAGCGCCGGTCGTGCCGCATGCTCCTACCTCCCGTGGCCGGCTATGCTGCCGCGGAGGCCTCACCGCCCCTACTATTCCCACCGCTGGCCAGGCCATCCCTCTATTCACCCACACCCCCTGTTATTCTGCGGCGATGGCAGCCTCACACCGCAGCGAACCAGTGAACCCTCGTACTCCTCTACGCGTGGGCATCCACTTCCGTGTCTTCCCCAGCTCCACGTCGTCCCCTTCCTAGGCCTCGCCGTCGTCCACCGCCCTGGTGCTCTTGGCGCGGCGTGGTCAACGTGGTCAAGGAACGGCTTCCATCGGACGTGGACTGTACGTGGAGAGGCTGACAGCTGGGGCCACGGCCGCAGCAAGGAAGTGCCTCCTTATCACACGCAAAATAATTATTCCTCCACCTGACAGCGGGGACCCACCGAACGGGCAACCGTATTTCACGAAAAAACGTTTCCCCTGACAGCTGGGACCCACCAGCTACACCTTCGCACGCAAGGAAGTGCGTCCGGGCAACAAAAAATGATTCGCCCCCCTGACTGCTGGGACCGACCAGCTACATCTTCGCAGGCAAGGAAGTGCCTGATAGTCGGGACCCACCTGGTCGAAGCGTACGTAGTGTTGTCATTCTGGTCGCGAACGTGTACGTACATACTGGCCGATGTAGAGGCGCGCACGTGTCGTAGTAGAGGCGCGCACGTAGCATGTACACGTACGTAGAGCGGCCAGTGTGCAAGAAAGAAAATACGGCCACGTACGTACATACGGGCAGGGTCTCAAACGCCTACTCACGCATACGTACGGCCAGGGCTTGTGTACATGGCTAGGTCGGAACGGAGAAATAGCGTCGTCGTCGTGTTCATGGGGAGCCAACCGGCTGGGTCGGAATGGAATGCGTCGTCGTGTTCATCGGAAGGGCTTGGACAGAACAGCCGATGGAAACGAGGCCTAGCGTACCGCAGAACGGAGGAAACGGCCTTGTGTTCGACCGGCCACGTTCGAAACAGGATCCTGTTCATCGGGAGGGGTCTGGCGTATCACAAAACGGAGGAAACAGACCTCCTACGGTCGAAACGGGGGTCCTGTTGATCGGGAGGGGTGTGGCGTACCGCAAAACGGAGGAAACGGACTTGTGTTGGAGCGCTACGGTCGAAACCGGGGTCCTGTTCATCGGGAGGGGTGTGGCGTATCGCAAAACGGGACTCCACGGGATACTGTTCATCTCCACCGTCGACCCCCTCCAGCCTCCACGGGCTACTGTTCATCCACAGTCGACCTCCTCCAGCCTCCACCTGCGACTGTTCATTTACGGGCTCCTGTTCATCCAGCCTCCACCGTGCGCTACTCCACCGGCTACTGTTTAACCGGCCCTCTCCACGGGCTCCTGTTCAACCACCCCTCCACGGGCTACTGTTCATCCTGCCCTCCATCGTCTACTATTTATTGTTCATCCTGCCCTCCATGGGGTGGTCCTATTCATCTTGCCCTCCACAGGGTCCTGTTTATCCAGCCCCAACCTGCTCGAATGATCGGGGTCGTGTTCATCCACCCCCACCGGAAACTGTTCCTCCAAACCCCCAGCAACGCGCACTGTTAATCCAGAGGCAACGCCACGGGGTCCTGTTCATCCACCCCCACCGGGAACTATTCATCCAACCCCCTCCCCCGCAACGCTCACTATTCATCCAGAGGTACCATCGATCGGCTTCAGTTAGCAGCTGTAGCGAAGGAATCGCTCGATCGGGTTCAGTTAACAGCCATCGATCGATCGCTCGGGTTCAGTAATGCGTAGCCTATAGTGCAATCGCTCGGGTTCAGTTAGAGCCCAGCGCCTCGCTCGCGTTTAGTTAGAGCCCAACGCCTCGCACACACGCGCGTACGTACGAGAGAAACGCGCATCGCTCGGCGCCCGACCACCCACCATAACCGGGGACTCCCCGATATTTTCCGCGCCCTCGCTTCTACCACGATTTTTTCCGTCATGGACGGCCCAAATAATGTCATGCAGCTGCGTCTCCGGCCCGCCCAGGACGAAAAGCCCATTTCTGTCATGATTTTTTGTCATAGAAATAGGACCCCACCACATCTATGATGACACCGTGTTTTTTCACAATTATCGTCATAGAAGTGTCATAAGTATGACAGAAAAGATTTTCGTTCGGCCCAAAATGTCACGGATGTGTCTTTTTTTTGTAGTGATAGAAGCATCATGTTGATTATTATAACAACAACAAAATTAAACATTGGACTTTATCATAGAACTTTTATCATATACTTCTCATGAGTAAGAAATAGTTCATCACACAATCAAAGTATAAAGCAAAAACTCTATTGGAAACCAACAAACTATGTTCTCAGTCAACTTTGCAACTACAATTCATCATCTTTTCAGGAAGGGTCACGTATCGGAGCCTTTAGGCAAGTGCACATACTCAACCATCATATAGTCTTCTATGATTGCTAACACTCACCGCGTACCCATGAGCAAAACATTTCAACCGGACACATAGAAAGATAGGGGCTTAAAGTTTCGCCTCCCAACATATTCACCTCAAGGATGGTGTCAACAATAATAACTCATGCTATCTATATTCAACTGGACATATGTGCCTAGATCTTTCCTCACCACATGATGCTTGCCAAAGGAGAAAAATAAAAAGGAATAGAAGGAAAACTTTGACTCTTTGCATAAAAGTAAGTACATAAAATTAAAGGATAGGCCCTTCGCAGAGGGAAGCAGAGGTTGCGATGCGCTTATTTGTTTGTATGCTCAACCCCTTAATGCAAAAGAACGTCACGTTGCATTGTCCCTTGTGATAGCGACCTTTATTATGCAGTCTATTGCTTTTATTCTTCACCATCACAAGTTCGTGCAACGCTCAATTTTCTATTACACTAAATGATCTCACACATTTAGAAGCAATTTTTATTGTCTTTTTGCACTGATGACAACTTACTTGAGGGATCTTTCTCAATCCCTAGGTAGGTATGGTGGACACTTGAAAGTAAGATTTGGGTTTAAGGGTTTTTGGATACACAAGTAGTATCTCTACTTAGTGCGGAATTTTTGGCTAGCAAAGATAGGGGGCAAGCATCACATGTTAAAGGATCTATGACAACATGACTTCTATGTGAATATAAAACATAAATCATTAAGTTGTCTTCCTTGTCCAACGTCAACAATTTTGGCATATAATATTTTGATGAGGGCTCACAATCACAAAAGATTTCTTGGATAGTATATTTATATGTGAATCTTCTCTTCCCTTATTAATTCTTTCATGAGTTGCATCATTGACTAATGCTATGTTTGTCAATCTCTAATAAAATTTTGTACTTATACTTTTCCTTATGTGGTGCCATCACCTACCATAGGATTAGTATATAATCTTATTGATTTATTTCTTTCCTTTTATTTATTTCCTTTCTCTTTTTCCTTTCTTATTTCTTTTCTTTATTTGCAACATGAAAGTAAAGAGAGCAAAAACTCAAACTAAACTTTATTATATAACTTGCACACGATTACAAGGATAGATCACTAAGCAAACTCTCAAAGAAGAAAGGATCGAACTAAATGTTTATTGATCTAATGCAAAAGATCGAACTAAAATAAGTAAAAGCAAAAAGATAGTGGAATGATACGATGCCGGGGCACCTCCCCCAAGCTTGGCGGAAGCCAAGGGGGGTGCCCATACCCGATACTCAATTATCCTTTGGTGGTGAAGAAGATGATGGTGATGATGACAATTGTGCCTTCAACTTTTTCATATTATAGTTGAGGAGAGCAATTTCCTCCTTTAAATCATCGACTTCCAACTCCAGCTTCACATCTTGTCACATAGATCCCCTTTGCTTTTCTTCTTATAACAAAAAGGAATAGATTGGGTTTTAGACCGGTTAGCTCTCTTAGGAAGACTTGACTCCTTGTATTCCACGTGCATATCCCCTGGTTGAGGTAGAGGGACATCCTCCTCCTCTGAGCTTGAATCATCGATCTTCATCAAGTGAGCATCCTCCTCGTCATCCGTAGTTCGACCATAAGAAGATAGGTCCCCATAGGTCTTTGGGTCAACAATGAGATGTGAGACATAGCTCTCACCGTCGGAGTCCTGGGATGACATATTTTCAAAACTGTGCAGAAATTAGCAAGAAAAGAGAATAGAGGATTTCTCCGTGATACGGTGATCAACAGGTTCGGGAAGTATATATAATTTTTTTATCTTCGGGGACAAGTATACGAAAGAAAAACGGAGTCCGGAAGGTGTCCCGGGTGGGCACAACCCACCTGGGCGCGCCAGGCTTGCCTGGCGTGCCCTGGTGTCTTGTGCCCACCAGGGGACGCTTCCTGGAAGTTTCTTTATTCCCAAAATTCTTAAGTATTCCAAAACCGATAAAAAATATTTTTGTGGATCTTTCGGAGTTCGTTTACTTACCGTATCACGTACCTCCTTATTTTCACGATTCTTGGGTGTTCCGGAAGGACTCTTTTATGTGTTCTTCCGGTGTCAAAGTTTTGATAATATTACTTTCAACGTTAATGGGCGTACCTGAGAGATAATGCTTTATTCATTGCCCATTGACAACCTTTGGGTTAGTACCTTTGGAATTATTTATTTCGATGGCTCCAGACTGATAAACCTCCTCGATGACATATGGGCCTTCCCATTTTGAGAGGAGTTTTCCTGCAAAGAATCTGAAACGAGAGTTGTACAAAAGAACATATTCTCCGACTTTAAACTCACGCTTTTGGATTCTTTTGTCATGCCATCTTTTAACTTTTTCTTTGAATAATTTTGCATTTTCATAAGCTTGGGTTCTCCATTCATCTAGGGAGCTAATATCAAATAACCTCTTTTCACCAGCAAGTTTGAAATCATAGTTGAGTTCTTTAACTGCCCAGAATTCTTTATGTTCTAGCTCAAGAGGCAAATGACAAGCTTTTCCATAAACCATTTTATAAGGAGACATACCCATAGGATTTTTATATGTTGTTCTATAAGACCAAAGTGCATCATCTAATTTCTAGACCAATTCTTCCTGGACCTATTAACAGTCTTTTGCAAAATTAATTTTATTTCTCTATTGCTAAGTTCAACTTGACCACTAGACCGAGGATGATAGGGTGATGCAATTCTATGGTTAACATCATACTTGGCAAGTATTTTACGGAAGGCACCATGAATAAAGTGTGAACCACCACCAGTCATTAAATATCTAGGGACTCCAAACCTTGGGAAAATAACTTCCTTAAGCATTTTAATAGAGGTGTTGTGATCAACACTACTAGTTGGAATAGCTTCTACCCATTTACTAACATAATCAACAGCAACCAAAATATGTGTATACCCATTAGAGGAAGGAAAAGGTCCCATGTAATCAAATCCCCAAACATCAAATGGTTCAACAGCAAGTGAGTAATTCATAGTCATTTCTTGACGCTTACCGATATTACCTATTCTTTGACATTCATCACAAGATAAGACGAACTTACGGGCATCCTTGAAGAGAGTAGGCCAATAAAATCCAGACTGCAATACCTTATGAGCAGTTCTATCCCCAGCAGGATGCCCTCCATAAGCCTTGGAGTGACATTTCCATAGGATTTGTCCATGTTCATGCTCAGGTACACAACGTCTAATAATACCATCTACTCCTTCTTTATAAAGATGTGGGTCATCCCGAAAGTAATGTCTTAAATCATAGAATAATTTTTTCTTTTGTTGGTATGTAAAGCTAGGTGGTAAATATTTAGCAACAATGTAGTTACCATAATCAGCATACCAAGGAGTACTATGAGAAACATTTATTGCAGCTAAGTACTCATCAGGAAAACTATCATCAATAGGTAGTGGGTCATCAGGCAAATTTTCAAGCCAAGACAAATTATCAGCTACTGGGTTCTCATCTCCTTTTCTATCAATGATATGTAAATCTTCTTGTAACAAGAGAACCCATCGAATAAGCCTAGGTTTAGCATCTTTCTTTTCCATAAGATATTAAATATCAGCATGGTCTGTGTGAACTGTTACTTTGGAATCAACAATATAAGGTCTAAATTTATCACAAGCAAACACCACTTCTAAGAATTCTTTTTCAGTAGTAGCATAGTTTCTTTGAGCACTGTCTAGAGTTTTACTAGCATAATGAATAACATTCAATTTATTATCAACTCTTTGTCCTAGAACAGCACCAACAGCATAATCACTAGCATCACACATAATTTCAAAAGGCAAGTTCCAATCAGGTGGTTGAACAATAGGTTTAGAAATTAAGGTTTTCTTGAGTGTTTCGAAGGCTTCTAAACAATCATCATAAAAAACAAAGGGAATATCCTTTTGCAAGAGACTAGTGAGAGGCCTAGAAATTTTAGAAAAGTCTTTGATAAATCTCCTATAGAAACCAACATGACCTAGGAAACTATGAATACCTTTTATATCTTTAGGACATGGCATTTTCTCAATTGCATCAACCTTAACTTGGTCCACTTCAATACCTCTTTCAGAAATTTTATGACCCAAGACAATGCCTTCATTAACCATAAAGTGGCACTTCTCCCAATTCAAGACAAGATTTGTTGGTTCACATCTCTGCAAAACTCGCTCAAGATTGCTTAAACAATCATCAAAGGACTTCCCATAAACAGAAAGTCATCCATGAAAACCTCAACAATCTTTTCACAAAAGTCAGAGAATATAGCAGTCATGCATATTTGAAAGGTAGCAGGTGCATTACATAAACCAAAAGGCATAAGTCTATTAGCATAGGTTCCAAAGGGACAAGTAAAAGTGGTCTTTTCTTGATCAGGTTGACAAGCAGGTATTTGTGAAAAGCCAGAATATCCATCAAGGAAGCAAAAGTGGGTGTGCTTAGATAACCTTTCAAACATTTGATCAATAAAAGGCAAAGGGTAATGATCTTTTCTAGTTGCTTTATTTAATTTTCTAAAATCAATTACCATTCTATAACCTGTAACAATTCTTTGTGGAATAAGTTCGTTCTTATCATTAGGAACAATAGTTATACCTCCTTTATTAGGAACACAATGAACATGACTTACCCATCTACTATCAGCTATAGGATAGATTATACCTGCTTCCAGAAGTTTTAATATTTCCGTTCTTACCACTTCCTTCATCTTCAGATTTAACCGACATTGGTGATCAACAACGAGTTTAGCATCAGGTTCCATATTAATTTTGTGCTGACATAGAGTGGGACTAATGCCCTTTAAATCATCAAGAGTATATCCAATAGCAGCTCGATGCTTCCTTATAACTTTCAATAATCTTTCTTCTTCCTGTTCTGAAAGGTTAGCACTAATAATAACAAGATATATCTTCTTTTCATCAAGATAAGCATATTTCAAAGTGTCTGGCAATTGTTTTAATTCAAACATAGGATCACCTTTAGGTGGAGGAGGACCTCCTAGAGTTTCAGTAGGCAAATTGTGTTTAAGCCGAGGACGTTGTTCAAAGAAACTTTTATCTATTTCATTTCTTTCATGCATATGTAAATCATTTTCATCTTCTAGCAAATATTGTTCTAAAGGATCAGTAGGTGGTATAGCAATAGAAGCAAGACCAATTAATTCATCTTTACTAGGCAATTCTTTTTCATGAAGGTTTCTACTAAACTTGGAAAAATTAAACTCATGAGACTCATCACCAAAGCTAACACCAACAGTTTGTTTCTTACAGTCTATCTTAGCATTAACTGTATTCAAGAAAGGTCTACCAAAGATAATGGGACAAAAGTCATCTTGTGGGGAACCAAGAACAAGAAAATCAGTAGGGTATTTTATTTTCCCACACAAAACTTCAACATCTCTAACAATCCCAACTGGTGATATAGTGTCTCTATTAGCAAGTTAAATAGTAACATCTATGTCTTCTATTTCTGCAGGTGCTATGTCTTTCATAATTTCTTAATATAAGGTGTAAGGAATATCACTCACACTAGCACCCATGTCACATAAACCGTGATAACAGTGATCTCCTATTTAAACCAAGACAACGGGCATGCCAACAACAGGTCTATGTTTATCCTTTTTATCCGATTTGGCAATTCTAGCAGCTTCTTCACAGAAGTAAATAACATGCCCATCTATATCCTCTTCTACGAGATCTTTAACCATAGCAATGCTAGGTTCTAATTTGATTTGTTCATCAGGTTTATGTGTTCTAATAAAACTTTTGTTAACCACGGTTGAGACTTTAGCATGTTCGTTTATCCTAACAGGGATAGGTCGTTTCTCAATATAAGCAGAAGGATTAACTGGATCAACATTGTAAAGTATAGTTTCTTCTTTAACTAATAAAGGTTCTTTAATTTCTTCTTTAATAGGTGGGTGATATTTAAACCACTTCTCTTTAGGGAGTTTAACATGAGTAGCAATGATTCACAAAAGGAGGCTACTATCTCAGAGTCAAGTCCATATTTAGTGCTAAACTTTTAAAAAGAATCAGTGTCCATAAAAGATTTAACACAATCATATTTAATTTTAATACCCGACTCTTTACCTTCGTCGAGTTCCCAATCTTTAGAGTTGCATTTAATTATTTCCAAAAGATCCCACCGGAATTCAATAGTCTTCTTCATAAAAGAACCAGCACAAGAAGTATCAAGCATGGCTTGATCATTACGAGAAAGCCAAGCATAAAAATTCTGGATAATAATTTCTCTTGAGAGCTCATGATTGGGGCATGAATATAACATTGACTTAAGCCTCCCCCAAGGTAGAGCGATACTTTCTCCTTCACGAGGCCAAAAATTATATATATAATTCTGATCACGATGAACTAGATGCATAGGATAATTTTTTTTGGTGGAACTCCAATTCCATGATCCAATATCATCGCAAAGCCTATACCATGCCAATGCTTTTCCCTTCAAAGATAAAGGGAAAACCTTTTTCATCACTTCCTGTCCGGGTAAACCTGCAAGCTTAAACAATCCTCAAATTTGTTCTACATATATCAAGTGCATATCAGGATGTTCAGTTCCATCTCCTACATAAGGATTAGCTAGCAGTTGTTCTATCATACCCGAAGGAATTTCATATTAAATATTTTCAGTAGGTGCAGTAGGTTGAGGGGTAGCTAATTATAGTTCCGGACGAGGTGAAGATACCCCAAATAAACCCCTCAAAGGATTGTTTTCCATAGTAACAAGTGACAATAAATTTCAGCACACTATATAAATGTTTCCTTACCAAATTCCACTTACCAAAGGCGCTTCACTCCCCGTCAATGGTGCCAAAAAATAGCCTTGATGACCCACAAATATAGGGGATCAATTGTAGCTCTTTTCGATAAGTAAGAGTGTCGAACCCAACGAGGAGCATAAGGAAATGACAAGTGGGTTTCAGCAAGGTAATGTCTGCAAGTGCTAAAATTGTAAGTAGCGGAGTAGTTTGAAAGCAAGATAATTTGTAACGAACAAGTAATGGTAGTAGTAACAAAAGTGCAGAAAGGTAGCCCAATCCTTTTGAGTTAAAGGACAGGCCAAAAATTTCTCTTATGATAAGCAAAGCGTTCTTGAGGGTACACGGGAATTTCATCTAGTCACTCTCATCATGTTGGTTCGATTTGTGTTCGCTACTTTGATAATTTGATATGTGGGTGGACCGGTGCTTAGGTGCTGTTCTTACTTGAACAGACCTCCTACTTATGATTAACCCTCCCGCAAGCATCCGCAACTATGAGAAAAGTATTAAGAATAAATTCGAACCATAGCATTAAACTTTTGGATCCAATCGGTCCCTTACGAAATAGCGCATAAACTGGGGTTTAAGTTTCTGTCACTCTCGCAACCCATCATCTAATTTCTACTCCACAATGCATTCCCTTAGGCCCAAATATGGTGAAGGGTCATGTAGTCGACGTTCACATGACACCACTAAAGGAATCACAACATACATACTATCAAAATATCAAACACATATCAAGTTCACATGATTACTTGCAACATGAATTCTCCCTCTTTCTGTATACCTTGCATATTATGAGAGAAAGGGCATTAGAATTACTCAAAAAAACATTATTATGGATTAAAACATTATAAATAACAATAAGAAAACATGATGCAAAATGGACGTATCAGCCATACAATGCCTTGTTGAGCTTGTAGGCCATATCAAGACGCTTTGGATCTTCAAAACCAGGTGTTTGAGCTACATACTTCCTCTTCAATTCTGCCATTGAGGAAAGCACTC
Organism: Triticum aestivum; assembly: GCF_018294505.1. Classification (NCBI taxonomy): domain Eukaryota; kingdom Viridiplantae; phylum Streptophyta; class Magnoliopsida; order Poales; family Poaceae; genus Triticum; species Triticum aestivum. The sequence goes on along the minus strand of NC_057802.1, from coordinate 298,504,599 downwards.
TTCACATCCATTTGATAAAGGAGGATGTTGTTGTGGCTGGCATAGGCTAGCAGTATACTAATGGCTTCTAGCCTAGCCACAAGAGCAAAGGTTTCATTGAAGTCAATTCCTTGTACTTGCGTGTAACCTTGAGCAACGAGACGAGCTTTGTTTCTGACAACTTGTCCATGTTCATCTTGCTTGTTGCGACAAATCCATTTGGTGCCAATAATATTGTGCTTGCGAGGATCAGGACGTTTCACTAGCTCCCAGACATTGTTGAGCTCAAATTGTTGAAGCTCTTCTTGCATAGCTTGAATCCATTCAGGTTCCTTGAAGGCTTCATCAACTTTCTTGCGTTCAGATATGGAGATGAATGCAAAGTTCCCATAGAAGTTTGCTAGTTGCGTAGCTTTTGATCGAGTAAGAGGACCAGGTGGGTTGATGCTATCAAGAATCTTCACAATCTTAACTTCATTGGCAACCCGAGGATGAACAGGGCGAAGACTTTGCCCTTGCTGATCGTTATCTTCATCTTCAACATTGTCTTCAGGCTGAGCATTGTTTTCACGTTGAGTAGGAGCTGGAACGACAATTTCCTCTTCTGCATGTTCCTCGGTGGGTATGATTTCTCCAGTGCCCATTAGCTTGATAGAGTCACTAGGAGAAGCTTCATCTAGCACATTTGGTAGGTGCTCTCTTTGTGAGCCGTTAGCCTCATCGAACTGCATGTCTACAGTTTCAAGCATTTTATAGTGAAAGAGGTTGAAGTCTGTGTAGGTGTGAGAATCCTTTCCATAACCAAGCATAAAACCTTCATGTGCTTTCGGTGTAAATTTGGAAGTGTGATGTGGATCCTTGATCCAACACCTAGCACCGAAGACTTTGAAATATCTAACGTTTGGCTTCTTACTAGTGAGTAGTCCAGAGGATGTGTTCTTGAAGAATTTATGAAGATAAACTCTGTTGATGATATGGCATGCAGTATCAATGGCTCCAGGCCAGAACTTTGTTGGAGTCTTGTACTCATCAAGCATCGTACGAGCCATCTCAATAAGGGTCCTGTTCTTGCGCTCCACGACGCCATTCTGCTGAGGTGTGTATGGAGAAGAGAGCTCATGAGTGATGCCCAGTGTATCAAGATAGGTCGAGGCTAGTATTCTTGAATTTTGTGCCATTGTCACTCCTGATGTGCTTGATCTTGATGCCATAGTTAGTCATGGCGCGATTGGCAAATCGTCCGAAGACGTCTTGCACTTCAGTCTTGTAGAGAATTATGTGCACCCAAGTATATCTAGAATAATCATCAACAATCACGAAGCCATAAAGATGTGTAGTGGTAGTAGGGGTAGAGTAGTGAGTAGGGCCAAATAGGTCCATGTGTAATAGCTCGAAGGGACGTGAAGTCGTCATGATTGTCTTCGAGGGATGTTTTGCCCTAGTCATCTTCCCGGCTTCACAAGCACCACATAGATGATCCTTCTTGAACTTGACGCCCTCGATGCCAATAATGTGCTTCTTCTTGATGAGAGTGTGCAAGTTACTCATGCCCGCGTGTCCTAGCACTACAAAAAAACACATCCATGACATTTTGGGCCGAACGAATTTTTTTCATGCTTATGACACTTCTATGACGATAATTGCGACAAAACTATGTATCATCACAGATGTGGTGGGTTCCTACTTCTATGACAAAAAATCATGACAGAAAATGGGCTTTTCATCCTGGGCGGGCCGGAGACGCACATGTATGACATTCTTTGGGCCATCCATGACGGAAAAAATCATGGTAGAAGCGATGCACGGAGGGATTGCGCGTTTCTCTCGTACACGTACGCGCGTGTGTGCGAGGCATTGGGATGTAACTGAACCCGAGCGAGGCGTTCGCTTACTGAACCCGAGCGATTGCACTAGCTATGTTACTGAACCCGAGCGATCGACCCCTTGGCTATTAACTAAACCCGAGCGATTCCTTCGCTCCTGCTGCTAACTGAACCCAAGCGATTGATCGCAGCACACTGCTGCCTCTTGATGAACAGTGAATGTGGGGGTTGCGGTTGAACGAGTTGAGATGTATGTGGTTGGGGTTGGATGAACAATTCCCGGTGGGGGTCGGATGAACAGGACCCCGTGGTAGTATATATGCCGTTGCCGATGGATGAACAGGACCTCGTGGTAGTATATATGCCGTTGCCGCTGGATGAATAGGACCTCGAGAGGAGGCCGCGACAGCCGAGCTGGTTGGGGGTGGATGAACATGACCCCGTGGAGGGCTGGTTGAATAGTAGTCGGTGGAGGGCTGGATGAACAGTAGCCCGTGAATGAACAGTAGCTGGTGGAGGCACGAGGAAGACGCGGTGGATGAATAGTGCAGGTGGAGGCTGAAGCAAGTCGACGGTGGGTGAACAGTAGCCCGTGGAGTCCTCTTTTGCGGTACGCCACACCCCTCCGATGAACAGGACCCCTGTTTAGACCATAGCGCTCCAACACAAGTTCGTTTCCTCCGTTTTGCGGTACGCCACACCCCTCCTGATGAACACGACCTCTGTTTCGACCATAGCGCTACAACACAAGTGCGTTTCCTCCGTTTTGCGGTACGCCACACCCCTCCTGATGAACAGGACCCCCCGTTTCAACCGTAGCCGGTCGAACCAAAGGTTGTTTCCTCCATACTGCGGTACGCCAGACCCCATTTCAGTTGTTCCGTCCAAGCCGGTTGGCTCGCGTTGAACAGGACACATTCCAACCCAGTCTGTTGCCTCCCGATGAACACGACGCCGTTTCTCCGTTCCGACCCAGCTGGTTGGCTGCCCGATGAATAGGACGCTGTTGCTGCCGTCCTTTGCCTCTCCATGTACACGAGCCCTGCTGTAAGTATGCGCGAGTATGCATTCGAGACCCCGCCCATATGTACGTACGTGGCCGTATTTTTTGGCATGTGGCTATACGTGCGTGTACATAGTTTAGAAGGGACTGCCTAAACTGCTACGCCGGGGGCTCTACTACTACACGTGCCGCTGCTTGCTCGGCCACGATTCATCGTTGCAGAGAGACCGATCGACCAGTATGTACTTACATGTTCGCGACAACGGTACGTACGCTTCGAGCAGGTGGGTCCCGACTGTCAGGGAGGATAAAGAGGCACTTCCTTGCGTGCAAAGTTATTGATGGTGCGTCTGAGCTGTCAGGGGGATGATTCATTTTTTTCGAGCCTAATATGGAGGCACTTTCCTTGCGTCTAAAGATATAGCTGGTGGGTCCTAGCTGTCAGGGGGGAAATGTTTTTTCCCAAAATACAACTAAGCCAAAATATAGAGGACCTTCTGGTAGGTCCCTGCTGTCAGGTGGAGAAATCATTATTTTGTGCGTAATAAGGAGGCACTTCCTTGCTATGGCCATGGACCCAGCTGTCAGCCTCTCCATGTACAGTCCTCTTCCGATGTAAGTCGTTCCTTGACCACGTTAACCACGCCGCGCCGAGAGCACCAAGGCGGTGCATGACGGCGAGGCCTAGGAAGGGAATGACCCGGAGCCGGGGAAGACTCGGCAGTTGTTTCCCACGCGGAGGGGCGTACGAGGGTATACTAGTTGGGCTGTAGTGTGAGGCTGCCATCGCCTGAGAATAACAGCAGGTCAGGGTGAGTACAAGGATGGCCAGGCCAGCGATTGGAGTAGGAAGGGGTGGTGAGGCCTGCGCGACAGCAGAGCCGGCCACGGGAGGCAGGAGTAGGCGGCAGGACCGGCGCTGGTTTGGGCGGCTGGAGCAAGCAGACCAGAGGTTGAAGAAGCACTACATCCGTTGGATGGACATCGTATGGTCACTTGAGATAGAATCATTCATATTGACTAAGTTGACAAAGCCCTCCATCCGCGTCAACTTAGTAGGCCCACAAGTCAGCCTCCAACTATGGTGCGTCCCAGATAGACGTGGTAGTATTCTTTTTTTGTGCGTAATAAGGAGGCACTTCCTTGCGTGCGAAGATATCACTACTACAGGATGCTGCTAATGCGACGCTATGACCAGAGACCCTTCAACGAAATTGTGTGCGATGCAATAATTGCAAACAGTGGTGTAAAAACCCGTCAAAAAAGATGCAAAACGTTTGCAATGGAGGATGCATCAAACACAGTTCTGATTTTAGTTGCGTGTGCAATGCAGGGCATAAGGTTCAGTTCAATTAACTGTTTGCGACGAGGAGGAACAAAAGAAACGGGCAGCCAGATGAAGGTGTGTGCGATATACAACATACGGTTCACTCGGATGAACTGTTTGTGATTAGGCAACACAAGAGAAACGGTCAGCCAGATCAAGGTGTGTGTGATATACGGCATGCGGTTCACTCGGATGAACTGTTTGCATTGAGACAAGAGAACATAAATGGTTCAACTTAACAAGATGTGTGTGATACGTGGCAAACAGGTCTGTAATCGGAAACATGTGCGAAGATCGATAACAACACAGACAATTGCTGCTAACAAGCCGTGTGTGTTGTGAGCAAACGATTGCCGGTATACAATTGTGAGTGATTGATGAAAACATCACCGACGGGTTCCATTGTTTAGTCCGTGTGCGATGTGATCTTCTTTGTCCGCACAACATCTACGCTCTGTCTACAGAGCATGAACATATATACTTAAAAACACAGCATTGCATAACCAAATTAAGCATACAGTTACACAAGTGACTACACGCATAACATTTCCACACACAAAAGTAAGCAATTACATGCATACTAAACTAGGAGAAATGAGGATCTAATCATCTACTTGTTGTTGCGACGACACTTGCCATTGCTCTGCTTCCGGCTGGATCTCTGGCCGTTTTGGGGAAGGAGGCACTTCGTCATGTCAACGATCCACCTGTACATGTCGTAGCTCGTGTACGCCTCCTTGGCCACGTACACGACGTGAGCTTTGTCGAGTTTCTCCATCCAGGCCGAGTGCCAGGCATGCTTGTCCTTGTTACATGAATCCTTCATGTCTCTGTAGTAGGGGTCGATGATGGCCTCAGCGAGGTGAACCAGTGAGTCCTTCTCATGCTCCTTGCAGCCCCAAATCTTGTATTGGCACTAGATGTCGACAAGATTCTGGTAGGTGATGCCCGAATTCTCGAGCGCCTTTACATTGTTGGTGATGCCCACGGTAGCGAACATGTAGTGGGGGCTGTTGACAAACCTGGCGAAACGCTCGCAAGGCCTTGTGGCAAGGCAGTAGTGGTAGACGAGGATGTGGTGACGCACGCACATCTGGGTGACGGCGACCTTGGGACGAGACCCGGCACGAGCGCGGCTGTACTCGGGGTTGAACCCGACCACCTTGTACTTCTCATCAGCAAGCAACAACTCCATGATGCGGATGGAGTGCTCCACCCTGACCGGTTCGTTGGTGTACACCACCGAGAGGTCCATGAACCTTCTGTGGGTGTCCACCACGGCACGCATGGTGAACTGCTGCTCGTTGTTGGTAGCCGCTCGGAGCGCCATTGGAGCCGCCCAGGATACCCTCTAAGAATTTCTCATGGTGGGTGTGCTTCTTGCAATTGTGGGGCGCGATCGAAAGGTTGAAGAGACACAAGGGTTAAATGGCCGCTGTAATAAATGGGGGCTAGCCGGCCTGTAATCGTCACGTCTTGTCACGGCGTTCATAGCGGAGGATTCCAGTGCATTCTTGACAACACCGCACCGCACGCGTGGGCTCGAAGAGGCGCCAAATGTATCATCGGTGAGCCTGTTCCCGCGCTACCGCGCAGTTTACCGCGCAAGCTTCCCGCCCGGCTAGTTTGGCCACGTGTCGGCTAGAAGAGGGACAAATCATGGGCGTTTATTGGCAAAAATCTTTGTAAAAATGAATTGTGTGGAATTACTTCGGTCATAAGTTTACCCGTGGGTGATGAGGTCAAAGTTACACAGAAGGGTGATGATGGACACTCGAGTGCGTTAATTAATTCTGCGCTCTACAGGGCACACGATGGAAGAATCCAACTATGTGCAATAATGTCGAAGATCGCAGCCGAGTTAGCTATACAGATCGTGTGTTGTGAGATCGACAAGGTAAATAGATTCGAGAATGGTTAATAAAATCTAAGACCATTGCATATTAAGGTCAAAATAGTGCTACCAATATACGAGTCTCATACGATGCCATTTCAATGATTGTACCACAAAAGCTTGAAATATTACAATGTTCAAATTCCAGAGTTATATGGCTCAAATTTGAAGATTACAAGGTTCAAACTAATATTAGAAATGAAATTCAGCTCATCAGCTGCAAATGCTCGCGCTGATCCGCTGAACATGGATATCAGAGAGGTTCAAACTAATATTACCACTTCTAAGTATGGTTTCGAAACCTCACAATTTTTGCAAAGGGTCATCCACTGAGAAGTCATGTATGGGGTTGACACGATGACTTTCGATTACTATGTCATCTGAAGTTCCAAAATGAAATTCAGCATTTTTGGAGCCTATTCCATTCTGCCGCAGGCGCCGGCGCTGATCAACAAACCATTCATTTTTGCGAAATAAATGTAGGGCAAGCCTCATTACCTTCTGCACCCTTGCTCTGAGAACAAAGAACCTGGCGAATATAATCTCCGGTAAGGTCCCTCGGTAGGAGTTCAAAGTAATTTCTGAGAGAAGCAGATCTAGGCATTCGACGTGATTGTTATATTGTATCACATTATCCACCACTGGGCCTAATCTTATCTACAAAAGAAGAAAACGTGTTAGTGCCTACATGTAGTTTTGAACACTACTACATGCCTATTTGGTTTGCAGGATTTGTAAAATGCACTAACATACCATCTTCGATCTGACATGATTAACACGGGCATTTGATTACATTCTAGAAAAATGTAGCCTTCTTCACAAGAGGTTGGAGTGGATGAAAAGTTCCCTAAGAAAACTAGTACATATGAATCCAAAGGAGAAATTCTTATTGATTGTAACCATATGGATCAAGCAACCAATATGGGGGGGGAACATGTATGTACTGAAATCCTCCAAAAGAATCCGTCAGAAATCATAGTACATTGTCATTGTAAACTTGGAAAAAGGTGTGACAAATTGAACTCCCTTATGGTTAACATTTAATAGGAAAGGAACATCACCTCGATATACAGCTTCTCCAGGCATGGAAAGCATCTCAGGATACTGACAACTTGCTCCAGGTTGGGGCCGATAGATTCTAGTGCCAAGACCTTCAGTGTGCGCAGTTTCGTGGTCAAGCTTGTCAGAATCATTTTCTGAATGAGATATGAACAAACATCTTCAAAAATTAGAAATAATGTTAATTTGTAGAAGGAGAGGTAGAAGGCGGCTGTTGTACCTGAACGGGTGTGGACCCTATAACAAGTTCGGAGTATTTGTCAGACGAGTAGCCCACCACTGTCAATTTTGGCGCAGAAATGACATTGATTCTTGTTGGAGCTTCTTGATCAACTACAAGTAATCTCTTAAGTGCAGGTGTGTCCTCAATGACCATACCATGGTACACATCTTGTGATGTCTTCCTGCCACACCAGCAACACACATAAATGGTCTGGAGAGTCATGGAGGTGATGTGGAAGGTACTCAACCCATTGATCACCAGAAGACAAAGGTACTCAAGTACAGTATAGCCAATGGACTAGGCGCTCCATGTCACCGTTTGAGAGGCAGACAGCGACGAGCTTGAGGTGCTTCAGTCATGGTAGAATAAGAGCGGGCGCATCATTAAGGGGGGGAATGGCAGTTCCTGAACTTGGCGACACGCGACGTGGGCGCGAGGCGGAGCGTGGACGTTGGCAGCGAGCATATATGCCCATCATCAAAAGTGAGCTCCTCGAGCTGATCTAGGGCGGGGGATCGGAACCAGCCGTCAAGCTTGGCTCGGTCCTTGCCGTTGGAATGGAACTTGCCCATTCTAAGGCCTCTGGTTGGGCCAAGGTGACTGCCGAGGATCTTGGAGAACGCATCCAACCTTTTGCGATAGCCATGGCAAAGCTCATGGGTGTCGATGAGGTCAAGAGGGATGGAGTTACATAGGGGGCGCCACCCCGGGAAAGGACGGTTGTCCGCGCCCATATTTGATTGGGAGGAGGGAGATGATGACTATCAACATATCATCTGGGAGGCTGCTGATAAAGTCTAGGCCTGCTGGAGTCGCTTGCGGTTCTAGCTCGCTCCGCCTCCGCTTGTTGGCAGTCCCGTTCTCCACTTCTGGAGTCTCCTTGTCAGCGGTGCTTTCTGATAGAAATGGGAGTACATGGAATATTTAGTTAAAACAGGGCAATAGAAAAGTGTATTGGTAACTAGAAGTTATTAGGTAGGAATATAGTAAGAAAAGGGAATAACAATTGGTTGCTTAAATACTACACAATTCACTTGATAATGCTGGGTAAGTCAACATGCAGATAGTTGAAAAGAAAACTTACTTCGAACAAAGTCTGGACGGATAATATCGTTGGGGAAGTTAGCATATATCTCATGACCAGGCCCTTTTATGTGCAGTGCAATTCAAGTGCCAAATTTCAGTTCATAAAACTTAGAAATTTCTTTCCAAAAGCGAGTGCCAAAATAGGAGTCACCACATTCATCAAGTCTTACAGTACCAAGGATTGTAAATCCATGATCTGTGTGCAGTATGACATCCCTGCAGTCTTGATTTATGTAAAGGGAGAGTTTGTGCACTACAGATTCCGTTGCATAGCAGGGGATGCGCTGTAGAAAATGGTAGGATCGTTAAAGAAAATATGGTAACATGCAAATATGGGCCCAAACTGAAAGAACTGTACATCAGTCGAAATCGAAGGACAAAAATCTATAATTAAACAGATAGGGTAAGCATGATGCATGGAAATATGAGAGTAATCGAAAGAACAATACATCATTAATTTGCCTAATATAGAAAGAAGAGGGGGAAAATCCCGTTTGACATATATGATGCATGTGGCACCTTTTATCCAAATGTAGTAATATTTAGAATATGTTCAGGAAAGTAGGCCATGCCAGCCGATTTAGGGTGAGATTGAACATACCACGCGCATCCTCAAGTCATCTAGTACGGTGAGATGGAATGTCTAGCGGAGGCCGCAAGGTCTTGATGTGTCCGCGCACTATACACTCTATGAACAGAAAAAAACCCTCAAATCAGCTCAAATAAAAATGAATTCATGGCGATTTCGGCCGGGTGATTAAAGGAGGCAGATGAAATGGGATAAGAGATGAGATAATATCTCATTAAATTAGTTACCTTGTTATCCATGAGAAAGAACCCTCAGTATGGCAGATTCCCCAACCGAGCGAAGCTGGGTCGACTGCGAGCAGCGTCGAGAAATTTGCAGGCGATAGGCGGCGGCAAGTGAAAGTGGCAAAATGCGGTGGGCTTTGCCGGCAGCTTGGTGGCGGTGGCATGCGTCGAGCTAAGTGGTTACCGCCGGGATGGGCGGTGCCATGCATGACGCGGAGGAGCTTGTGTAGGTGTGAATGGGGACCGGAGGGGGACCGGAGGGGGTGGCGGGCGGGGTTAGGGTTTTTGTGACGTGGGGATGGTGAGGGTTTTCTTTTTTCTTTTTTGAATTGGGTGGTGAGGGTTTACTGTCCCACAAAGAATTTTGGAGGCGGCGGTTTGCTAGAGCCAACCATGTGTGATTGACGCAACATGCAAAATGAAAGTCATTGCACATGGTTCCAATTTTGGGAACCGTGTGTGATTGACGTACTACCTCCGTCCTAGTTTATTGGTCCCCTTTGTAATTTTTACCAAATTTTGACCAAATATTTAACTAAAAAATGTTTATGCATGTCACCAAAAATTATATCATTGAACACTATGCTCAAATACCCATCCAACGATATAATTTTTGCTGACCTGCACTAACATTTTGTCAGTTATACCTTTGGTCAAAATTTAACACAAATTACAAAGGGGACCAATAAACCAAGACGGAGGTAGATTCCATCAACCGAACTGATTGCATCCATATCCCACGGTTAGACATAAGTAAACATAGATTAAACATACTCAGACATAGATAATAAGCGTACACGTACACAAGCATAGTTCAACCATAAGTACATGATTCAACCATCATTAAGCATACTCAGCCATACATAGTTCGATCCCACATCTCATCTCACATGCCGGCACGATCCTGAAGCTTCTCTAGGTACTCGGCGTACGCTCCGTGCGCCACCCTGCGAGAATACTTCTGCTTGAAGGAGCCAACGGCCCGTCCTCTTGCACACGCTAGAACACTTAGATACGCATCATGAAGCTTGTGGTTGCAAAATGGGCATCGATAGCCGCCGTTCCAGGTCCTAATATGCCTATTATGCTTTCCCGCATAAAGCTCCCTCAGGATTTGCCTCTTGTACCTCCTCTGGCCATCTTCATCCTTGCTGTCCACATCGTCAGACAGCACCTATACGAATAGTGAAACAAATTTGGCATCAAATCAATGTTTACATGCTGTGAAGTAGGACTAGGAATTTATGGCTATTTATTTATACATATCCAGAGATTATGGTTTGATTTTTAAGCACAGTCGTCTATGTACAGATAAATCTTGAAGAAAATAATGGCACAAACATATGTAGGTCATTCAAAATCAATTGTCAAGTCCTAGCTAGGAATTATTAGCATGAACACTAACCCTAGTCAGATTACTAGCAGAAATCATTTGCACAGATGAAACAACTAATCACTTATCACTTGTACCATTGAAACAATCAATACACTACATGGATCTAATGAAACTTACTCAGATTTCATGGATTGGGAGAACATAACCATAGGGTTTCTATTCCAAAAAGGGGGAGGCAGGAGTAACCAGAGAAACCCTATGATCTATTTGACACATAAATGGGTATAGATGACTAATCAGCTGTCCGTCGTTGTCGAAGTCGTCGCTGGAGTGGTCGTCGGGGTCGTCGCCGGGGTCGTCACTAGAGTCGGTGTGGAACTCCGCCTCCGCCTGTGGAAGCACGACACCCTCAATGATGTAAGGGTGCAGCGATAACTCGCTGGCGGTGAAGGCAACCTCTGTCTCCATCTCCACGCCGTGCTCCGGTGCTTTAGCAGCCCCGGCATCGCCACTCCCTCCGATGGGGTGCTTCGGCGGAATCCTCATACACTGATGGCTTTGAGCACTCAGAGCGGCGTCGAGGATGCAAGCGGAGAGAGAGGATTGTGTGTGTGGCGAGGATGGGGAGTGCGGCCGCTCGGGCGCACCATTAATATGGAGTAGTGGGAGTAGTGGGAGAGAGGTGGGCGTCGGTCAAACCGATGGCTCACCTCCCGGTGAGCCTGTGCACCAGACTGCTAGCATGCCTACCAGAGCTTCAAATAGCTACCCGCACGCCTCCCGATGACACTGCGCAGCGAGCACTCCTCCGTCAATTCACACACCTGCACGTACGCCTCCCGGTCTGCCTACGCGGCGGACTGTCGCATGCGTCCCGTCAACTCATGCCTGCTCGCACGGCACACGGGTCGCGCGGCAACACGTATATTGTTTTTCTATTCGGATGATTAATGATGCCGCTTTATTGCTTAACCGAAGCATGACATGTATCCTTTGTTGGTCTAACACTCACGGTTCGAATAAATAATCCGTTTGGGATATTGGTTCCCAATTATTAATAATCTCCCGTTTGTAATTAGATAAAGATTACATCGAAAGTGGTCTCAAATTTGACAAAAAAAGTACAATGCCACTTTGAATTGATGTCCATATGACAACACGATAAGTTTCATGAACTTCAAATAAGTTTTGGATGTACTAGAATTTAAAAATCAAGATTCTTAATGTTTGAAATTTGTTGCACGGGGAGTAAACATGCACCCAGTGAGACACATGTGTTTTTGCAATCCATTTAGGTGCACTGTCATGTGTCCATGTAGCTCAAATTTGATTTTTGCACATTATACCCGTAGAAAATCAATCAACTAATGTACTAAAATGTCTTAATTGTCTATGTTTTTTTTTGAAATTAAAACGTCCCTCCTTTGGTAACATATGTTCACCACGGGATAATTAATTTAACATGCATCATAGTTGCGGTGGATTCGCGGTGTGTGTGTGGGTGTGTGCATCTAGGGGGTGGCGGGTGGCTCGCAGTACACTACGAGTTGTGAGCCACCGCGTGGGTTGGCCGTTTTGTTAGGCAGGCCGGTGCCACATCAGAGTCGTGGATTCGTTATTTAAAACATTACACAACCCTTTCATACATACATGTTTTGGCCACATGTAGTCGATGGTTGTCCTACACGACACTCGATACTCGTGTGTGACGCTTTCTGTGGGCCCACGAGGTCATCGTCCATCATTTTGACGAACAGCCGGCAGTGAGGTTAATTTGACTAGCAAGGTAGAATCTTTTTTGTTTGTGTTATGGTGGTATATAGTACGCATCGAAGAGGTGGGAGGGGACTAGCATATATACTATACGTACACGTCCGTGAACAAGTACAGCTCACTCAGTGTCGGGACTTTTGGTTTCCTAAGCATGTGCCACATTAAAATTGTGAAATTGGCTATTCAAACATCACACAACACCTCTTTGGGCCACATGCATGCACGCGGTGGTTATCCTAGCTAGGACACTCATGTGTGACGCTTCCATCTGTGGGCCCACGAGGCCATCGCCGATGCATGCATGCATCACTTTGACCTACATCGGGAGAGGTTAATTAATTTCACCATCGATGAGGATTCTTTTGGGTTGTACCTATTACGGTAGGAGCATATAGTATGCGTCAAAGAGGGGGAAGGGGACCATCATATGTAGTACACTTCATGAACCTTGCTCTGTGTGGGTGCATGGTTTACAGTGTTTTAGGCATGTGGCACATCAAAATTGTGCATTTTGGGTATTCAACATATATATGTCTGGCCCAAATGCAAAGCGATGGTGGTTGTCCTCTCGCATCGGTCGGTCCTAGAAACGGCGGCAGCTAGCGAGGAGTTAACGACTTTCCATCTGTGGGCCTGCTTGGTCCATCACTACTTTTTGCCTGACAACAAGAGAGGTTAATTTGACTTAGGAGGGGATTATTTTTTTTGCTTGCAATATGGTATATATATATAGGTCATGCTCTAGGATGACATGCATGATACAATTTGAGCACAAACACATGCATGTGTACACATGAATCCCTCCCATCGAGTCGAAGTGGCTAGTACAACGACACGTCATGAACCGGTCTCGCTCTGTGTGGGGAGTGTGCGATTTTGGACGCACGCTCCACATCAATGTTGTGAAATGGTATTCAACCATGCATGCACACATCACCTCCATACATATGCATGTAGTGGTTGCCTTCGAACGGTACACTCCCTCGCGTTGTTATCGGCGACAAGCCTATATATTCGTGGGCCCGCGTGGACATTCATGATCACCTTGACCGACAACAAGATAGGTTACGATGGCGGATTCTCCATTTGGTTCGTGTTATCGTAGTATAGGTGATGGTGAGATCCAGACCTAATTAAGTTTGAGCGCATATACTATGCACGCATGCATGCATGAATCCCCGTCGTTGGCTTGAAGTGTGGTGTAACATACATATGCATCGTCAACCTAACCCTCACTCAGTGTGGGGATTTCTAGTTCGAAATCACGGTGCCACATCAAAGTTGTTTCATTGTGTACTAAAAAACACACCTCTCCATACATATGTTTGGGCCACACGCATGCAGTGGTTGTCTCCAGGGACTAGCTACTTGCGTGATTATTGGCGAGCTAGCCCATCTCCGGGGTCGCGTGGACAGCCATCACTTTGACCAACAACAAGAGAGAGGTTGTACGACCAAGGTGGATTATTCTTGGTCCGTTTTACGATCCATCTTTGTGAGATATGCCTCTCTGGCCCGCTGACTGAAAGTGTGTGTGTGGGGGGGCTGCAACTTCGCACTTTGCTAGGTGAACCTTAGTTGGGGGCATGCATTCATAGTTTAGGAGTCCCTTCATGCCGACACGAGTGGGGGCTGCAGCTACTTCGCACTTTGCTAGGTGAACCTCGGTTGGGGGGCATGCATTCATAGCTTAGGATTCTCTTCGTGCCGACACGAGGGAGGGGGCTGCTAGCTACTTCGCACTTTGCTAGGTGAACCTCGATTGGGGGGCATGCATCCATAGCTTAGGATTCACTTCATGCCGACATGAGGGGGGTGGGGGCAAGCAATACCGTGCTCTTTGCAAGATAGGTGCCACATCGAAGTTTCATTTGGTATTTGAAAATCAAACCACCCTGTTCATACATAAATTTGGTCCACATGCAAGTGTGTTCATGTTCTGACCCTCTCCCAGGTCATTTTTCGCCAAATTTATGAACATTAGACAAGTCAGATGACGCAACAGACACGGTTCACTCAAACTAACCGTGTGCATTGTGCTCCACGAGGCTTACTCTCTCAAAAATATCTACCCGCCTGGAGCTTTTTTCTGTTTGATAACACACAGTTATTGTGTTTCGACCGTGTGTGATGTTTCTTGTTCCCAATCCCGCCTGCATCCCTCGAAAATATCTGCCCGCCTTGAGGGTTTTTGTAGCGACCAGACCTCAAACAGTCTGTGCTGTTGTGCACCAGTGTCATCCCTGGATCAGTAATGCTGGCACGCACAGTACAAATGGAGGATTTATAACAGAGTAGCAATCACACACTTATTACAACGAATATCTCAAAAGAGAATAAGTATGATAAATATGGCTTAAGGCCATCTAATACGATAACAGCGGAAGGCTTGGAAGATAAGTGAGTCCATCAACTCCAACGGCATCACTGAGTATAAGACCACGACCTAAGGCACCTTACTCGTCGTCTGAAAAGTCTGCAACATGAAACATTGCAGCCCGAAAATGGGTCAGCACATGGAATATGCTGGCAATGTAACACATAGAGAGTAATGAACAGAATAATGATACACTACATGCATATATGGCTGGTAGAAAGCTCTATGGTTACAGTTTTGCGAAAAGCCAATTTTTCCCTACTTCAAAGGAATAAATTTTATTTAACTATCATGGTGGTTGTTAAACATTGAGAAGGTACCTCCAACTCAATCCGAATTAAGTAACATCATTAAACCCAACAAAATTAATTAAAGTAACATGATGAGATTCACATGATACTCCTGGTACTAGATACTCAAGATGTCCATAACCGGGGACACGGCTAACCATGATTAGTTTATACACTCTGCAGAGGTTTGTGCACTTTTCCCCACAAGACTCGATCTCCTCCGCTTGATTCTCGCACTACATGATGTTTGAGAAATGGATGACCGAGACACAGTCTTTCAGAAGCGTTAACTCTCTACTCCGGGTAGACAATACCACCTACATCCCCTACATCTGCTAGTCTACCTCTTCAAGAGCTCACACAACCTACTCAACTATGCTAGAGCCCATTATAGCTTGTGGCTGCACACGGAAGTTTCTAGCATGAATAATCTCATGATCCCTTTGAGCCTGGGTGGCGGTCCATAGGATGATCACACGGGTACTCCGGGATATCCAAAAATACAGGCAGCACTGGGTTCTCCAGGTGCCTCAATCCACCCAGATGTGAGTTTTGGTTGCCACCTTATGTAAACCATTAATTAACAATTTCACATCTGTCGTGAATACCTCTCAAACCCAATCCACGTCTACTAGCATAGCATAGCGATATAAGCAAACGTAGAAGTAACTCCCAAGGGTTTGACAATAAACAGGGCAATAGGTACTACCTCAACTACTTCCCAATACCCATAATTTAATTAGATCCTAACCATGCAATGTTTGAGGATTGATCTAATGCAATAAAACTGGGTAGTAAAAGAGGTATGATCAAAGTGTTACTTGCCTTGTTGATGATCCGTGAAACCTAGAGATTCGAAGTAGCAAGCGGCGCACTCCGGGTACTCTATCGCAAATAAACAAGCAAACAATAAGTACTCATCTAATGCACAAGTAAAACTCAAATAAAGATCTAACCAGAAAGTTCAACTTAAGAGCTCCGGTTTGCAAAAAGATTCAACTCAAACGAAGCAACGAAGGTCAAACGGCGAAAGAAACAAGCTTCGTTTACTAATCTGGATCTAAGTCAAATTTTACAGTAGAAAAAACTTGTTTGAGTAGGTTAAACGGAAAGACAATTTCGAGATGAAACTCTAGGCGCTTGAATCGCCTGATTCCGATAAACGAGCGAAAAGTTAAACCAGAACGAAAATCTGATCAGAAATCGCGATCTGGAAAAATCGCGGAAAATCCGACGAAAAAGAAAACTGACGAACAGTTAAACGAACGAACGTTCGTTAACAGCGTCAAACCGACAAACGCGTTCATTAAAACGAACGGATCGGTGAACGTTCACTAAGTAATAAAACCGAAAAAAATAAACCGATCTATATAAAAAAACTAGGGTTTTAAAAAAACCGGGGCGTTTTTTTAGAAACCGGGCACGGCGACGGCGTTCGCCTACCTCGGCGAGCAGCTCCGGCGGGGCTCCGGCGGGTCGGGCGAGGGGCGGCGAGGGCGGCGGGGCTCGGGCGGTGACGGGGCGACGACGGGAGGCGGCGGGCGGCGGCGCACG
>NC_057802.1:298479508-298487560 GCF_018294505.1 Triticum aestivum | reverse complement strand
GGACACGGCGGCGGCTCGGGAGCCGTGCTCGGGAGGGAGACGGGCGCGGGGCAGGCTGGGCCGTCGGCTGGGCTTCGGCCCAGTCGGCGTGCTTGGCGTTTTTTTTTAAATTCGCCAAATCTAAAAAAACGTAGAAAAATAAATAAAAATCCAAAAATGGTAAAACAAAATTTTCCCGTCTAATTAAAATAATTAGAACGAGATGAACATTTTCTTGGCCCAAAATGCAGTTTTGAAAACATGCAATTTTTTAATGCAATTAAAATTGCAAATAAAATCCGAATAAAATCAAATATTTGATTTTAATATTTTTCCTCCAATATTTCAATTATTGTGGAGAAGTCATATTTTCTCCTCTCATTTATTTTAATATGAAATATTTTTCGGAGAGAAAAATAATTAAAACCAAGAATCCTCGTTTTATTATTTGATAAAAATCAAATATGAAAAACCGGGAAAATCCCCAACTCTCTCCGAGGGTCCTTGAGTTGCTTAGGATTTATCGAGGATTTGCCAAAATGCAAATAAATATGCTATGCAATGATGATCTAATGTATAACATTCCAAATTGAAAATTTGGGATGTTACAAACCTACCCCCTTAAGATGAATCTCGCCCTCGAGATTCGGGTTGGCTAGAAAATAGGTGAGAGTGGTTCTTCCGTAGATCTTCCTCTCGCTCCCAGGTGGTTTCATCTTCAGTATGGTGACTCCACTGGACTTTGCAAAACTTGATAACCTTACTGCGGGTGACTCGGCTGGCATACTCAAGAATCTTGGTTTCTCCTCATAGGTCAAATCACTTTCCAGCTAAATCGCTTCCAGTGGCACTGTATCTCTCAGTGGTATCTCAACCATCTCTGCGTGGCACTTCTTCAACTGGGAAACGTGAAATACATCATGAACTCCTGACAATCCTTCAGGCAATTCCAGCTTGTAGGCAACTTCTCCCATACATTCCAAAACTCTGTATGGTCCTACAAAACGAGGCGCTAACTTTCCCTTAACTCCAAAGCGCTTCACTCCTCGAAGTGGTGATACTCGAAGATAAAATCTGTCTCCGACTTCGTGAACTGTCTCCTTACGTTTAGAATCCGCATAACTCTTCTGCCTGGACTGGGCTACCTTGAGCCTATCGCGAATCAACCTCACTTTCTGTTCAGACTCTTTAATCAAATCTGGTCCAAACAACTGACGGTCCCCAACTTCGTCCCATAACAATGGTGTTCTACACCTCCTTCCGTACAAAGCTTCGAAAGGGGCCATCTTCAAACTGGTTTGATAACTGTTGTTGTAAGAAAACTCTGCATATGGCAAATTTTCGTCCCAACTAGATCCATAATCTAGCGCATAAGCTCTCAACATGTCTTCCAAAATCTGATTGACTCTCTCGGTCTGTCCATCTGTCTGTGCGTGAAAGGCTGTACTGAATTCTAGCCTGGTTCCCAAGGTTTCATGTAACTGATTCCAAAACTTCGAGGTAAACTGGGTTCCTCTATCTGATACAATGGTCCTCGGAACTCCATGCAAACATACGATTCTGGTCATGTATATCTTTGCCAACTTAGCACTGGTGTAAGTGGTCTTCACTGGGATGAAATGAGCTACTTTCGTCAAACGGTCGACTACAACCCATATTGAGTCATAACCTGAATGAGTCCTGGGCAATCCCATGATAAAATCCATGCCTAGTTTATCCCACTTCCATTCGGGTATCGGCAATGGTTGTAGCAATCCCGCTGGCTTCTGATGTTCTGCCTTCACTCTCTGACATAATCACAAACTGCTACATACTCCGCAATATCCTTCTTCATACCGGTCCACCAGAAAGTATCCTTCAAATCCAAATACATCTTGGTATTTCCTGGGTGAATCGAGTACGGTGAATCATGGGCCTCTTGCAAGATCAATTTCCTGATCTCCGGATCATTGGGCACGTAAACGCGGTCCTCAAACCATAAGGTATCGTGCTCATCCTCATGAAATCCCTTGGCTTTTCCTTTGCTCATCTTTTCCTTTATCTCGTTAATTTCCTTATCTGTCTTCTGAGCTTCTCTGATCTTTTCCATCAGGGTAGACTGAATCTCCAATGTTGCTAAATAGCCTCTAGGAACTATCTCCAAACATAGCTCGCGAAGATCCTCAGCTAACTCCTGGGGTAACTCTCCTGTCATGAGTGTGTTGACATGGCTCTTGCGGCTCAACGGGTCTGCTACTACGTTAGCCTTCCCTGGGTGATAATGCAATCTCATATCATAGTCCTTAATAAGCTCCAACCATCTCCTCTGCCTGAGATTCAACTCCTTCTGCGTGAAAATGTACTTCAAACTCTTGTGATCCGTGTACACCTCACAATGGTTTCCGATGAGAAAATGTCTCCATGTCTTCAACGCATGCACTACGGCTGCTAATTCCAAATCATGCATGGCATAATTCTTCTCATGGGGTTTAAGTTGTCGTGAAGCATACGACACAACTCTTCCTTCCTGCATAAGCACTGCTCCAAGTCCTCGACGAGAAGCGTCGCAATAAACTTCATAATCCTTGCGTTGATCTGGCAGAATCAACACTGGTGATGTAACCAATCGTTTCTTCAACTCTTGGAAACTAGCTTCACATTCCTCAGTCCAATTGAATTTGGTGTCCTTCTTCAATAGCTCAGTCATGGGTTTTGCAATCTTTGAGAAATTCTCAATGAATCTCCGGTAGTATCCTGCGAGTCCAAGGAAACTCCGGATCTCTCCAACTGACGCGGGTGATTCCCAACTTGTTACTTTGTCAACTTTGGCGGGGTCTACCGCTATTCCTTCTCCGGATATAACATGTCCGAGGAATCCAACTTCCTTCAGCCAAAACTCACATTTGCTGAACTTGGCGTACAACTGATGTTCTCTGAGTTTCTCAAGTACCAAACGCAAATGCTCCTTATGTTCCTCTTCATTCTTTGAGTAGATCAAAATATCATCAATGAACACTACGACGAACTTATCCAAAAACTCCATAAACACTTTGTTCATCAGGTTCATGAAATAGGCAGGTGCGTTAGTCAGACCAAATGACATAACGGTATACTCGTATAGCCCATACCTGGTGGTAAAAGCCGTCTTAGGTATATCCTGCTCTCGAATCTTTAACTGATGGTATCCTGATCGTAGATCGATCTTGGAAAATACCTTAGCTCCTTGTAATCGGTCAAACAGATCATTGATCATCGGCAGTGGGTACTTGTTTTTGATGGACACTTCATTCAATCCACGGTAATCAACGACCATCCTTAACGATCCATCCTTCTTCTCCACTAGAAGTACAGGCGATCCCTAAGGTGACGAACTTGGGCGAATATAGCCTTTATCCAGTAACTCCTTAATCTGCTTATTAATTTCCTCCAAATCTTTTGCGAGCATCCTGTACGGTCTCTTAGATATTGGTCCTGTGCCTGGCAAAAGTTCAATCAGAAACTCAATGTCTCTATCCGGTGGCATGCCTGGCAACTCTTCTGGAAATACATCCGGGTAATCCTTCACCACTGGTACTTCCTCCTGTACAACTCCTGATAAGGAATTCACTTGAGTCCTCTTCGGCACATGCCGGGATACATACTTAATCCTTCTTCCTTCTGGGGTGATAAGAAAAATCGACTTACTGGCACAATCGATGTTCCCTCCATACTTTGATAACCAATTCATGCCTAATATCACATCCAATCCTTGCGATTCCAAAATTATTAGGTCTGAGGGAAACACGTAGTTACCAATCCTTAATGGTAACCGATCACACCATAAACTAGCCATATACTCTGCTCCTGGCGAGGTTACTAACATGGGTGACCTAAGGGCTTGGGTTGGCAGTTTATACTTATCCACAAATCCCCTTGATATGTATGAATGCGATGCACCAGTATCAATAAGAACAAGTGCAGTAAATGACTTAACCAAAAACTTACCTATTACTGCATCAGGCTGTGCTTCAACCTCTTCCACGCTAACGTGGTTCACATGTCCTTTGTTGAAAGGGTTCGGCTTCTTCCCAGAGCTTCCATTGCCATTTCCATTCTGGGCTTCAGGACAGTCAGTTGCATAATGTCCAGTCTTCTGGCACTTGAAATAAGTAATGTGACTTAGATCCCTCTTGGCTGGGGTAGATGGGTTATTACGGTTCTGCCCGTTGCTTCCTCCATTCCCACTACCATTCTTGGGGCCATTATGGTTGTGCAAACTACCTCCTCCATGGGTATGCTGAAACTGTCCTCCCGATTTCGGGGTAAAACGTGGCTTCTGCTGGGCTCCAGAATTATACTTCCCTTGTCCATACTTCCTCTTACGGTTTTCAATCTGCTGCTGCTTCCCTTCAATCATGAGTGCTCTATCTACCAACTCCTGGTAGTTTTTGAAGGTTGCTACCATTAGCTGCATGCTCAGCTCATCATTCAGTCCTTCCAAAAACTTCTCCTGCTTGGCTGCATCTGTGCAACGTCATCTAGTGCATAACGTGCTAACTTACTGAAATCCTCCACATACTGTCCTACGGTGTGTCCTCCTTGGTGTAGGTTGCGAAACTCACGCTTCTTCATAGCCATAGCTCCTGCTGAAACATGGGCTGTACGGAAAGCTTGCTGAAACTGGTCCCATGTGACAGTGTCAATAGGGTGTGTGGCTGTGTAATTCTCCCACCATGATGTTGCGGGTCCATCAAGCTGATGTGCGGCAAAACGCACTCTTTCCGCATATGTGCATCCTGCAGTGGTCAACTCCCTTCCAACTTTGCGGAGCCAATCATCTGCAACAATCGGCTCGGTGCTGCTGGAAAACACCGGCGAATTTAGCCTCAAGAAACGGGCTAGGTGATCAACAGGTGGTGGTGGTGGGTTGTTTTTATTGTTGTTGTTGTTGCCTTGGTTCTGTACTAACACTTGCATCAGGGCATTCTGTTGCTGAATCAACTGTGTGATCTCCGGTGGGAAAACAAATCCGGTGTCGCGTCTCGGAGGCATCTGATAGGTTAGAAAAGATGAGAGTTTAGAATAGAATGAGGTCTAGAGAGAAAACACTACCCATATGCTCATGAGACAAACACAATCAATATCACTCAATCAATTCAAACAAGGCATACAATCGATCTAACTAGCGTTACAAAAGTGCTCGAACTATACTATATATATGGGGGAATACTACTACTGATATGGTGGTCTACTAGAAATTTTGATCAGTCGAAGACTCCATGATATCTGCTCCAGCTTCATCAACAAAGTCATCTTCACTGGGGTCCGAGTCGGTGTCGTCGATGATGATGTAGTTATCCGGGCAAGCGCATTCATCATCTTCTGCTTTTGATACTGGATTTCCCATGAATACTCCAATCTTCTTCTCCAGGTCGTCATTCTTCCCTACCAGTGCGACGATTTCCTCCAAATAATCCTCGCGTATAGCCTTGAGTTCTTCCTCCAACTCCTTGATATTCGTTAATGCCTTCTTCAGATCTATCTTGTCTGAGCACATCTAGTTCTCCTGGCGACGAATGTGTTGGTTTTGCTCCTGGATGAAAGCTGCAATTGATCCATCCTTCTTGGTGCTAATCATCTCCCATTGCTCGTCTCGGCATCCACAAATCTGATAAATAGTATTCTTAAGCTCCCTGTGGTAGACTTCTCCAATGCGTCCCATAGAGATGTGGGCTGCCATGCTCTTCCCTAAACTCCAGGTTGGTGCTTCAAAAGACAACTTTATAGGCTCAGTGACTGGCGTAAACGTCCTTCCTGGAAATTGAACTTGAATCTTCCAGCTCTCCTCTTCAGGTAATGTGGTGTTGTAGGTTCCGGTGATGCTTGGTATTCCAATGTTCAAGTACTTATTGACTTCCTTCAAGTGTCGTCCAAAGGGCGTATCTTCATCTGGTTGCATGAACTTGTTTCTTGCATCCGCCATTCCTAAAAGAGTAGAAAGTGGAGAGGAGTCAGAAATGAGAAGAGAGAAGTGTTCTAGGGTTTAATCTTAGTGGTCGTGTCCTACAGTTAGCGTGTGCTCTGATACCACCTTTGTAGCGACCAGACCTCAAACAGTCTGTGCTGCTGTGCACCAGTGTCATCCCTGGATCAGTAATGCTGACACGCACAATACAAATGGAGGATTTATAACAGAGTAGCAATCACACACTTATTACAACGAATATCTCAAAAGAGAATAAGTATGATAAATATGGCTTAAGGCCATCTAATACGATAACAGCGGAAGGCTTCGAAGATAAGTGAGTCCATCAACTCCAACGGCATCACTGAGTATAAGACCACGACCTAAGGCACCTTACTCATCGTCTGAAAAGTCTGCAACATGAAACGTTGCAGCCCGAAACGGGTCAGCACATGGAATATGCTGGCAATGTAACACATAGAGAGTAATGAACAGAATAATGATACACTACATGCGTATATGGCTGGTAGAAAGCTCTATGGTTACAGTTTTGCGAAAAGCAAATTTTTCCCTACTTCAAAGGAATAAATTTTATTTAACTATCATGGTGGTTGTTAAACATTGAGAAGGTACCTCCAACTCAATCCGAATTAAGTAACATCATTAAACCCAACAAAATTAATAAAAGTAACATGATGAGATTCACATGATAATCCAGGTACTAGATACTCAAGATGTCCATAACCGGGGACACAGCTAACCATGATTAGTTTATACACTCTGCAGAGGTTTGTGCACTTTTCCCCACAAGACTCGATCTCCTCCGCTTGATTCTCGCACTACATGATGTTTGAGAAACGGATGACCGAGACACAGTCTTTCAGCAGCGTTAACTCTCTACTCCGGGTAGAGAGTACCACCTACATCCCCTACATCTGCTAGTCTACCTCTTCAAGAGCTCACACAACCTACTCAACTATGCTAGAGCCCATAATAGCTTGTGGCTACACACGGAAGTTTCTAGCATGAATAATCTCATGATCCCTTTGAGCCTGGGTGGCGGTCCATAGGATGATCACACGGGTACTCCGGGATATCCAAAAATACAGGCAGCACTGCGTTCTCCAGGTGCCTCAATCCACCCAGATGTGAGTTTTAGTTGCCACCTTAAGTAAACCATCAATTAAAAATCTCACATCTGTCGTGAATACCTCTCAAACCCAATCCACGTCTACTAGCATAGCATAGCGATATAAGCAAACGTAGAAGTAACTCCCAAGGGTTTGACAATAAACAGGGCAATAGGTACTACCTCAACTACTTCCCAATAACCATAATTTAATTAGATCCTAACCATGCAATGTTTGAGGATTGATCTAATGCAATAAAACTAAGTAGTAAAAGAGGTATGATCAAAGTGTTACTTGCCTTGCTGATGATCCGTGAAACCTAGAGATTCGAAGTAGCAAGCGGCACTCCGGGTACTCTATCGCAAACAAACAAGCAAACAATAAGTACTCATCTAATGC
Source organism: Triticum aestivum (assembly GCF_018294505.1). NCBI lineage: Eukaryota > Viridiplantae > Streptophyta > Magnoliopsida > Poales > Poaceae > Triticum > Triticum aestivum. The sequence goes on along the minus strand of NC_057802.1, from coordinate 298,480,129 downwards.
ACAAGTAAAACTCAAATAAAGATCTAACCAGAAAGTTCAAGTTAAGAGCTCCGGTTTGCAAAAAGATTCAACTCAAACGAAGCAACGAAGGTCAAACGGCGAAAGAAACAAGCTTCGTTTACTAATCTGGATCTAAGTCAAATTTTACAGTAGCAAAAACTTGTTTGAGTAGGTTAAACGGAAGGAGAATTTCGAGATGAAACTCTAGGCGCTTGAATCGCCTGATTCCGATAAACGAGCGAAAAGTTAAACCAGAACGAAAATCTGATCAGAAATCACGATTTGGAATAATCGCGGAAAATCCGACGAAAAAGAAAACTGATGAACAGTTAAACGAACGAACGTTCGTTAACAGCGTCAAACCGACGAACGCGTTCATTAAAACGAACGGATCGGTGAACGTTCACTAAGTAATAAAACCGAAAAAAATAAACCGATCTATATAAAAAAACTAGGGTTTAAAAAAAACCGGGGCGTTTTTTTTTAGAAACCGGGCACGGCGACGGCGTTCGGCTACCTCGGCGAGCAGCTCCGGCGGGGCTCCGGCGGGGCTTCCGGCGGGTCGGGCGAGGGGCGGCGAGGGCGGCGGGGCTCGGGCGGCGACGGGGCGACGACGGGAGG
>NC_057802.1:298465414-298479223 GCF_018294505.1 Triticum aestivum | reverse complement strand
CTCGAGCCGGACTCGGCGGCGGCGCGGGAGCCGTGCTCGGGAGGGAGACGGGCGCGGGGTAGGCTGGGCTTCGGCCCAGTCGGCGCGCTTGGCGTTTTTTTTTTAAATTCGCCAAATCTAAAAAAATCGCAGAAAATAAATAAAAATCCATAAATGGTAAAACAAATTTTTCCCGTCTAATTAAAATAATTAGAACGAGATGAACATTTTCTTGGCCCAAAATGCAGTTTTGAAAACGTGCAATTTTTTTAATGCAATTAAAATTGCAAATAAAATCCGAATAAAATCAAATATTTGATTTAAATATTTTTCCTCCAATATTTCAATTATTGTGGAGAAGTCATATTTTTCCTCTCATTTATTTTAATATGAAATATTTTTCGGAGAGAAAAATAATTAAAACCAAGAATCCTCGTTTTATTATTTGATAAAAATCAAATATGAAAAACCGGGAAAATCCCCAACTCTCTCCGAGGGTCCTTGAGTTGCTTAGGATTTATCGAGGATTTGCCAAAATGCAAATAAATATCCTATGCAATGATGATCTAATATATAACATTCCAAATTGAAAATTTGGGATGTTACAGTTTTTCTGTTTCGTAACACACGGTTGTTATCTCCGGACTGTGTGCGATGCACCATCATCAAAAAATTTAATAGCCCCGGCATTTCACTCCCGCGTAGTAAAATTTACAGTACCCGCGTCATTTCCTCAAACACGCCCCCTCCACACACACACACACACACACACCAAAACCTCCTCAGGCATGCACACACACACCCCCTCCCTCGCTCGAAACAAAGACCCCGCTGCCGCCGCTTCAAGGCCTCCATTGTCAACATCTGCCGGTTTGCCCGTGCAGCTTACCCACCGATCTCCATACATAGGCCGCCCTGAGTTTCTTAGATGATGCCTGCCGAACGCCCCCTTTCCCACAGATCCCCATCCCCCACTCCAGAGCGTCGCAGCCTAAGCCCGGCTACGCTTCCTATGGAGCTCGAGGAGCGACTGGCCCAAAAGAGGTGTATAGCGGTCTCTTCACCCGACGTCGCCGAGGAAGCTGACGACCATTACTGGCGGCAGGCACTCAAGCAGCGGGCTAGAGTATGCGGGTATGTCTTGGACGCCGGCTACGACATCGAGGTCATCGATAGCGACGGCCTCAAGCGGGCTATGTCACAAGTTAAGTGGCCCACCCCCAACCCCTCGGGTTCAACCACTGTCGATCTCATCCATGGCCCCGCCGCTGATCTCCTCTGGCTCGCTGTCAACAATTTGCCATCCTACATCGTCATCGAGCCCCTTTTGTCATTCCTGAAGGACATGTTCTGCGATGCTGGCTTGGGATCCACAGCTTCCAAGTCAGACCTCATCGATGGCGACCACGAGGAGGGCACCCTCTCTGGCTCTTCCAAGGGGAAAGAGCCCATCTACTCTTCCAAGGGGAAAGCGCCCGTCTGCGACATCAGGGAGGGCACCCTACGGTCATGCTCTTCCAAGGGGAAGGAGCCCATTTGCGACAACATGGAGCGCATCCAGGGTCTGTGCTCTTCCCACGGGAACGAGCCCATCCGTGACAAGTGAGGAAACCCATGATTTGTTTTGTCGTGCCTCTTCACAGGGGGAAACCCATGATTTGTTTTGTCGAGTCCCTTTTGTATTGTAGTGAGAATATGTCCAGTTTTAATTGCTATATCTGGTTGTTTGCAGTATGCCTTGTTTATTTCAGTTGTTCACAATGTGATGCTCTATATGTGCAATTATTTACTATGCAGTACATTTTATCAATCCAGTTTTAAACATACCGATAGGAATGCATATATTTGCTTGCTGTTAAGCCTGTTATAGCTAGCATATGCCTCTTTTAAAGTTTTTTTATTGTTCGGTTGTTTGTAATTAGCATATGTCCAGTTTCAAATGCTATCTTTGGTTGTTCGTAGTATGCCTTGTTTATTCCAGTTATACTCAACGTGATATTCTATATGTGCAAGTATGAACTGTGCAGTTCAATTTCAGCAGTACCAGTTTCAACAATACCACTATGAATGACTACATTTGGTTGCTGCATCTTGTAGTTAACACGCCTTTCCATTTTTATTTAACAATAACCAGTGTACTTAGAACGGCACAATACCAGTTTGAATGACTATGTTTGCTTGTTGTTAAATGTTAGGCCTGTTGCAGTTAACACACCTTTCCACTTGTTTTGCTTTACTAGCATGCTAAAACCTGCACACTGAAGCTATCTTTTGGGGATTATTTTGTCTGCCATGGATAATTCTGGTTGATGTTTAGCATGTTGTGCTTAACATGCTTCTCGATGTACCTACAAAGGACAATTTTCGAAATGACTGATGTTTTCCATCGAGGTTAGTTTCATCCCATGGCTTATATGTGCTCACTGTTCAGGATATCGGTAGCTGGTACCATATAGGTCGGGGCTGATAATTGACTAATCGGTGAATCGGACATTTAACTGAATATATCCGCAACCCATTTATCATTAGGTTAACTAGGGCCATATGTAATATATCCGATGCTACATAGCAACATGCACTGTGCATAATGTCTAAGTATGCAATCCTAGGCTACATAGCAACAAGGAAGAGTGTTACATTAATGTTCTAATGATGTCTAGATATACGTAGAAGAGCAGTAGCAACAACAACAACACAACTTGATAACCCACAAGTATAGGGGATCGCAACAGTTTTCAAGGGTAGAGTATTCAACCCAAATTTATTGATTCGACACAAGGGGAGCCAAAGAATATTCTTGAGTATTAGCAGCTGAGTTGTCAATTCAACCACACCTGAAAGACTTAATATCTGCAGCAAAATATTTAGTAGCAAAGTAATATGGAAGTAACGGTAACGGTGGCAAAGGTGACAGTAGCAGTATTGTAGCAATCGTAACAATGGCAACGGAAAAGTAACTTAGCAAAGATCAATATGTGAAAAGCTCGTAGGCAATGGATCAATGATGGATAATTATGTCGGATGGCATTCATCATGCAACGGTTATAACATAGGGTGAAACAGAACTCGCTCCAGTTCATCAATGTAATGTAGGCATGTATTCCGAATATAGTCATACGTGCTTATGGAAAAGAACCTGCATGACATCTTTTGTCCTACCCTCCCGTGGCAGTGGGGTCCTATTGGAAACTAAGGGATATTAAGCCCTCATTTTAATAGAGTACCGGACCCAAGCATTATCACTTAGTGAATACATGAACTCCTCAAACTACGGTCGTCACTAGGAGTGGTCCCGACTATTGTCACTCTGGGGTTGCCGGATCATAACACGTAGTAGGTGACTATAACTTGCAATATCGGATCAAGAACACAAATATATTCATGAAAACATAAAGGGTTCAGATCTGAGTTGATGGCACTTGGGCCCTAGTGACAAGCATTAAGCATAGCAAAGTCATAGCAACATCAATCTTAGAACATAGTGGATACTAGGGATCAAACCCTAAAAAAACTAACTCGATTACATGGTAAATCTCATCCAACCCATCACGGTCCAGCAAGCCTATGATGGACTTACTCACGAATGGCGGTGAGCATCATGAAATTGGTGATGGAGGATGGTTGATGATGACGATGGCGACGGATTCCCCTCTCCGGAGCCCCGAACGGACTCCAGATCTGCCCTCCCAAGGAAGAACAGGGCTTGGCGGCGGCTCTGTATCGTAAAACGTGATGAATCCTTCTCTCTAATTTTTTTCTCCCCAAAAGTGAATATATGGAGTTGAGGTCGGTGGAGGTCTAGGGGGCCCACAAGGTCAGGGGCGCGCCCCCACCCTTGTGGATAGGGTGTGGGCCCCCTGGTGCTGATTCTTTCGCCAATATTTTTTATTAATTCCAAAAATAATCTCTGTTGATTTTCAGGTCAATCTGAGAACTTTTTATTCTGCACAAAAATAACACCATGGCAATCTGCTAAAAACAATGTCAATCCGGGTTAGTTCCATTCGAATCATGCAAGTTAGAGTCCAAAACAAGGGCAAAAGATTTTGGAAAAGTGGATAGGTTGGAGATGTATCACAGCCCTGTTTGGATACTCAACTTAGCTAGAGGTTAGAGTTAGTTTCTAGCTCATGACTAACCGTGAACTAACTCCATCCAAAGAGTTCTTTGGATGGCAGGGTTAGATTGACAATAAATGCACTAGGAGAACTAGCTCCAATTAGCAACTCTTGGGTTGGATAGTTTTTTTGGGTGGGTTATAAATGCAACTAGCTCAAACTAGCCCTAATGTTTAGATATGCTTTAGGGCCATCTGAGCCCGAACTAGCTCAAACTAAATGTAACCCATGGATAGAGCAGCAGTTAATCAGCCGATAATTTGTAAGAATGCAATAAACTCCATCCGGCCCATAATATAAGATGTTAATTCATCTAGTATGTGAGTATATTGGATGTTATAAGATATTATAAAAAAGTGTTGTACTACATCATTGTGCAATTGCTGTTTAGCTTCTAATATTAACTTGGTGCTTTTAGGTACATATGTCATTGGTAAAGATCCGAGCTTTGACCCTTTCTGCGTATGGGGCAATGAGATATCGATGAACCAGCATCAAGTGAGGAAGCTGATAAAGATTGTTAGTAAATGGGTCCAAAAATGGCAAATAAACTATTTGTTTACACTTTATCCGAGACAACAACGAACTGCAGGATGGTAAGTAAGAACTCGGTAGCCTTCTTTTTACTTCCCATAATGAGTTGTGTTAGATGACAATGTCTGGATCTTTTTCCTTTGCAGTGGTTGCCAAAGCAGTTTACTCAAGATTACCTCTTGTAACATCCAAAATTTTCAATTTGGAATGTTATACATTAGATCATCATTGCATAGCATATTTTATTGCATTTTGGCAAATCCTCGAAAATCCTAAGCAACTGAAGGACCCTCGAAGAGAGTTGGGGATTTTTCGCGGTTTTCATATTTGACTTTTATCAAATAATGAAACGAGGATTTTTGGTTTTAATTATTTTTCTCTCCGAAAAATATTTCGTATTAAAATAAATGAGAGGAGAAAATATGACTTCTCCAAAATAATTGAAATATTGGACGAAAAATATTAAAATCAACTATTTGATTTTATTCGGATTTTATTTGCAATTTTATTTGCATTAGAAAAATTGCACGTTTTCAAAACTGCATTTTTGGGCCAAGAAAATGTCCATCTCGTCCTAATTATTTTAATTAGACGGTGAAGATTTGTTTTGGCATTTTTGGATTTTTATTTATTTTTCTACGATTTTTTTCAGGTTCGGCGAAATTATTTAAAAAAAATCCCGAACGCGCCGACTGGGCCGAAGCCCAGCCGACGGCCCATCTTCCCCGCGCCCCGTCTCCCTCCTGGAGACCGAGACGAGCACGGCAGCGCCGCCACCCGTGTCCCGCTCGACCCCGCCGCCCCTTGCCCCTTCCCCACGCCACCCCTCCCCCTCTATAAGTACCGAGCCCCGCCGCCCCTCTCCCTCACCCCGTTCCCCACCCCGAAGCCCGACGCCGAGCCGAAGCCCGACGCCGGAGCCGAGCGGCCGTCGCCACGGGAAGCCGCCGCCGCCGCCGCAGGACGCCGCCCCTCGTCGCCCGCCGCCTCCCCAACGACGCCGCACCCCGCCGCCCCTCGCCGCCCCCGTCCAGAGCCAGCCGGAGTGCCCCGTCGAGGTAGCCAAGCCGCCGCCGCCGTGCCGGTTTAAAAAAAACCGTTCGGTTTATTTTTTCTGAAACCCTAGGTTTATTTTTTTTAAATAGATCGGTTTATTATTTTTCTTCGGTTTAGTTAGTTAGTGAACGTTTGCCGATCCGTTCATTTTAACGAACGTGTTCGCCGGTTAGTCGTAGTTAACGAACGTCCGTTCGTTTAACTGTTCGTCAGTTTTCTTTTTTGCAGGATTTTCCGCGATTATTCCAGATCGCGATTTCTGATCAGATTTTCGTTTTAGTTTATCTTTTCGCTCATTTATCGGAATCAGGCGATTCAAGCGCCTAGAGTTTCGTCTCGAAATTCTCTTTCCGTTTAACCAACTCAAACAAGTTTTTGCTACTGTAAAATTTGACCTAGATCCAGATTAGGAAACGAAGCTTGTTTCTTACGCCGTTTGACTTTCGTTGCTTCGTTTGATTTGATTCTTTTTGCAAACCGGAGTTCTTAAGTTGAACTTTCTGGATTGGATCTTTTATTTGAGTTTTACCTGTGCATTAGTGAGTGCTTATTGTATGCTTGTTTTTTTGCGATAGAGTACCCGGAGTGCGCCGCTTGCTACTTCGAATCTCTAAGTTTCACGGATCATCAGCAAGGCAAGTAACACTTTGATCATACTTCTTTTAGTACCCAGTTTTATTGCATTAGACCAATCCTCAAACATTGCATGATTAGGATCTAATTAAATTGTGGGTATTGGGAAGTAGTTGAGGTAGTACCTATCACCTATTTATTATCAAACCCTTCAGAGTTACTTCTACGTTTGCTCATATTGCTATGCTAGTAGACGTGGATTGGGTTTGAGTGTTACCATGACAGATGTGAGATTGTTAATTAATGGTTAAACTTAAGGTGGCAACTAAAGCTCACATCTGGGTGGATTGAGGTACCTGGGTATTCCAGGATTGCCTGTTTTTCTTTTGGACCGCCACCCAGGTTCAAAGGGATCATGAGATTATTCATGCTAGAAACTTGCGTGTGCAGCCACAAGCTATTATGGGCTCTAGCATAGTTGAGTAGGTTACATGATCTCTTGAAGAGGTGGGCTAGCAGATGTAGGGGAAAGTAGGTGTAACTGTCCACCCGGAGTAAAGAGTTATTGTTTCTGAAAGACTGTGTCTCGGTCATCCGTTTCTCAAACATCATGTAGTGTGAGAATCAAGCGGAGGCGATCGAGTCTTGTGGGGAAAAGTGCACAAACCTCTGCAGAGTGTATAAACTAATCATGGTTAGCCGTGTCCCCGGTTATGGACATCTTGAGTATCTAGTACTTGGATTATCATGTGAATCTCATCATGTTACTTTAATTAATTTTGTTGGGTTTGATGATGATACTTAATTGGGATTGAGAATGCTGTCAACCATTCTCAATGTTTAACAACCACCATGATAGTTAAATAAAATTTATTCCTTTGGAGTAGGGAAAAATTGGCTTTTCGCAAAACTGTAACCATAGAGCCTTCTACCAGCCATATATGCATGTAGTATAGCATTATTATGTCCATTACTCTCTATGTGTTACATTGCCAGCATATTCCATGTGCTGACCCGTTTTCGGGCTGCAACGTTTCATGTTGCAGACTTTTCAGACGACGAGTAAGGTGCCTTAGGTCGTGGTCTTATACTCAGTGATGCCGTTGGAGTTGATGGACTCACTTATCTTCCAAGTCTTCCGCTGTTATCGTTTTAGATGGCCTTAAGCCATATTTGTCATACTTATTTCTCTCTTGAGATACTCGATGTAATAAGTGTGTGATTGCTACTCTGTTATAAATCCTCCAAGTACTGTGCGTGTCAGCATTACTGATCCAGGGATGACACTGGTGCACGGTAGATCAGACTATTTGAGGTCTGGTCGCTACAAAGGTGGTATCAGAGCACACGCTGACTGTAGGACATGACCACTAAGCTTAAACCCTAGAACACTACTCTCTTCTCATTTCTGACTCCTCTCCACTTTCTACTCTTTTAGGAATGGCGGATGCAAGGAACAAGTTCATGCAACCGGATGAAGATACACCTTTTGGACGACACTTGAAGGAAGTCACTAAGTACCTGAACATCGGAATACCAAGCTTCACCGGGACTTACAAAGCGACACTACCAGAAGAGGAGCGCTGGAAGATTCAAGTTCAAGTTCCAGGAAGGACGTTTACGCCAGTCACTGAGCCTATAGAGTTTTCCTTTGATGCACCAACCTGGAGTTTAGGGAAGAGCATGGCAGCCCACATCTCTATGGGACGCATTGGAGAAGTCTACCGCAGGGAGCTTAAGGATACTATTTATCATATTTGTGGATGCCGAGATGAGCAATGGGAGATGATCAGCACCAAGAAGGATGGATCAATTGCAGCTTTCATCCAGGAGCAAAACCAACACATTCGTCGCCGGGAGAACCAGATGTGCGCAGACATGATAGATCTGAAGAAGGCATTGACCAAGATCACGGAGTTGGAGGAAGAACTCAAGTCTACGCGCGATGGATATGAGGAGGAGATCGCCACGTTGTTGGAGAAGAATGACGACCTGATAAAGAAGATCGGAGTATTCATGGGAGACCCAGCACTAGGAGGAGAAGATGACGATTCTACTTGCCCGGATAACTACATCATCATCGACGATACCGAATCGGACCCCAGTGAAGATGACTTTGTTGATGAAGCTGGAGCAGATATCATGGAGTCTTCGACCGATCAAAATTTCTAGTAGACCCCCATAATCAGTAGTAGTATTCCCCCATGTATATATTATAGTCCGAGCACTTTGTAACGATAGTCAGATCGATTGTATGCCTTGTTTGATTGAGTGATATTGTTTGTGTTTGTCTCATGTGCATATGGGTAGTGTTTTCCCTCTAGACCTCATTCTATTCTAAATTCTCATCTTTTCTAAACCTATCAGATGCCTCCGAGACGCGACACCGGATTTGTTTTCCCACCAGAGATCACTCAGTTGATTCAGCAGCAGAATGCCCTGATGCAAGTGTTAGTACAGAACCAAGGCAACAACAACAACAACAACAACAACCCACCACCACCACCTGTTGATCACTTAGCCCGTTTCTTGAGGCTAAATCTGCCGGTGTTTTCCAGTAGCACCGAGCCGATTGTTGCAGATGATTGGCTCCGCAAGGTTGGAAGGGTGTTTACCACTGCAGGATGCACAGATGCGGAGAGAGTGCGTTTTGCCGCACATCAGCTTGATGGACTCGCAACATCATGGTGGGAGAATTACACAGCCACACACCCTATTGACACTGTCACATGGGACCAGTTTCAGCAAGCTTTCCGTACTGCCCATGTTTCAACAGGAGCTATGGCTATGAAGAAGCGTGAGTTTCGCAACCTACGCCAAGGAGGATGCACCGTAGGCCAGTATGTGGAGGACTTTAGTAAGTTAGCACGTTATGCTCCAAATGACGTTGCTACAGATGCAGCCAAGTAGGAGAAGTTTCTGGAAGGACTGAATGATGAGCTGAGCATGCAGTTGATGGTAGCAACCTTCAACAACTACCAGGAGTTGGTAGATAGAGCTCTCATGATTGAAGGGAAGCAGCAGCAGATTGAAAACCGTAAGAGGAAGTATGGAGAAGGGAAGTACAATTCTGGAGCTCAGCAGAAGCCACATTTTACCCTGAAATCGGGAGGACAGTTTCAGCATACCCATGGAGGAGGTAGTTCGCACAACCATAATGTCCCCAAGAATGGTAATGGGAATGGAGGAAGCAACGGCCAGAACCGTACCAACCCTTCAACCCCAGCTAAGAGAGACCTGAGCCAAGTCACTTGCTTTAAGTGCCAGAAGACTGGACATTATGCCAATGAATGTCCTGAAGCCCAGAATGGAAATGGCAATGGAAGCTCTAGGAAGAAGCCGAACCCTTTCAACAAAGGACATGTGAACCACGTTAGCGTGGAGGAGGTTGAAGCTCAGCCAGATGCAGTAATAGGTAAGTTTTTGGTTAAGTCATTTACTGCAATCATTCTTTTTGATACTAGTGCATCGCATTCATACATATCAAGGAGATTTGTGGATAAGTTTAAGTTGCCCACCAAAGTTCTCAGAACACCTATGTTAGTAACCTCGCCAGGAGCAGAGTATATGGCAAGCCAAGGATGTTTTCAGATGCCATTGGCCATAGGTAGTCATGTTTTCCCCTCAGACCTAAGAGTTTTGGAGTCGCAAGGTTTGGACGTAATATTGGGTATGGATTGGCTATCGATGTCTGGGGGAAACATCGATTGCGCCAGTAAGACAATTTTGCTTACCACCCCAGAAGGAAGAAGGATTAAGTATGTATCCCGGCATGTGCCGAAGAGGACTCAAGTAAATTCCTTATCAGGAGTTGTATAGGAAGAAGTACCAGTGGTGAAGGATTACCTGGATGTATTTCCAGAAGAGTTGCCAGGCATGCCACCAGATAGAGACATAGAGTTTTTGATTGAACTTTTGCCAGGCACAGGGCCGATATCTAAGAGACCGTACAGGATGCCCGCTAAGGATTTGGAGGAAATTAAGAAGCAGATTAAGGAGTTACTGGATAACGGCTATATTCGCCCAAGTTCGTCACCTTGGGGATCACCCGTACTTCTAGTGGAGAAGAAGGATGGATCGTTAAGGATGGTTGTTGATTATCGAGGATTGAATGAAGTGACCATCAAAAATAAGTACCCTCTGCCGATGATCAATGATTTGTTTGACCGATTACAAGGAGCTAAGGTATTTTCCAAGATTGATCTACGATCAGGATACCATCAGTTGAAGATTCGAGAGCAGGATATACCTAAGACGGCTTTTACCACCAGGTAAGGGCTGTATGAGTATACCGTTATGTCATTTGGTCTGACTAACGCACCTGCCTATTTCATGAACCTGATGAACAAAGTGTTTATGGAGTTTTTGGATAAGTTCGTCGTAGTGTTCTTGATGATATTTTAGTCTACTCCAAGAATGAAGAGGAGCATAAGGAACATTTGTGTTTGGTACTTGAGAAGCTCAGAGAACATCAGTTATACGCCAAGTTCAGCAAATGTGAGTTTTGGTTGAAGGAAGTTGGATTCCTTGGACATGTTATATCCGGAGAAGGAATAGCAGTAGACCCCACCAAAGTCGACACTGTGACAAACTGGGAATCACCCGCATCAGTTGGAGAGATCCGGAGTTTTCTTGGACTTGCAGGATACTACCGGAGGTTCATTGAGAATTTCTCAAGGATTGCTAAGCCCATGACAGAGCTGTTAAAGAAGGACACCAAGTTCAATTGGGCTGAGGAATGTGAAGCTAGTTTCCAAGAGTTGAAGAAACGTTTGGTTACATCACCAGTGTTGGTTCTGCCAGATCAACGCAAGGATTATGAAGTATATTGTGACGCTTCACGTCGAGGACTTGGAGCAGTGCTAATGCAGGAGGGAAGAGTTGTTTCATATGCTTCACGTCAACTTAAACCCCATGAGAAGAATTATGCCACGCCTGATTTGGAGTTAGCAGCCGTAGTGCATGCGTTGAAGACATGGAGACATTTTCTCATCGGAAACCATTGTGAGGTGTACACGGATCACAAGAGTTTGAAGTACATTTTCACGCAGAAGGAGTTGAATCTCAGGCAAAGGAGATGGTTGGAGCTCATTAAGGATTATGATATGAGATTGCATTATCACCCAGGGAAGGCTAACGTAGTAGCTGATGCGTTGAGCCGCAAGAGTCATGTCAACACACTCATGACCGGAGAGTTACCGAAATTATTAGCCGAGGATCTTCGCGAGCTATGTTTGGAGATAGTTCCAAGAGGCTATTTAGCAACGTTGGAGATTTAGTCTACCTTGATGGAAAAGATTAGAGAAGCTCAGAAGACAGACAAGGAGATTGCAGAAATAAAGGAAAGGATGAGAAAAGGAAAAGCCAAAGGATTTCGTGAGGATGAGCACGATACCTTATGGTTTGAGGACCGCGTTTATGTGCCCAATGATCCGGAGATCAGGAAGTTGATCTTGCAAGAGGCCCATGATTCACCGTATTCGATTCACCCAGGAAATACCAAGATGTATTTCGATTTGAAGGATACTTTGTGGTGGACCGGAATGAAGAAGGATATTGCGGAGTATGTAGCAGTTTGTGATGTATGTCAGAGAGTGAAGGCAGAGCATCAGAAGCCAGCAGGATTGCTACAGCCATTGCCGATACCCGAATGGAAATGGGATAAACTAGGCATGGATTTTATCATGGGATTGCCCAGGACTCGTTCAGGCTATGACTCAATATGGGTTGTAGTCGATCGTTTGACGAAGGTAGCTCATTTCATCCCAGTGAAGACCACTTACACCAGTGCTAACTTGGCAAAGATATACATGACCAGGATCGTATGTCTGCATGGAGTTCCGAGGACCATTGTATCAGATAGAGGAAACCAGTTTACTTCAAAGTTTTGGAATCAGTTACATGAAAATTTGGGTACCAGGCTAGAGTTCAGTAAAGCCTTTCACCCAAAGACAGACGGACAGACCGAGAGAGTCAATCAGATTTTGGAAGATATGCTAAGAGCTTGTGCGCTAGATTATGGATCTAGTTGGGACGACAATTTGCCGTATGCAGAGTTCTCTTACAACAACAGTTATCAATCCAGTTTGAAGATGGCTCCTTTCAAAGGTTTGTACAGAAGGAGGTGTAGAACACCCTTGTTGTGGAACGAAGTTGGAGACTGCCAGTTGTTTGGACCAGACTTGATTAAGGAATCAGAACAGATGGTGAAATTGATTCGCGATAGGCTCAAGGTAGCCCAGTCCAGGCAGAAGAGTTATGCGGATTCTAAACGCAAGGAAACAGTTTACGAACTCGGAGACAGAGTTTACCTACGAGTATTACCACTTCGAGGAGTTAAGCGCTTTGGAGTTAAAGGAAAGTTAGCGCCACGTTTTGTAGGACCATACAAAGTTTTGGAGCGTATGGGAGAAGTTGCTTACAAACTGGAATTGCCTGAAGGATTGTAAGGAGTTCATGATGTATTTCACGTTTCTCAGTTGAAGAAGTGCCACGCAGAGATGGCTGAGATACCACTGAGAAATACGGTGCCATTGGAAGCGATTCAGCTGGATAGTGACTTGACCTATGAGGGAAACCAGTTAAGATTCTTGAGTATGCCAGCCGAGTCACCCGCAGCAAGGTTATCCAGTTTTGCAAAGTTCAGTGGAGTCACCATACCGAGGACGAAGCCACCTGGGAGCGAGAGGAAGATCTACGGAAGAACCACTCTCACCTATTTTCTAGCCAACCCGAATCTCGAGGGCGAGATTCATCTTAAGGGGATAGGTTTGTAACATCCCAAAATTTCAATTTGGAATGTTATACATTAGATCATCATTGCATAGCATATTTTATTGCATTTTGGCAAATCCTCGAAAATCCTAAGCAACTCAAGGACCCTCGGAGAGAGTTGGGGATTTTTCGCGGTTTTCATATTTGACTTTTATCAAATAATGAAGCGAGGATTTTTGGTTTTAATTATTTTTCTCTCCGAAAAATATTTCATATTAAAAGAAATGAGAGGAGAAAATATGACTTCTCCAAAATAATTGAAATATTGGAGGAAAAATATGAAAATCAATTATTTGATTTTATTCGGATTTTATTTGCAATTTTATTTGCATTAGAAAAATTGCACGTTTTCAAAACTGCATTTTTGGGCCAAGAAAATGTTCATCTCGTCCTAATTATTTTAATTAGACGGTGAAGATTTGTTTTGGCATTTTTGGATTTTTATTTATTTTTCTACGATTTTTTTAGGTTCGGTGAAATTATTTAAAAAAAATCCCGAGCGCGCCGACTGGGCCGAAGCCCAGCCGACGGCCCATCTTCCCCGCGCCCCGTCTCCCTCCTGGAGACCGAGACAAGCACGACAGCACCGGCCCGTGTCCCGCTCGACCCCGCCGCCCCTTGCCCCTTCCCCATGCCACCCCTCTCCCTCTATAAGTACCGAGCCCCGCCGCCCCTCTCCCTCACCCCGTTCCCCACCCCGAAGCCCGACGCCGGAGCCGAGCCACCGCCGCCACGGGAAGCCGCCGCGGACGCCGCAGGACGCCGCCCCTCGTCG
>NC_057802.1:298439136-298465196 GCF_018294505.1 Triticum aestivum | reverse complement strand
CCGACGACGCCGCACCCCGCCGCCACTCGCCGCCCCCGTCCAGACCCCGCCGGAGTGCCCCGTCGAGGTAGCCAAGCCACCGCCCCATGCCGGGTTTTTTTAAAAACCGTTCGGTTTATTTTTCAGAAACCCTAGGTTTATTTTTTTTAAATAGATCAATTTTTTTCTTCTGTTTAGTTAGTTAGTGAACGTTCGCCGATCCGTTCATTTTAACGAACGTGTTCGCCGGTTAGTCGCAGTTAATGAACGTCCGTTCGTTTAACCGTTCGTCAGTTTTCTTTTTCGCCGGATTTTCCGCGATTATTCCAGATCGCAATTTCTGATCAGATTTTCGTTTTAGTTTATCTTTTCGCTCGTTTATCGGAATCAGGCGATTCAAGCACCTAGAGTTTCGTATCAAAATTCTCTTTCCGTATAACCAACTCAAACAAGTTTTTGCTACTGTAAAATTTGACCTAGATCCAGATTAGTAAACGAAGCCTGTTTCTTTCGCCGTTTGACTTTCGTTGCTTCGTTTGATTTGATTCTTTTTGCAAACCGGAGTTCTTAAGTTGAACTTTCTGGATTGGATCTTTTATTTGAGTTTTACCTGTGCATTAGTGAGTGCTTATTGTATGCTTGTTTGTTTGCGATAGAGTACCCGGAGTGCGCCGCTTGCTACTTCAAATCTCTAAGTTTCACGGATCATCAGCAAGGCAAGTAACACTTTGATCATACTTCTTTTAGTACCCAGTTTTATTGCATTAGACCAATCCTCAAACATTGCATGATTAGGATCTAATTAAATTGTGGGTATTGGGAAGTAGTTGAGGTAGTACCTATCACCTGTTTATTATCAAACCCTTGGGAGTTACTTCTACGTTTGCTCATATTGCTATGCTAGTAGACGTGGATTGGGTTTGAGTGTTACCATGACAGATGTGAGATTGTTAATTAATGGTTAACCTTAAGGTGGCAACTAAAACTCACATCTGGGTGGATTGAGGTACCTGGGTATTCCAGGATTGCCTGTTTTTCTTTTGGACCGCCACCTAGGTTCAAAGGGATCATGAGATTATTCATGCTAGAAACTTGCGTGTGCAGCCACAAGCTATTATGGGCTCTAGCATAGTTGAGTAGGTTACATGATCTCTTGAAGAGGTGGGCTAGCAGATGTAGGGGAAAGTAGGTGTAACTGTCCACCCGGAGTAAAGAGTTATTGTTTCTGAAAGACTGTGTCTCGGTCATCCGTTTCTCAAACATCATGTAGTGCGAGAATCAAGCGGAGGCGATCGAGTCTTGTGGGGAAAAGTGCACAAACCTCTGCAGAGTGTATAAACTAATCATGGTTAGCCGTGTCCCCGGTTATGGACATCTTGAGTATCTAGTACTTGGATTATCATGTGAATCTCATCATGTTACTTTAATTAATTTTGTTGGGTTTGATGATGATACTTAATTGGGATTGAGAATGCTGTCAACCGTTCTCAATGTTTAACAACCACCATGATAGTTAAATAAAATTTATTCCTTTGGAGTAGGGAAAAATTGGCTTTTCGCAAAACTGTAACCATAGAGCCTTCTACCAGCCATATATGCATGTAGTATAGCATTATTATGTCCATTACTCTCTATGTGTTACATTGCCAGCATATTCCATGTGCTGACCCGTTTTCGGGCTGCAACGTTTCATGTTGCAGACTTTTCAGACGACGAGTAAGGTGCCTTAGGTCGTGGTCTTATACTCAGTGATGCCGTTGGAGTTGATGGACTTACTTATCTTCCAAGTCTTCCGCTATTATCGTTTTAGATGGCCTTAAGCCATATTTGTCATACTTATTTCTCTCTTGAGATACTCGATGTAATAAGTGTGTGATTGCTACTCTGTTATAAATCCTCCAAGTACTGTGCGTGTCAGCATTACTGATCCAGGGATGACATTGGTGCACGGTAGATCAGACTATTTGAGTTCTGGTCGCTACAAAGGTGGTATCAGAGCACACGCTGACTGTAGGACATGACCACTAAGCTTAAACCCTAGAACACTACTCTCTTCTCATTTCTGACTCCTCTCCACTTTCTACTCTTTTAGGAATGGCGGATGCAAGGAACAAGTTCATGCAACCGGATGAAGATACACCTTTTGGACGACACTTGAAGGAAGTCACTAAGTACCTGAACATCGGAATACCAAGCTTCACCGGGACTTACAAAGCGACACTACCAGAAGAGGAGCGCTGGAAGATTCAAGTACAAGTTCCAGGAAGGACATTTACGCCAGTCACTGAGCCTATAGAGTTTTCCTTTGATGCACCAACCTGGAGTTTAGGGAAGAACATGGCAGCCCACATCTCTATGGGACGCATTGGAGAAGTCTACCGCAGGGAGCTTAAGGATACTATTTATCAGATTTGTGGACGCCGAGATGAGCAATGGGAGATGATCAGCACCAAGAAGGATGGATCAATTGCAGCTTTCATCCAGGAGCAAAACCAACACATTCGTCCCAGGAGAACCAGATGTGCGCAGACATGATAGATCTGAAGAAGGCATTGACCAAGATCACGGAGTTGGAGGAAGAACTCAAGTCTACGCGCGATGGATATGAGGAGGAGATCGCCACGTTGTTGGAGAAGAATGACGACTTGATAAAGAAGATCGGAGTATTCATGGGAGACCCAGCACCAGGAGGAGAAGATGACGATTCTACTTGCCCGGATAACTACATCATCATCGACGACACCGACTCGGACCCCAGTGAAGATGACTTTGTTGATGAAGCTGGAGCAGATATCATGGAGTCTTCGACCGATCAAAATTTCTAGTAGACCCCCATAATCAGTAGTAGTATTCCCCCATGTATATAGTATAGTCCGAGCATGGAGGGTCCAAAAAGTCCAAATCCTCTCCCAGTACGCCGCGGGCCTCCTTTTATAGGCCAAGGGGCTGCCACAGTGGCACACATGAGGTGGAAAGCTATACAGTGATCGAGTCTATCCTCTGGCACCGTACGACAAACGCATATAATGCGCTGCCGACATACCCGTCTTGCTTTATCGGGGACAGCAGGGAAGCTCGTCCCAGCTGTCGCCACCTCACCCAGCTTCGACGCGCGTCCGAACTGACGAGGCAAGGAGCGCCACGCTGGCTCGCTGGCTGCTGAGTTGGTGCTGTGGCAGAGCCTTCATGAAGATCTCCATGCCACCACGCAGGTGCTTGCTGAGTTGGCCTAGAGGCCGCACGTTTCCACGCATGTGTTCACCTAGTTGGTGGGCTGGCAGCTGCATGGGAACGGTGGCGGAGCTTTGGCAGACGTGGGCCTGGCTGCGGCCCCGTAGATATCTTCGGCAAGAGTCTTGCCGGGGCCCCGGCAAGGGTCTTACCGTGGTGTCGTGGTTGTCCCCGGCAAGGGGCTTGCCGGGGGTCTCATGGGTATCCTTGGCAAGGATCTTGCCGAGGATCTTTGTCTTCTGGTTACTTATCTAATCTTGTACACTCTTGGTCTTTACAAAGATCTGCATGCCACCATGGAGGCGCCTCCCGAGCTTTGGTCCCAATGTGGTTGAGGGTGTCGGAACTCTCAGGCTTGAGGGTGGCAGCCCTGCTGGCATTGGGCAAGTTGCCCCGGCAAGGCTCTTGCCGGGGCTGTGGGGGCTGCCCCGGCAAGGGCCTTTTCGGGGGAGTCCACCTCGCCCTTCTGCTCTTCGTGTTTCCGGCTTGGCGTTGGTTTGGTCGTTTTGTGCCTTTGCTTCCTCTGCCCCACCAAGCGTGGCCAGGGACGCGGGGCTGCGACTGCCTGCGCACAAGTAAAGGGTGCAAAAAGGGACCCCTACTTTTGTACACCGATAGGAGGCCCCGGACCTGGGCCACATATAAGCGCGGGGCGTTATTGGGCCAGGCCCAGAACAGCGCTCGGGTGGTGGAGTTTTTACCATAGTAACTCCCTCGCTCGCTTGCGCTTCCCCACGTCCCACGTTGAATGCGCAACGTGGGGGTCATGCGTGGGGCGGTTGCTACCCTCATGCGTCACATCGTAGTAAAGAGGCGGCTCGCGCCTTCCCCATAGAAAGGAGGGAAACGCAGGGGCGCAGCTCATTTACTAAGTGGACTCGAGTCGTGGCCTTCAAGGCACCCGTACCCCATGATCACGGGGTGGAAAACGGTCGCCTCACTTGTCTCCTCGATTTCGGCTTGCTCGCCACGTGTCTCCCATGCCTTGAAGATGGTAGGCGGTGGACGCAGGGGGCACGGGCCTTAAATGACGAGGCGGGGAAACGGGCCGTCGCTGGTTGGAGCAGCGGGTCGGTCTCGATTCCATGCGCCCCTGGTGGACGGATTGGTTGAGTGGGGCGGCCGAGCCCCGGCCCCGCCCCTTTATAAGAAGGGGAGGGGGATGGCACCCCCCAATCTCTCATCATCCATCTCCTTCTACCTTGGCTCCTTCCTCCCTTCTGCTATGGCGAGATGGCGCGCCGGCACTTCGATGGCGGCGACGAGGGTCTCCGCTCGACAGCGCACACCTCCTTCCCAACAGCTCGTGGCGGCGGGGCCGGCCGTGAGAGGAAGGGGGAGGGAGCGAGGCCAAGGTCGCCGTGGCGCTCGGGGAAGAGGAGGACGGGGCGACACACCGACCTCGCCTCCGCCAGCGGCCCCTCCCCCAATGGAGGGCCACGTCGGAGACCAGCCCCGTGAGTTCGTCATCAGGCTGCACCGGCCAGTGCGCCATCGTCTCCGTCTCCTAACTCCGTTCGCTCGGGAGATGGAGCTCGACCCGCCACAGGCTCTGAGGTTGCATATGAGGGGCTGCGGGAATGGCGGCATGCGGGTCGATGTCGACTTCCCCGCCCCTCTCGTCATGTATCTTCGCCGCGGATGGAAGACCTTCGCTCGTGCCCACAGCATGTTGGAGGGGCTCGTTCTCCACTTCAAATTAATGGAGAACGTCTTGCTCTCCGTCAAGATCTTTGGGCACTTGGGAACTCGCCTAAGGTGTTGCGTGGAGAGCTCCTCCGATGATGAAGATTCCTCCTCAAGCGGGAGTGACGAGGAGGACAGCGACAGCGACGATGAGGGCGTCAAGCGGGAGGACACCGACTCCGACTCCGATTGACCGCGTCGCCCACCTCCCTCAGCCACGCGCCCTGCCGAGGGTCTTCCTCGTCAAGCTCTCCATCGGCGCGTTCCCCGTCGCCTCCTTTTTGCTTTCACCTGCCGCACCTGGGAGGAAAGGGGCAAGAACAGGGATCACGGGGCACTTATCTTTTTTAGTCTTTAAGCCTGCGGGCACTTGTTAGATTTAAACCTTGTAATCCCCTTGCTCATGTTGGCATTCCGTATGGACTATACCTATTTGGAACGTATTAATGAAAAAGGGTGTTTGTCGGATTCTTTGTGCGTGAGCGAGGCCCATGCCAAGGAACGAATCCTTGTTATTTTTAAGATAAACATTGTCGCCCGGCAACAGGCCTTGCCGTCCCCTCACTTCATTCACGACCATACCCCCGCCCTTGGCGGAGGCAGGGGCGAAGTAGGGTTAGGCCCTTCGTTTGCTTCCTTGGCACCGCAACTACAACCAAGTTCTGGCCCAGAGAATAGTTCTTGGGCACGGGAAAGGGGGAGCACGGTGGCCGAGGAATAAACGAGGCTTCATACATCCCAATTCCATACGGAAATGCATAACAAGGGATAAAGGACATATCTGGATCTGCAGCCCCCGGCAACCTTGGCTTGCCGGGGTCGGGGATGTCGATCCGTCTTCTTGCCCTTAAATGGCTTAGCAGAAACGCCTGTGCAACCTGCGAACCAAAGAAAAGACTGGAAAGGACGGAAAGACACACGCCCGACCTCTATGCTAGGGGTTAGTTGCCGCCGGGCACTATCAACCCTACCAAAGAGAGACTTAACCTAGCATGCATGCTAAAACTTAGGGCGCCAGTGCTTCATTTATTTATGCTCAGGGTCTGCGCCTGGATTTGTACAAAGGGTTACATGCCTTGTCGGCAAGGCTTGTACAAAAGGTGGCTTGCCGGGAGGCCCGGCAACCACGCCTCATGGGTAAAACTTACGAAGATGTTCGATGTTCCAGGAGTTGCTCACTAGGACACCATCTTCGATCTCCACGCAGACTGCGCCAGGCCTGGTGACTCATATCACCCGATAAGGGACTTCCCACTTCGGCGTCAACTTGTTGGAATTCTTGGCCGACTGAACGTGCCGAAGAACAATGTCACCTTCCTCAAAGCTTCAGGCATGAACCTTGCGGCTACGGTAGTGGCGCAAGGCTTTCTGGTAGTGTGCTGCTCGCACAGCCGCCCGAAGACAATCTTCCTCAAGGAGCGTTGCGTCATCTTGCCGCAACTGCTCTTGCTCAAGCTCGTCATAAGCGAGAACTCGAGGTGACCCGTATGTGAGTTCCATGGGGAGAACTGCTTCTGCCCCGTAAATGAGGGAGAAAGATGTCTGGCCGGTGGCTCGATTTGGTGTCGTTCTGAACGACCAAAGAACCGTCGGTAACTCATCAATCCAGTGCATCCCACACTTGTGCAGCCTATCAAAAGTCTTTGTCCTCAGGCCTCGCAGTACTTCAGCATTTGCCCTTTCCGCCTGGCCGTTGCTCTGTGGGTGCGCCACTGAAGCAAAACAGACCTTGCTGCCGAGGTCCTGGATGTATTGCATGAAAGTATGACTTGTGAACTGCGTGCCATTGTCGGTGATGACCCTGTTTGGCACACCAAAACGGCAAACTAGCCCATTGAAGAACTTGACGGCTGGCTGTGCTGTCACCTTCCTCACTGCCTCCACTTCGGGCCACTTTGTGAACTCGTCGATTGCGACGGACAAGTACTCAAAGCCCTCGACAGCACGGGGGAAGGGGCCTACTATGTCGAGCCCCCAGACCGAAAATGGCCAGGAGAGAGGGATTGTTTGAAGGGCTTGAGCTGGTTGATGAAGCTTCTTCGAATGGAACTGACATGCTTCACACCTGGTTACTAGCGCAGCTGCATCCTAGAGGGCTGTGGGCCAGAAGAAATCTTGCCAGAATGCCTTGCCAGCAAGGGCCCTTGACCCTATGTGGGAGCCACACATACCTCCATGTATCTCTGCCAACAGCTCTAGTCTGTCCTCTCGAGGAATACACTTCAGCCTGACTCCGTTTGGCCTCCTTCTGTACAGGGTATCATCCACAAACTGGTACATGTTGGACCGACGGGCTACTTTCTCTGCTTCTTCCTCCTCCTCGGGGAGTTCTCCTGTTTGGAGGAAATGAGCGGTGCGCTGCGCCCATGCCGGGGCCTGGGGCTCGACGGCAAGGACCAAAGGCACATCTTTGGCCGCGGGGGCAGCTGCCTCTACGGTCAGGGCCTGGGGCCCCGTCGGAGGTAGTCGCCCCTCGGCAGGCTTGGGGTACCCGGCAACCTCCTTGCCGGCCGCTCCTGGGAGCTTGGCGGGAAGGTACTTGCCGGGGCTTGTCTTCCTTCTCTTGTTCTGCCCTGCCGATGGCTCTACGGATGGTTGTATTAACTAAAGTACAAAGGTACCTGGTTCCACAGGCAACTTGAGGGCGTCGCGTTTCGACAGGTCGTCAGCAATGCTGTTCTCCGCTCGGGGAACATGTTCTGCCTGTAGGCCATCGAAACGTTCTCCAACTTCCTCACTTCATTCACGTAGGCCGCCATCAATGGGCTCTGGTAATCGTTGTTGACTTGCTTGACGACGAGCTGTGAATCACCCCTGATGATGAGCTTCTTGATTCCACGATCCTGAGACCAGCAAGCAACCCCTCATACTCCGCCGTGTTGTTCATTGATTTTTCCCGGGGGAAGTGCATCTGGATTAAGTACTTGAGGTGCTCTCTGGTGGGTGCGACGAGTAGCACGCCAGCACCGGCACCTAGGAGTGAGAAAGCTCCATCAAAATACATAATCCACTCACTGCTCGTCTCCTTGCCGGGAAGGGCGGTCTCTTGAATCTCCTCGTCAGGCATTGCGGTCCACTCTACTATGAACTCTGCCAAAGCTCAACTCTTGATCGTTGAAGTACTTTCAAACCTGAGGCCAAAGCTCGACAACTCCAATGCCCACTCCACAATCCTCCCTGTCACATATGGGTTGTGCAAAATCCGTTGCAAAGGGAGGCGGGTGACGACGGTGATCTCGTGCGCTTGGAAATAGTGGTGCAGCTTTCTCGAGGCCATGAGAAGGCCGAAAAGCAGCTTCTGCATTCCAGAATATCTTGACCTAGCCCCCTGCAAGAGGGAGCTGACAAAATACACTGGGTGCTGCACCATCTTCCTCTTCTCTCCCACTTCGCCCATCCGCTCAGGCTCTGCCTCGCCGGGTTCGGGCCTTGCCGGTGGTTCTGGTCTGCCGGCGTCAGGCTCTGCCGAGAAAGACCCCGGCCCGCCATCTGACGGCTCTGCTGCAACTATACTTCTCCCTCAGGTTCCCTCTGCGCCACCAGCGCAACACTGACCACTTGATTCATTGCTGCTAAGTACAGCAGCAACGGCTCTCGTGGTTTAGGTGCGACTAGTATTGGCGTGGAAGAGAGGTACCTCTTCAAATCTTGCAGTGCTGCCTCTGCCTCCGGAGTCCATTTTACTGGACCCGCCTTTTTCAAAACTTTGAAAAAGGGGAGGGCGCGCTCAGTAGATTTGGAGATGAACCTACTTAGGGCAGCAACGCAGCCGGCGAGCCTACAGACGTCTTTGACACGCTTCGGCGCCTCAATTTGCTCAATTGCTTTGATCTTGTCGGGATTTGCTTTGATTCCGCGTTGATATACAAAGAACCCGAGAAGTTTGCCGGAGGGGACACCGAACACACACTTCTCTGGGTTGAGCTTGAGGTTAATCTTGCGCAGGTTTGCGAATGTTTCTTCTAAATCTTGCATGAGCGTGGCCCTATCCTTGGTTTTGACCACTATGTCATCCATATAAGCTTCCATATTTCTATGTAGCTGGGGCTCAAAACCAATCTGGACTGCTCGGGCAAACGTCGAACCAGCGCTCTTCAACCCGAAAGGCATTCATACAAAACAGTACGTACCACATGGGGTGATGAACGCGGTCTTCTCTTCATCTTCCTTCATCATGAAGATCTGGTGGTACCCTGAATAGGCATCGAGGAATGACAACAGGTCACACCCGGCAGTGGAGTCTACAATCTGGTCGATGCGTGGTAGAGGGAAAGGATCCTTTGGACAGGCTTTATTGATGTATGTGTAGTCAATACACATAGCCTCCACTTCCCGTTTGCCTTACGCACCACCACCGGATTTGCCAACCACGAGGGGTGGAGTACTCTTCTTACCAGGCCTGCCACCTCGAACTTCCTGATCTCTTCAATGATGAACTCTTGCCGCTCCAAAGTTTGCTTCCTGACCTTCTGCTTGACGGGGTGCGCGTGAGGACAGACAACAAGATGGTGCTCAATCACCTCCCTGGGAACGCCGGGGATGTCAGATGCTTGCCATGCAAATACATCAACATTCGCCCGCAGGAAGGCGACAAGCGCGCTTTCCTATTTACTGTCGAGGGTGGAGCTTATAGTGAAAGCCCCGCCCGTGCCGTCCTCCTTGACAGACACCTTCTTGGTTTCTGGTGGTGCAGCCTTGGACTTTTTGCTCTTGCCGGTGGAGCTCTCTGGTACGTCCTCAACGGGAGCACAACACTCCGAAGAGGTGCGCTTGCCGGAGTGGGTGCAAGAGGTCTTCCCGAAAGGAGTCTTGCCGGCCTTCTTCCTCCCTGCAGTTTCAGCGGCAGGAGCAAGTGCCCTGGCGGCAGTTGCTGCAACTGCCTCTCGATAGAGTTGGTCGGCGTAGATGAGTGCGTCTTTCTTGTCGGAGGGGACGGTGATGATGGTCAGTGGCCCCGGCATCTTCAACGTGTTGTAGGCGTAGTGGGACGCCGCCATGAACTTGGCCAGCGTTGGGCGGCCAAGGATCCCATTGTATGGCAAGGGGATCTCGACGACATCAAAGACGATCTTCTCCGTCCTATAGTTCAGCTCGCCCCCAAATGTAATGGGCAGCGTGATTCTACCTTTAGGCTAACTCCTTCCCGGTTTGACTCCTTGAAACATGCCCGTCTCTTCGAGGTCTCCATCAGGAATCTGCAGCTTCTTGATCACAGCAGGCCAGATCAAATTCAGACCGGCCCCCGCCGTCAACCAGCACTTTGGTCACCTTGAGGTTGCGTATTGTTGGTGAAACCAACAACGGCAAACACCCGACCGCAGTTGTGCGGTCAGGGTGATCCTCGATGTCAAAGATGATGGGCGCGCGGGACCACTTCAGTGGCTTCTGGGCATCGAACGACGGCTCTGCCGCAGTGACCTCACGCGCCCACTGCTTCAGCTGGCGTTGTGAGGTGTGCAACTAGGTGCCACCGTCGACGCACATAGCTTCCGTAGCCTTCTGGAACTCGTGCTCGTCGTCCTCATCATGATCATCGTCCTCCTCTTTCTTATCGTGGCCCCGAGCAGGCCTCTCTTGTTGGTTATCTTTGCCGCGGCGACCCCTTGGCCGCCACGCTTCTTGCCGGATCCCTCAGCACCATCCTGACCCTTCTCCTTGTCTCACCTTTCATATTCAACCATCTGCTTTTCTGCAAGCATCTCAACTTGTCGGCAATTCTGGAGGTCATGGCCCTTGGTGCGATGGATCTTGCAGTACTGCTTGTCGGAGCCTCCTGGCTTGCCGGCGGCTGCCAGGGCCAAGCAGGCGACACACCCGGGAACCTCCTTGCCGGGGTCGTCAGCCTTGGCCTTTTTGGCGGATCCAAGCTCGCCGGATCCCTCAACTATAAGCACAGTCTTGCCCTTGCGCTTCCTGCTGCGGCGCCGACCTTTCTTTTGTCGGGGCGGCGGTATCTTCATCTGTGGAGTCGGTTTCCGCACCGGCGTCCTCGCCGGGGTACTTCCTCCCCTCTTCAGCTCGAGCACATCTATCGGCCAGAACATAAAGTTCGGCCACATCTTTGACCTTGTTCATCGCCAACTCTTCACGCATCTTGCGGTTGTGCACATTCTGATGGAATGCGCTGATAACAGCGGTGGGATGAACATCTGGGATGTTGTACTGCACCCGGCTGATCGTCTGTATGTACTTGCGCAGGTTTTCACCTTCTTTTTGAGGGATGATATGCAAATCGCTTGCCTGGCCATGAGCTTGGTGGCCTCCAGTGAAGGCGCCAACAAACTCATGACACAAATCCGACCAAGAAGAAATGGAATCCACTGGCAAGTGCATCAACCATGACATGACGTTGGGTTTGAGTGCCAACGGGAAGTAATTGGCAAGCACCTTGTTGTCGCGAGCTCCAGCAGCTTGCATCGCGATGGTGTAGATGCTGAGGAACTCCGACGGGTGGGTCGTGCCGTTGTACTTCTCGCCAACATCGGGCTTGAACATGCGGTGGGAGGGCCACTGGAACTGCCATAGCTCTCGGGTAAAGGCCGGACAACCCACCTCATAAGGCAGGTCGCCGGGGCCCCCCGGCACAGGGTGGTCCATAGTAGGCCCCGCACGCCGATCTGACTGATGGCGCGTCTCCCATCGTCGTTCGATGGTAGTTTGAGCGTCTTCCTGGGCCCGCTCCCGAAGGACTTGACTTTGGTCGCGGCGTGTTCGTGGATCGGACGACGCCGTGGAAACATTGTCGCTGACGTCGGGTCGACGGGCCGGTGGCTGTTATCGCGGCCGCGCGGGGGGGGGGGGAGTGCACCGTGGTCGCAGCGTCTCTGGTCCGCCCACCACCGGCATGCACCGGCTCGTCAGGACGCCGGTGCGGGGGTCTCGTCGGGAGAGGCTCGTCCTTGTTGGCGAAGCGGAAAAGGCTTCGGATGGTGGCTCTCCACTCGTCGAGCTTCTACGCAGCAGGGGGAAGTCGAGGAGCAACTGTACGCGCGCCAACACTTCTGCTGGTGTAGGCAGCGGCGAGATTTGCGTAGACCGTGACGTGCTCCGGCTTCTAACCGGGTTAGAAGGGGCTCTGTCGCGGTCTCGCAGTCGCATGTCGCCTGCACCAGCGTCTGAGTGCGCACGCCGGCCTGGTTCGTCCTGTGAGTGGCGCACAGGGCTCTTTCCGCGGCGGTGCCCAGGGGCTCCGGCATCGCGGTGTTCCTCGTCGCGCGCGGCCTGGGAAGGGCACGGCACGGGCGCCGGCTGGGGTGCCGTATAGGCTGCTGCGCTGCCCGCGGGCAGCACGGCCCCGCCCACGGACCCAGCGGCGTGCGGCTTGTCGTCTCGGACTCGGACGACGCCGCTCACCTGGCTCCGATCACCAGAATATCGTGGATGCTCGCGGGCCACGTCCCCGGCCCCATCCGTGGGCACCCGGCCGCCTGCTCGCGCTGGCGCGGACAGGCCGGCCCCGGACGAGCCGATCGCTATGATCCCCTTTTTCTTGGGGGCCATGGTGATGATGAAGTCGGTGTGCTAACCTTCAAACTGTATTTTCACAGCTTGCGCCCCCTACCTGGCGCACCAAAGATGTCGGGGGAAACGACACCTATGGGATCACGAGGAATCCCTTTTTCTACGGTTGGCGGGCGCGGGGCTGTGGAAAGAGCGGGATTGAGATATCAATGCAGGGGGATTATCCAGGTTCGGGCCGCGAGAGACGCGTAATACCCTACTCCTGCTGGTTTCTGTTTATCTGGTGTTCTTGGACTAGCTACAAGGCGTGCAGGGTCCAAAAAGTCAGAATCCTCTCCCAGTATGCCGTGAGCCTCCTTTTATAGGCCAAGGGGCTGCCAAAGTGGCACACAGGAGGTGGAAAGCTATACAGTGATCGAGTCTATCCTCTGGCACTGTAGGACAAACACATTTAATGCACTACTGACGTGCCCGTCTTGCTTTATCAGGGACGTCGAGGAAGCTTGTCCCAGCTGTCGCCGCCTCGCCTGGCTTCGACGCGCGTCTGAACCGACGAGGCGAGTAGCGCCATGCTGGCTGGCTGGTTGCTGAGTTGGTGCGGTGGCAGAGCCTTCACGAAGATCTACATGCCACCATGCAGGTGCTTGCTGAGTTGGCCTAGAAGCCGCACGTCGCCACGCAGGTGTTCACCTAGTTGGTGGGCTAGCAGCTGCATGGGAACGCCGGCGGAGCTTTGGCAGACGTGGGCCTGGCTACGGCCCCGCGGATATCTTCGGCAAGAGTCTTGCCGGGGCCCCGGCAAGGGTCTTGCCGTGGCGTCGTGGTTGTCCCTGGCAAGGGGCTTGCCGGGGGTCTCGTGGGTATCCTTGGCAAGGATCTTGCCGAGGATCTTTGTCTACTGGTTACTTATCTAATCTTGTACGCTCTTGGTCTTCACAAAGATCTGCATGCCACCATGGAGGAGCCTCCCGAGCTTTGGTCCCAATGTGGTTGAGGGCGTCGGAACTCTCAGGCTCGAGGGTGGCAGCCCTGCTGGCGTTGGGTAAGTTGCCCCGGCAAGGCTCTTGCCGGGGCTGTGGGGGCCGCCCCGGCAAGGGCTTTGCCGGGGGAGTCCACCTCGCCCTTCTGCTCTTCGTGTTTCCGGCTTGGCGTTGGTCTGGTCGTTTTGTGCCTTTGCTTCCTCTGCCCCGCCAAGCGTGGCCAGGGACATGGGGCTGCGATTGCCCGCGCACAAGTAAAGGGGTGCAAAAAGGGACCCCTACTTTTGTACACCGACAATTGCCCACACTCACTTGATGACGGTTCCAAATGTCATCGCGGAAAGGGGTTAAACATAGTTTGTATAGCACCGACGCGTACCAGTGTATAGCTGGTGGATCCGAGCTGTCAGCGGGAGGAACGTTTTTTCGCGAAATACATAGGCCCTGATAACCCACAAGTATAGGGCATCAATTGTAGCCTTTTTCGATAAGTAAGAGTGTCGAACCCAATGAGGAGCTAAAGGTAGAACAAATATTCCCTCAAGTTCTGTCGACCACCGATACAACTCTACGCATGCTTGACATTCGCTTTACCTAGAACAAGTATTAAACTAGAAGTACTTTGTAGGTGTTGTAGGATAGATTTGCAAGAATATAAAGAGCACGTAAATAAAAACTAGGGGCTGTTTAGATAAAGACGCAATAAAGTTAGTATAGCGATGTGGGAAAATGGTGGTAGGAGTTGCGAAATTGTCCCTAAGCAATTGACTACTTTACTAGACCGATAGCAAGTTTTATGTGGGAGAGGCCACTGCTACCATGTCATCCCTGACTTGGAATTCTATGCACTTATAATTGGAACTATTAGCAAGCATCCGCAACTACTAACGTTCATTAAGGTAAAACCCAACCATTGCATTAAGATATATTGGCCCGCCTTCAATCCCGCATGCATCAATTTCTATGCTAGGTTGAAGCTTCTGTCACTCTTGCCCTCCAATACGTAGTCCTGTCAACATACAACTAACCCTATGGTTTGATCCACGCGCGCGCTCATATGATGGGCACCAAAGTACAGCAACATAACCACAAGCAAATTAAACCAATCATAGCAATTCACCAATTACCGACAGGACAACAAAAATCTACTCAGACATCATAGGATGGCAACAAATCATTGGATAATAATATGAAGTATAAAGCACGATGTTCAAGTAGAGGATACAGCGGGTTGCGGGAGAGTGGACCGCTGTAGATAGATGAGGGAAGGTGATGAAGATGTTGGTGAAGATGACGGAGGTGTTGGTGTAGATCGCCGTCGCACGGTGATGGCCCCGGGGGCGTTCCGGCGCCACCGGGAGAGAGGGGGATAGGTCCCCCTTCTTCTTCTTCTTCTTCCTTGACCTTCTCCCTAGATGGGAGAAGGGTCTCCCCTCTAGTCCTTGGCTTCCATGGCATGGGAGGGGCGAGAGCCCCTCCTAGATTGGATCGGTCTCTCTATTTCTCTCTGTTTCTGCCTTTCTGATTCTGCCCTTTCACCGTTTCTTATATACCCGGAGATCCGTAACTCCGATTGGGCTAAAATTTCAACACAATTTTTATCCAGATATTGGCTTTCTTGCGGCAAAAGAAGGGAACCAACCGCCTTACGGGGTGGCCATGAAGGTTAGGGCGCGTCCACCCCCCGGGGCGCGTCCCCTGCCTCGTGGCCCCCTCGGGCATCGTCTCGCACTGATTCTTCTTCCCAAAAATCACATATATTCCAAAAAAATCTCCGTCAATTTTTATCCCGTTTGGACTCTGTTTGATATGGATTTTGTGACGCCCTCGATTCAATCGTACACTAATCATACACGGAAATGTGTATGATCAAGATCAAGGACTCACGGGAAGATATCACAACACAACTCTAGACACAAATTAAAATAATATAAGCTTTATATTACAAGCCAGGGGCCTCGAGGGCTCGAATACACAAGAGTCAGCGAAAGCAACAATATCTGAGTACAGACATAGGTTAGACAAGTCTGCCTTAAGAAGGCTAGCACAAAAGCAACATCGATCGAAAAGGCAAGGCCTCCTGCCTGGGAGCCTCCTAACTACTCCTGGTTGTCGGCGGCCTCCACGTACTAGTAGGCACCCTCAGCGTAGTGGCAGTCGTCATCGAAGGTGGCATCTGGATCTTGGGCTCCACCATCTGGTTGCGACATCCGAGAAGAATGGAAAAGGGGGAAATAGGGGGAGCAAAGCAACCGTGAGTACTCATCCAAAGTACTCGCAAGCAAGGATCTACACTACATATGCATCGGTGTCACTGAAATGGGTAGTATATGTGGACTGAACTGCAGAATGCCAGAAGAGAAGGGGAAAGCCTAGCCTATCAAAGACTAGCATCTTCAAGCAGCTCCAAGCATCTTGCATCATCAGAAGAGATAAGAGTAGCATAAAGTATAGTAGTAGTAGTAGTGTTATCAACCTCGGCCAGAGATCCTTTCTCGACTTCCTGCGAGAAAGCAATCCCAGAGACATACTATCCAGTTATCACCTCAATTATACAGTTCTATTTGTATCGATCGGGATACAACTCCGAGTGTCCGTTACCGTAGGACAGGCTATCGATAGATGTTTTCTTCCCAGCAGGGGTGCACCAAATTACCCACCACGCTCGATTAACTCTGGCCGGACACACTTTCCTGGGTCATGCCCGGCCTCGGCCAAACCATACGCCGCAACCCTACCTAGGCTTAATAGAGAGGTCAGCACGCCGGACTAAACCTATGCCCCCAGGGGTCATGGGCCATCGCCCCGGGAACTCCTGCATGTTGCGTACGCGGCCGGTGAGCAGACCTAGCTACCTCCTTAAAAAGGCAAGTGCTTACCAGTCCAACTTGGCGCGCGCCGCTCAGTCGCATGACGTCTATTAAGCTTCGGCTGATGCATACGACGCAGAACGCCCATACTATGCACACGTGATGGTTAGTGCTATCAGGCCAGAGGCCCCTCAGATCAAATATCCAAATCATAGTGGATTAGGAGCACGCGGTAACAAGCAGAGACTCACGATCGATGTGACCCCGTCGCCCCGTCTCGAGGACTTGCGCAAGGGCTAAGAATGCCCAGCCACGCCTGGTAAGTATCTCGCGGGCACCTTCCAGGTCAACCCGACTCCACATCACTCGCAATTAAGCTCGCGCGGGTACCCCTCAGGGCCGACCCGTCTTTACTAACATGGTTCAGTTTAAAGTCATAGTAACCAAAGTAACTGTGTGTCTAACACCAAGGGGAACCCTGAGGAACCACCATCGGTGGATTCCACTCGATGTAATCATCAAGGTCAACGTAAGAGGAACCACCCTCGAAGTTCACACTTGAGGGGTTGCACGACAGAGTCGTATCGGAAGTGGTTAAGGAGGAAATCACCCTCGATGACCATGATCGAATAGCTACACTACAGAGGTCTCATCTGGAGTGATGTATGAGGTTCCACCCTCGGCACTCGATGGTAACTCTGCAGAGTCGAGCAACAAAAGGGGCGTGATGTGATGTGAGGTGTCGGGCTCTGGTCGTCGATCACGTTGATCGAGTCGTCGATGATGAAGCAGGGGCAACAAGGACCAGGTGGGGGTCACTGATGGATCACTAACCAATCTATACTAAGCAGTTTAGGATAAGCAGGTAGGTAACAATAAGCAGGTTACAAAACAAGGCTATGCATTAGAATAGGAGCAATCAATTACAGTAGCGAAATCTAATGCAAGCATGAGAGAATGGCATGGGCTATATCGGGATGATCAAACGGGGGGGCTTGCCTGGAAGCGCTGCTGAAAAGGGAGAACTGTTGTCGGTGACGTAGTCGATCACACGGGCATCATCGGTCTCAGGGTCTACCAGAGATAAGAGGGGGAAGAAACAATAAATACAGAGCAAACAGAGACTACACTAAGCATGACATGACGAGAAGCAGAACTAGGGTCGACCTAACGTAGTACTGCACGATATAAGTGAAGGGGGAATTCAACCGGGAATGTTTTCCCGGTTCTGGATCTGTGTCAAACACATGACTGGGGGAAAGCTCCCTGTTCAGATAGTTAGAGGCATCTGACAGGTAAACGGTGCACGTATTCAGATTCGTCTCATTTTTCTGAGCAACTTTCATATAGAAAACATTTTCATCGGAGTTATGGTTTAATTACTATGATTTTTGCAAGTTTAAAACATATTCTAAAATTATTTATATTAGCAGAAATGGAATACTACGTCAGCATTGCATGGGGGGTGACGTTAGCAGTCAACAGACTCGCTGACCAGGGCCAAACCTGACCGGTGGGTCCAGTGGGACCCATATGTCAGCCTCTGTTATCTTAACAGTGGATTAAACTAATCTAGCAGGGTTAATTAGGGGTGTGGGCCCCAGATGTCAGTGAGTGTTTAGGTTAATCTAATTACTTTTATTTATAAAACATTTATTAGACTAATTAACAGAGGGGGCCCACATGTCACTGGCTGGGTGCTGCCCAGTCAACACGTTGACTGGGTCAACCTAGTCAACGGGACCCGTGAGGCCCGCTGGCACCGACCCAGGGGTGGGGCCCAGGTGTGCTACGGCGGCGGCGGCCGGCGTCTCGCCGCCAGCGACGCCTAAACACGGCGGAGCTGCTCGGGCTGCGTCGGAATCGCGTTTTATGGCGTCATACAGCGCGCGGCTGGGTACCGTCCGAACGGCCACTCGGCGCCGCGTCGTTTGGTGGTGGTGGCACGGCCGGGCTTGGCCGGATTCGGCGCCGGCGATGAGCAGAGGCGGCGACGCGTACGGGAGCTCGATGGAAACTACACTAGGAGGTGCGGGGAGGCACGCGCTCGGGCCCGTTCGGCTCCTAGGAGCACCAGGAGCTCGACGGTGGCCTCAAGTGGCGGTGACGTCGACCACAGCGACGGCCACAAGCTCGTCGGTGGCGAGCAGAGCACGGACGCGGCGGCAGCTAACTACGGCATGTGAGAAATCTTACGGAGAGGAGCAGGTGGCGGAGGAGCTCACCGAGCGGCACGCCGATGGCCCTTGGCAGTTTAGGAGCACAGGGGAAGGCCGAATCAACGGCGGCGGCGTCCGACGACCCGGGGAGGAAGAAGAAGGGGATCCGGCGTTGCGGAGCTTGCCAGCTCCAGCGAGCAGCGCCGAGCGATGAGGCAAAGACCGGCAGAGTCCTCGGGCACCTTGGAAGGGCAGAACGACACCGGTGGCCGCGGCTGCAACGGCGAGCGGCGACGGATGCGCTCCATGGAGAGGGAGAGAGCTTGAGGGGGGATCTGGTGGGGAGGGAGAGAGGCGGTCCGGGCGAGGGGAAGTGGGAGTGGGTAGGGGAGGAGGGGACCGAGGCATCAGGGAGGTCCACCTCGATGTCGGTGAGCGGGTGCGGTGGGGGCGCGCTCGATGCGCGCACCGGGTCGGTGGAACAGGAGGGAGGGGAGAGCGACCGGGGAAGGGGCGTGGGCCGACCTGCTTGGCCAGTTGGCTCGGGTGGGCCGAAGCCCAAGTGGGCAGGGGCTTTCTCTCCCCTCTACTTTTCCTTTTCTCTTTTTTTGTTTTTCTTTTTCCAGCAGCTTTTGCTTTTTTTTCTTTTAGCCACAAATGACTTTTCAAAAATATGCCACTGGCAAAACAAGTTCAAAGAATTATTGTGCACTGCCACAAAAAGATTGTGAGGCTTTTGAAAAAGGTTGCATTTTTTATAAATTAAAAACCATTTAATCTATTGTGTTAGCCACTACGTTAATTGGTTTAGGCCATTTAAACACGTTGCAAAAGGTTCACCACCAATATTAAAAAATGATTATTTGCCACATGATGAGCATTTTAGTTTTCATGTGTGACAAATATGAATTTTTGACTTCAGATTGGATTTGAATTTGAATTGCGATTTGGATCAAGTGAAGTTTAGCAACAGTAAATTTGATGACATGGCACCATTAACAGGGGATTACTGTAGCATGACACTGGGGGTGTTACAAATCTCCTCCACTACAAGAAATCTCGTCCCAAGATTTAAGTGGGGAAGTAAAGAGTAACTTCGGGAAAACTGACCCTTATAGGGTTAATTATCTGGTGAACAATTCAGGGAATGAGGCAGAAGTATCTCTCGAGTTGAAACTTAATAAACATTGAGAGTAAAGTATGAAGGTACAAAAGGAAGTTTCAAGCGAATGGACAAATGATTGATACCTGAACAGAGTGTGAGAAAGGGGTTCAGAGCATCGGGAATAGATCATCTCTCGAAAGGAGGCTCGTGACATGATATGTAGCCAAATGCAAGAATATTTCATAATCAAAGATATATAGGAGTGTCAGGTTCCAATCCTGTGGAACTGTGGGTTATGGGCCCACCATGTGGGTTAAAAGTAGAAAGGGGGCCGATAGCAAGGCATGTCAGATGTCAGTTATGTTGCCAACAACGTTGGTACCAAGGGCGAGGGACGAAGAGAACTATTTTCCTGCTCGTTGAAACGAGGCGGACCAATAGGCAAAGTTCTTGCCCATCGGTGGTTACCGGAATGTCAACAACAATAATATGGTCTTACTGTCAAATTGTGCACCGAGGTGTTTACATAAGCAGGGAACTATTACTGCTTAGATCTCATGAATCATAAGAAAGGTTAAACAAAACAATGGAAGGGAAAAATATGATTGTTAGTTTAATCAGAACAATAGAAAGGAAAATGTGTTCAAACACAATTGTAAGGAGTATTCCCTTCCCAAGGACAAGCAGAGGACGATATCCATGGTAGGATAGTAAGTAGGTAACCAACTAGGTAAAGGGGCAAGGGAATTCATGTTGTTACCCATACAATAGGGTATGGATAGTCGATCAAGAAACATTTAGCAGTGCGCTTCCAATGTTATTGTTGACGATCGGAGTACCACAGACATGCTTCGGGATATCATTGACATGGTCATCAGGTAAAAGTCAGACTTCTGAATTCACAAAGGATCCCGCGGGAACTGCTAGAATAGTTCGTACAATTTCATCATTGAAAGATGAGGATGTGGCCGATGGGTTTAGCAGCAATCCATCGACATGTCAAAAGGATGTAATGCCAAAATGATATGAACAAAATTGTGTTGGGGGGAAGGCAAGAATGTTGTCGATGATAACCCAAATAATCGAGGGGCACAGATGGTATTTCTCATCATGAATTCGATTGATATCCTGGAGGAGCATCAGAATGTTGATGATGATCACGACACATTTGTCGAGAGATTTCATGAAGATGTAATCGATCGGCGATGACATCAAGTCAAAGGAATGATGAAGCGAAAGGTTATTGGAACCACGGGTACGACACAAACTTGAAATCAAGCTTGTTTTTCAAGGCGAAATGATATGACGAGGAAGATCGACGTAAGCTTAGCTCATCGTCGAAAATTGTGCTCCGGGAAGAAGAACCAGGTAGCACAATTAAAATTTGTCACGATAATGATATAGCCGACCAGGCTAGGAATGACTTGAAGGATTATTAAACTCGTAAGCAACGAAAATTACTTAGAATTATTGAATCAGAGTGCGTAATCGATTCACTTATCGGTGTTCTCGAGTGACTAGTAACTCAGAACCCGGGAGGAAATCTGAAGTCGGTGAGAAGTAATACTAGATGAAGACTCGTAGGATGCACAGTTCCTTGTTATTCTTGAGATATCGGAGGGTAAAACTCGAAGGTAGATTAGGATAGAGGTTGGACCGGTGAACTGATCTACACAAGACAGGTACTTTAACTTGTCCGAGAAATCGGATCAAAGAAGAACAATATGGTCGGAACCACGATTGCGAAAGACAAATCACATATACGATATCAATTTATACCCTGGGACAATCATTGTTACGAGAAGCTTCCATGATAAGATCTACATCGTTTCCATGGGCATGAACACAAAGTTCAAGGTCGACTCCCACTTCTCCAATGCATAACCTTTCATTCACTTCTCGCGTTCAATGAAGTTTTAGTGTTGAAATTTTATCTGGCGAAATGTCAGAAGAGTATGACTCATGAAAACTCTTGGGTTCACACGGATTAGGGAAGGCATAGGTTCAACCCATAGGGGCATCTTAGGAACATATACCGCGAATTTCAAGAATAATTGACGCAAGTTCGAAGGTAGAGTATGGCTGAAAAAAGCAGAGGATACAAATTTACCAAAGGCATTATGTGTCAGGGGAAGAGCTCACAAGGTTAGTGGATATGAAGGACACTTTCGGATAATAATCTACCAAAGGATCTGGCGGTCCACAAGGATCTGCTATGAGTAACGATACTCAATGAGAAGAAGAAAGAAGGCAAAGGCATCAAATTATAGAAATTTTAGGATAATTTCAAAGCTTCAATACAAAGGAATTACGATATCCAGACCGGTGTATCAGAATCAGATGCTATGATTAGGTACGAGTATGTTGAATAGGATTAGATGGGCAATCAATCAAGGTTTGATTTGCTGAGAACCAGCTCATGTCCGGAATGACGTCTGAGCTGGAAGAACAATTTCCAGGGAACAACTGATGATTGTGTGCATTCACACACACGCTGAATCCATAGGAACAGAATGACAATCACAAAGAATTTTAAAGAATATTTCTAGACGTATGGAATTAATCCTAATGCAAGCAGGTAAGGAGAATCAAGAGCAATAGGCTACAGAGGATTTTGAAAGATCAGATAGTATTTTCAGGTATTTTGGAAAGCGCATGAACAACTGGGGACGAACGAACCCCAGTTAAGTGAATTATCCGTAGTGCGAAAAGAAGCTGCAAAGCAAAAGGCACAAAGGATTCTCGGAACAACGGAGAGTACTAGGGGTATCTTGTGATAACAGGAGCAACTGGGGATGAAGGTACAAGCGGCAAGGATGTCATTCACGGGGGTTATCAGTGGTCAGGAACTACAAGGCAGTTGGCACAGGGTCTCGAGAAACATCGAGGAGTATATGCATAATCTTCTGGCGAAGCAAGCGATCATCGATAATGTCGGGGCTCTCCGGGAGGAAGTGGGTACGAGAGCCTAATGTCAGAGTTAGTAAAATGTTTTACCCGAAAGGAAGAGAGATCAGAGTCCCAGAGTGTAGACGAGGAATAAAAGATCCTAATACCACCCAATTGGCGACGTCGGCCCGTAAGCCACACAACCAAGTTAGTAAAACAGTTTTTGGTTTCTAGAGTCAACTTCGGCCAAGGAGTTGGAAAGGGGGATCCTACAGGCAGTCGGCTCTGATACCAACTTGTGACGCCCTCGATTCAATCGTACACTAATCATACACGCAAATGTGTATGATCAAGATCAAGGACTCACGGGAAGATATCATAACACAACTCTAGACACAAATTAAAATAATACAAGCTTTATATTACAAGCCAGGGGCCTCGAGGGCTCGAATACATAAGCTCGAATACACAAGAGTCAGCAGAAGGAACAATATCTGACTACAGACATAGGTTAGACAAGTCTGCCTTAAGAAGGCTAGCACAAAAGCAACATCGATAAAAAAGGCAAGGCCTCCTACCTGGGAGCCTCCTAACTACTCCTGGTCGTCGGCGGCCTCCACGTAGTAGCAGGCACCCTCAGCGTAGTAGCAGTCGTCGTCGAAGGTGGCATCTGGATCCTGGGCTCCACCATCTGGTTGCGACATCCGAGAAGAATGGAAAAGGGGGAAGGGGGGAGCAAAGCAACCGTGAGTACTCATCCAAAGTACTCGCGAGCAAGGATCTACACTACATATGCATCGATGTCAATGAAATGGGTAGTATGTGTGGACTGAACTGCAGAATGCCAGAAGAGAAGGGAAAAGCCTAGACTATCGAAGACTAGCATCTTCAAGCAGCTCCAAGCATCTTGGAGCATCAGAAGAGATAAGAGTAGCATAAAGTAAAGTAGTAGTAGTGTTATCAACCTCGGCCAGAGATCCTTTCTCGACTCCCTACGAGAAAGCAATCCTAGAGCCATCCTGTCCAGTTATCACCTAAAGTATCCAGTTCTAGTTGTATCGATCGGGATACAACTCTGAGTGTCCGTTACCATAGGACAGGCTATCGATAGATGTTTTCTTCCCTGCAGGGGTGCACCAACTTACCCACCACGCTCGATTAACTCTGGCCGGGCACACTTTCCTGGGTCATGCCTGGCCTCGGCCAAACGATACGCTGCAACCCGACCTAGGCTTAATAGAGAGGTCAGCACGCCGACTAAACCTATGCCCCCAGGGGTCATGAGCCATCGCCCAGGGAACTCCTGCACGTTGCGTACGCGGCCGGTGAGATGACCTAGCTACCTCCTTAAAAAGGCAGGTGCTTACCAGTCCAACCCGGCGCGCGCCGCTCAGTCGCATGACGTCTATTAAGCTTCGGCTGATGCATACGATGCAGAACGCCCATACTATGCCCACGTGATGGTTAGTGCTATCAGGCCAGAGGCCCCTCGGTTCAAATATCCAAATCATAGTGGATTAGGAGCACGCGGTAACGAGCAGGGATTCACGACCGATGTAACCCCGTCGCCCCGTCTCGAGGACTTGCGGCAAGGGGTAAGAATGCCCGGCCACGCCTCGTAAGTATCTCGCGGGCACCTTCTAGGTCAACC
Source organism: Triticum aestivum (assembly GCF_018294505.1). Taxonomy (NCBI): domain Eukaryota; kingdom Viridiplantae; phylum Streptophyta; class Magnoliopsida; order Poales; family Poaceae; genus Triticum; species Triticum aestivum. The sequence goes on along the minus strand of NC_057802.1, from coordinate 298,441,245 downwards.
CGACTCCACATCACTCGCAATTAAGCTCGCGTGGGTACCCCTCAGGGCCGACCCATCTTTAGTAACATGGTTCATTTTAAAGTCATAGTAACCAAAGTAACTGTGTGTCTAGCACCAAGGGGAACCATGAGGAACCACCCTCGATGGATTCCACTTGATGTAATCATCAAGGTGAACGTAAGAGGAACCACCCTCAAGATTCACACTTGAGGGGTTGCACAACAGAATCATTTCGGAAGTGGTTAAGGAGGAAATCACCCTCGATTACCACGACCGAATAGCTACACTACATAGATCTCATCTGGAGTGATGTATGAGGTTCCACCCTCGGCACTCGATGGTAACTCTGCAGAGTCGAGCAACAAAAGGGGCGTGATGTGATGTGAGGTGTCGGGCTCTGGTCGTCGATCACGTTGATCGAGTCGTCGATGATGAAGCAGGGGCAACAAGGACCAGGTGGGGGTCACTGATGGATCACTAACCAACCTATACTAAGCAGTTTAGGATAAGCAGGTAGGTAACAATAAGCAAGTTACAAAATCAGGCTATGCATCAGAATAAGAGCAATCAATTACAGTAGCAAAATCTAATGCAAGCATGAGAGAATGGAATGGGCGATATCGGGATGATCAAAGGGGGGGCTTGCCTAGAAGCTCTGTTGAAAAGGGAGAAGTGTCGTAGGTGACGTAGTCGATCACAGGGGCATCATCGGTCTCAGGGTCTACCGGAGATAAGAGGGGGAAGAAACAATAAATACAGAGCAAAGAGAGGCTACACTAAGCATGACATGATGAGAAGCAGAACTAGGGTCGACCTAACGTAGTACTTCACGATATAAGTGAAGGGGGAATTCAACCGGGAATGTTTTCCCGGTTCCGGACCTGTGTCAAACACATGACCGGAGGGGGAATGCTCCCTGTTCAGATAGTTAGAGGCATCTGACAGGTAAACGGACCTCGTTTTCGGATGCGTCTCATTTTTTTGAGCAACTTTCATATAGAAAACATTTTCATCGGAGTTATGGTTTAATTCTATGATTTTTGCAAGTTTAAAACATATTCTGAAATTATTTACATTAACAGAAATGGAATACTACGTCAGCATTGCATGGGGGTGACGTCAGCAGTCAACAGACTCGCTGACCAGGGTCAAACCTGACCGGTGGGTCCAGTGGGACCCATATGTCAGCCTCCGTTATCTTAACAGTGGATTAAACTAATCTAGCAGGGTTAATTAGGGGTGTGGGCCCCGGGTGTCAGTGATTGTTTAGGTTAATCTAATTACTTTTATTTATAAAACATTTATTAGACTAATTAACAGAGGGGGCCCACATGTCAGTGGCTGGGGGCTGCCCAGTCAGCACGTTGACTGGGTCAACCTAGTCAACGGGGCCCGTGAGGCACGCTGGCAGTGACCCAGGGGTGTGGCCCAGGTGTGCTACGTCGGCGGCGGCCGGTGTCTCGCCGCCGGCGACGCCTAAACGCCGCGGAGCCTCTCGGGCTGCGTCAGAATCGCGTTTTACGGTGCCATTCGGCGCGCGGCTGGGACCGTTCGAACGGCCACTCGACGCCGCGTCGTTTGGTGGTGGTGGCACGGCCGAGCTTGGACGGATTCGGCGCTGGCGATGAGCGGAGGCGGCGACGCGTACGGGAGCTCAACGGAAACTATGCTAGGAGGTGCGGGGAGGCACGTGCTCGGGCCCTTTGGGCTCCTAGGAGCACCAGGAGCTCGACGGTGGCCTCAGGCGGCGGTGACGTCGACCACAGCGACGACCACAAGCTCGTCGGCGGCGAGCAGAGCACGGATGCAGCGGCAACTAGCTACGGCGTGTGAGAAACCTTACGAAGAGGAGCAGGTGGCGGAGGAGCTCACCGAGCGGCACACCGATGGCCCTTGGCAGTTTAGGAGTGCAGGGGAACGCCGAATCAACGACGGCGGCGTCCGACGACCCGGGGAGGAAGAAGAAGGGGATCCGGCGTTGCGGGGCTTGCCAGCTCCAGCGAGCAGCGCCGAGCAATGAGGTAGAGACCGGTGGAGTCCTCGGGCACCTTGGAAGGGCAGAACGATGCCGGTGGCCGCGGCTGCGACGGCGAGCGGCGACGGATGCGC
>NC_057802.1:298388879-298438952 GCF_018294505.1 Triticum aestivum | reverse complement strand
GGGTCTGGTGGGGAGAGGGAGAGGCGGAGCGAGCGAGGGGGAGTGGGAGTGGGAGGGGAGGAGGGGACCGAGGTGTCGGGGAGGCTTATCCAGCTCGACGTCGGCGAGTGGGTGCGGTGGGGGCGCGCTCGGCGCGTGCACCGGGTCGGTGGAACAGGAGGGGGGAGAGCGACCGGGGAAGGGGCATGGGCCGGCCTGCTGGGCCAGCTGGCTCGGGTGGGCCGAAGCCCAAGTGGGGCAGGGGCTTTCTCTCCCCTCTGCTTTTCCTTTTCTCTTTTTTTCTTTTTCCAGCAGCTTTTGCTTTTTTTCTTTTAGCCACAAATAACTTTGCAAAAATATGCCACTCGCCGAAACAATTTCAAAGAATTATTGTGCACTGCCACAAAAAGATTCTAAGGCTTTTGAAAAAGGTTGCAATTTTTATAAATTAAAAATCCATTTAATCTATTGTTTTAGCCACTGCTTTAATTGGTTTAGGCCATTTAAACACGTTGCAAAAATATTGGTTCACCACCAATATTAACAAATGATTATTTGCCACATGATGAACATTTTAGTTTTCATGTCTGACAAATATGATTTTTTTTTTACTTCAGATTGGATTTGAATTTGAATTGTGATTTGGATCAAGTGAAGATTAGCAACAGTAAATATGATGACATGGCACCATTAGCAGGGGAGTACTGTAGCATGACACTGGGGGTGTTACAGATTTTTTGCGAAACAAAAAACATGCAACAAACAGGAACTGGCACTTGGCACTGGATCAATATGTTAGTCCCAAAAATAGTATAAAAAGTTGCCAAAAGTATATGAAAGTTGTATAATATTGGCATGGAACAATAAAAAATTATAGATACGACGGAGAAGTATCAGCATCCTCAAGCTTAATTCCTGCTCGTCCTCGAGTAGGTAAATGATAAAAAAGATATTTTTTGATGTGGAATGCTACCTAGCCTAATCTTGATCACATAATATAATCATGGCATGAATATTAAGACACTAGTGATTCAAAGCAATAGTCTATCATTTGATATTAAGACAATAATACTTCAAGCATACTAATAAAGTAAACATGTCTTCTCAAAATAACATGGCCAAAGAAAGTTCATCCCTACAAAATCATATAGTTTGGCTATGCTCCATCTTCGTCACACAAAATGTTCAAATCATGCACAACCCCGATGACAAGCCAAGCAATTGTTTCATACTTTTGACGTTCTCAAACCTTTTCAACTTTCACGCAATACATGAGCATGAGCCATGGATATAGCACTATAGGTGGAATAGAATATGATGATGGAGGTTGTGTGGAGAAGACAAAAAGGAGAAAGTCTCACATCGACGCGGCTAATCAACGGGCTATGGAGATGCCCATCAATTGATGTCAATGTGAGGAGTAGGGATTGGCATGCAACGGATGCACTAGAGCTATAAGTGTATGAAAGCTCAAACTGAAACTAAGTGGGTGTGCATCCAACTTGCTTGCTCATGAAGACCTAGGGCATTTGAGGAAGCCCATCGTTGGAATATACAAGCCAAGTTCTATAATGAAAATTACCACTAGTATATGAAAGTGATAACTCAAGAGACTCTCTATATGAAGAACAAGGTGCTACTCTGAAGCACAAGTGTGGTAAAAGGATAGTAACATTGTCCCATCTCTCTTTTCTCTTTTTTAGGCTTCTTTTGCCTCTCTCTCTTTTTTGGGGGGCTTCTTTGGCCAGTTTTATTTTGATAACCTCACATGGGACAATGTTCTAATAATGATGATCATCACACTTTTATTTACTTACAACTCAATATTACAACTCGATATCTAGAACAAAGTATGACTCTATATAAATGCCTCCGGCGGTGTACCGGGATGTGCAATGATCTAGCGTAGCAAAGATATCAAAAAATGGACAAGCCATGAAAATATCATGCTAGCTATCTTACGATCATGCAAAGCAATATGACAATGAATGCTCAAGTCATGTATATGATGATGATGGAAGTTGCATGGCAATATATCTCGGAATGGCTATGGAAATGCCATAATAGGTAGGTATGGTGGCTATTTTGAGGAAGATATAAGGAGGCTTATGTGTGATAGAGCGTATCATATCACGGGGTTTGGATGCACCGACGAAGTTTGCACCAACTCTCGAGGTGAGAAAGGGCAATGCACGGTACCGAAGAGGCTGGCAATGATGGAAGGGTAAGAGTGCGTATAATCCATGGACTCAACATTAGTCATAAAGAACTCACATACTTATTGCAAAAATCTATTAGTCATTGAAACAAAGTACTATGTGCATGCTCCTAGGGGGGATAGATTGGTAGGAAAAGACCATCGCTCGTCCCCGACCGTCACTCATAAGGAAGACAATCAAAGAAACACCTCATGCTTCAAATTTGTTACACAACGGTTACCATACGTGCATGCTACGGGACTTGCAAACCTCAACACAGGTATATCTTAAATTCACAATTACCCACTAGCATGACTCTAATATCACCATCTTTATATCGCAAAACTATTGCAAGGAATCAAACATATCATATTCAGTGATCTACAAGTTTTATGTAGGATTTTATGACTAACCATGTGAATGACCAATTCCTGTCATCTCTCTAAATAGATATAAGTGAAGCAAGAGAGTTTAATTCTTTCTACAAAATATATGCCCACGCTCTAACAAATATAAGTGAAGCAAAAGAGCATTCTAGAAATGGCGGTTTTCTATGTGAAGAGAAACAGGCAATCCAAACTTCAAATGATATAAGTGAAGCACATGAAGCATTCTATAAAGCCATACTCAAAAAATATAAGTGAAGTGCAATGAGCATTCTATAAATCAACCATGGACTATCTCATACCAGCATGGTGCATCAAATAAAAGTGAAAACTAAATGCAAAAGACGCACCAAGATCTGCACATATCGCATGAACGAAACGAATCCAAAAACATACCGATACTTGTTGAAGAAAGATGGGATGCCTTCCGGGGCATCCCCAAGCTTAGACGCTTGAGTCTCCTTGAATATTTACTTGGGGTGCCTTGGGCATCCCCAGGCTTGAGCTCTTGCCTCTCCTCCTTCTCCTCACATCGAGACCTCCTCGATCTTCGAAAACTTCATCCACACAAAACTCAACAGAAAGCTCGGTAAGATCCGTTATTATAATAAAGCAAATCACTACTCTAAGTACTGTTGCAAACCAATTCATATTTCTTTTTGCATTGTATCTACTGTAATATAACTTTTCCATGGCTTAATCCACTGATAGAAATTGATAGTTTCATCAAAACAAGCAAACTATGCATAAAAAACAGAATCTGTCTTAAACAGGACAGTCTGTAGTAATCTGAACATTCACCATACTTATGGTACTCCAAAAATTCTGAAAAATTTAGGAAAAATAAAAAATTTGTATAGAAAGACAGTTCAAAAAGTTTCAGCACCGTTTGACGTTCCAGTAAAAAATGTAAAATTGCGCACTACAGCCAAAGTTTCTGTTTTGCACCGCACAAACCAAAAAGCAATGTAAACATCCTAAAGGCAAATCTTGGCACATTATTTTTATTTTTAAATTTTATAACAGCACACAACAGAAATAAATGACTCTCTAAAACTTCTGGGTTGTCTCCCTGGCAGCGCTTTCTTTAAAGCCATTAAGCTAGGCATATAGTGCTCAAGTAATGGATCCACCCGGATCCCAAGGTATATCAAAGCCAATTTTAATTAACAATGATTTGTGATTTAGTAGTGACCACAAAGTAACATATATCATGCAACAACGAAGTCTAACTCTCTTCCTATGCATCCGCATGTCATAAAAGAACAATTCATGCACACTAGTATAGGCCAATGCATAGTATAAACAGTTTCTTGCAATTTTATCTTATTGGAAACATGGAGAGGCGGAGATGTAGTTCCTCTCTCATAATAATTGCAAGTAGGAGCAGGAAGCACATGCATATTATATCTATCAAAATCATCATGTGTAGTAGTAAAACGCAACCCATCAATATAATCCTTAATAAGGGCAAACTTCTCCGATATAGTGTAGTCGGGAGAATTCAAAAAGATAATAGGACTATCATGCGTGGGTGCAATAGCAACAATTTCATGTTTAACCTAAGGAACTATAGCAAGTTCATCTTCATAAGCATAATTCATATTGGCATCTTGGCCACAAGCATAGCAAGCATCATCAAAAAGGGATATTTCAAAAGAATCAACGGGATCATAACAATCATCATAGCAATCATCCTTCGGTAAGCACGATGGGAAATTAAACAATGTATGAGTTGAAGAGTTACTCTCATTAGAAGGTGGGCACAGGTAGCTAATCCGCTCTTCCTCATTTTGTTCTTCTCTCCCCTCATCATCTTTTTCATCCAATGAGCCCACAGTTTCATCAATTCCTTCTTCCATAGACTCCTGCAAAATATTAGTCTCTTCTTGGACAGCGGAGGAGTCCTCAATATATGGTTTAACATAGGCATTATAAGCATAATTATCATAACAATATTTAAGTATGGCAAAATTTTCAGATTTGTAAAGAGTAGCATCATACGTTTCAATCAAAGAAGCAATTTCATAAGCACCCTTAAAAGCAACAAATTTTTCAATTTGTTGAACATCATAGTAATTATAAACACCCTTAGCATATGAAGATACGATTCCATTATCGCTAAACTCACATTGGTAGGGAAGGTGTTTCTTAGGATTTTCAGAACAACAAGTAACATCATATATTTCACATAAATTCCAAGCATAGCGCTGCAAACGATGAATTTGATCCAGTAAAAGTTTCCCTTTTTCAGATATGCGGTGTCGCACATAACAAGCATGCTCATCTAAAGATTTGCCCTCAACTAAGCTAGTTGGGGTTTCAGCACGAGCACATAGGGATCGAAGATGATCCAAGTAAAAAAGCTTCAGGAGTGTGATAGATTTTGAGTGGTTCTTCAACCATTGGTGTAGTAGGTACAACTAATTTTTTTTGGTATTTTGCGTTTCCTACCCATAACTAAAGGTAGAAAACAAGAGCACAAAATAAAAACAACTTAGTGATAAAGCAAACAAGCACACACGAGAATATTCACCCCACGCTATAACTCCCCGGCAACGGCGCCAGAAAAATGTCTTGATAACCCACAAGTATAGGGGATCAATTGTAGCCTCTTTCGATAAGAGTGTCGAACCCAACGAGGAGCTAAAGGTAGGACAAATATTCCCTCAAGTTCTATTGACCACCGATACAACTCTACGCACGCTTGATGTTCGCTTTACCTAGAACAAGTATGAAACTAGAAGTACTTTGTAGGTGTTGTTGGATAGGTTTGCAAGAATATAAAGAGCACGTAAATAAAAACTAGGGGCTATTTAGATAAAGACACAATAAAGTTAGTATAGAGAGTGTGGAAAAGTGGTGGTAGGAGTTGCGAAATTGTCCCAAAGCAATTGACTACTTTCCTAGACCGATAGCAAGTTTTATGTGGGAGAGGCCACTGCTAGCATGTCATCCCTCACTTGGAATTCTATGCACTTATAATTGGAACTATTAGAAAGCATCCGCAACTACTAACATTCATTAAGGTAGAACCCAACCATAGAATTAAGATATATTTGTCCCCCTTCAATCCCGTATGCATCAATTTCTATGCTAGGTTGAAGCTTTCACTCTTGCCCTCCAATAAATAGTCCTATCAACATACAACTAGCCCTATGATGTGATCCACGCGCGCGCTCATATGATGGGCACCAAAAGACAGCAACATAACCACAAGGAAATTAAGCCAATCATAGCAATTCACCAATTACCAATAGGACAACGAAAATCTACTCAAACATCATAGGATGGCAACACATCATTGGATAATAATATGAAGCATAAAGCACCATGTTCAAGTAGAGGGTACAGCGGGTTGCGGGAGAGTGGACCGCTATAGATAGATGGGGGAAGGTGATGAAGATGTTGGTGAAGATGACGGAGGTGTTGGTGTAGATCGCCATTGCACGATGATGGCCTCGGCGGCGTTCCGGCGCCACCGGGAGAGAAGGGGAGAGGGCCCCCCTTCTTCTTCTTCTTCTTCTTCCTTGACCTTCTCCCTAGATGGGAGAAGGGTTTCCCCTCTGGTCCTTGGCTTCCATGGCATGGGAGGGGAGAGAGCCCCTCCGAGATTGGATTTGTCTCTCTGTCTCTCTCTGTTTCTGCCTTTCTGATTCTGCCCTTTCACCGTTTCTTATATTCCCGGAGATCCGTAACTCCGATTGGGCTAAAATTTGGACACGATTTTTATCCGGATATTGGATTTCTTGCGGCGAAAGAAGGGCACCAACCGCCTTACGGGGTGGCCACGAGGGTCAGCGGGGCGCCCCCCTGGGGCGCCCCCTGCCTCGTGGCCCCCTCGGGCATCGTTTCGCGTTCATTCTTCTTCCCAAAAATCACATATATTCCAAAAAAAATCTCCGTCAGTTTTTATCCCGTTTGGACTCCGTTTGATATGGATTTTCTGTGAAACAAAAAACATGCAACAAACAGGAACTGGCACTGGGCACTGGATGAATATGTTAGTCCCAAAATTAGTATAAAAAGTTGCCAAAAGTATATGAAAGTTGTACAATATTGGCATGGAACAATCAAAAATATAGATACGACGGAAACGTATCAGGCCCTTCCGGTGGGTCCCTGCTTTGAGGTGGAGGAATCATTATTTTGCGCGTAATAAGGAGGCACTTCCTTGCGTGCGGCCGCGGACCCAGCTGTCAGCCTCTCCGCATACAGTCCTCTTCTGATGGATGTCATTCGTTGACCATGTTGACCACACTGCGCCGAGAGCACCAGGGCGGTGGACGACGGCGAGGCCTAGGAAAGGAACGACCTTGAGCCAGGGAAGACTCAGCAGTTGTTGCCCACGCGGTGGGGAGTATGAGGGTTTACTGGTTCGGCTATCGTCGCTGGAAAATAATAGGAGGTGTGGGTGAGTAGAGGAATGGCCTGGCTAGCGATGGAGTAGGGTGGGGTGGTGCGGCCTGCGCGGCAGCACAGCCAGCCACGAGAGGAGGGAGCGGCCAGTCCCACCAGCGCTGGTTTGAGTGGCTGGAGCAAGAAGAGCGGAGATTGAAGAAGCATGGCAGTCGTTGGATGGACATCCAACATTCACTACTCTCATGTGTTGACTAAGTTGACACGGCCTTGCGTGTGCGTCAACCTTTTTTTTAGGAAAGCGCACGCGTCAACCTATAGTAGGCACACAAGTCAACCTCAAATCTGTGGAAAACATCATACAGCCCATCTGCCAATATTTCTAATAATTTACAACCCATTTGCTAATTCTTAAGGATTTTTTTGGAGCCCATATTCTTTTTGTTAGCATTACAACCCATATTGTGGCCATGGTTTGTCGGATTTCGGGTTCCGGCAAAACCCTCAAGGTTCGAACACTGGGGTGCGCACGAAGATCTTTCCCTCCCTCTAGCTCGCTCTCTCACCGCGATCCCAAGGCTCAGCACCTCGAACTCGAAGAACAAGGGACACAGGGTTTATACTGGTTCGGGCCACCGATGTGGTGTAATACCCTACTCCAGTGTGGTGTGGTGGATTGCCTCGTAGGCTAAGGATGAACAAGTACAAGGGAAGAACAGCCTCCTGAGGAGAGGTGTTCTTGGGCTCGGTGAGCTTGTGTGGTTGAGGATGATCTGAATGATCCGTCACGTACTAAGGTGGTGGCTAGTCCTATTTATAGAGGCCTAGGTCCTCTCCCCAAATATTAGGCGGGAAGGGATCCCTCAACGGCCAACTTGAAGGGGGACAGCTAGTACAAGCTATCCTGACAAAAGGTGGTCTTCGCCTGCCAAAGGCTCTCGTGGTGACGCCGTCATGGGCTCCGCGATGACCTCCGTCCTGCTGGTCTTGGTCTTGTTGCACCGATACGGAAACCTTTGCCTGATGCCTCGGGACTCCTTGCCTGCGCTTGCCCCCTTTAGCACCAAAGAGGCAACGAGTACTCTGCGCCCGCTGGTGCCCGCCTGGCCTTGGTCGTCACGGCTCACGTCATGAGGACCTCACAAGGCACCCCTTGCCTTGATCTCTCCGCCCCTCATGAGCCAGCCTAGTGAGGCCGCCCCCGAGGAGGTCTTGCATCGTCCGCCTCGCGAGGCTTGGCCCCTCGCGAGGGTCTTGAGTGTTCGCTGGTGAAGGTGGGCCGTACCAGGCCACTGGTGGAGCCATGCCGTGGGCCGCGGCAGGCAAGTCTGGGGACCCCCGTTCCCAGAACGCCGACAGTAGCTCCCGGGCCCAAGGCGCGCTCGAACTTGGCTTCGAGGTGAAGCCAAAGGGCGAGTGCAGAGTGCCGCGGGCCCCAATCGCCTGCGGCCTTGATTGACGTGTGGTGACTGACGGGACGTGGGCGCCCCCGCTTCCCCATGTAGCCTTGATATCTGCCTGGCTAGGCGGCCCTCGCGGCCACCATGGTTACTCCTTCGTTGCTGGCGACGCGCTGCCCCAACTCTTCTGCCTCCTCGAAACAATAGGCTCTGCTTCCAGTCTGACCAGAGCTCTGTCCCCTCCGCCGCCATGGCCCTGAGCCGAACAAAGAAAGGGAAGAAGGAGCCCCAGTCCTCAACCGAGCCACCTCCGGCCTTCGAGCCAGCCCTCGAGCGATCGGTGGTGCTTAACCAGGAGGCCATGGGCAAGGTCCGTCCAGCGCTCGCCACCGACTTCAATGAGTGGGGGAAGACGGTGGCCTGGCCTGCATCCCGCGCCTTCGTCGATAGGGCAGCCACCGAGGTCCACTTCCTCCTTGACGCCCTGTGGGCCGGCCTGGTTCCCCCTTTCTCCACCGTCTTCAACGCTGTGCTTTCCCATTATCAGATCCATATGTTGCACTTGGATCCCCAATCCACCGCTCTCCTCGTCGTCTTCTCCTTTGTCTGCGAGGCCATGGTGGGCATTGCTCCCTCCGTGGCCTTACTTCGCCACTTCTTCTCGCTGCACCTGACTGGCCCTCGGCAGTGCTCGGGGTGCCTAAGCTTCCAGGCCGTGGCGGCGACGGCCGGCTCGGGGATCGACTTCGAGCTTCCCCCGTCTGCGAGCGGGTTCTGGAGACGGTGGGTATTCGTGAACATCGGCGTGCTCAGCCCCCTGCTCTTGCTTCCGTCAGCACCCGCAGTTCCCAGCTCCTGCTGGGGCCATGAGAGGCTCATTGACCCGCGTCTTGCCTTTGTCTGGCTCCGGTTGAAGAGGCTGAAGGATCTTGGCGTGACCGTGCCCATGGTGGTGAAGGAGTTCATACGATGTCGTGTTGCCCCGCTCCAGCGCCATTCACGACCAATGTGGACCTTGTCCGGCAGCAAGGATCGCATGAGGCTTCACGAATCCAGGCTTCCTCTTGAGGCGCAACAGACTATGCTTGAGATCCTGGCAGGCGACCCGTCGCCAGCCATCATGCCGGGGGGGTTGTCTCTTGTACTGCTGCTGGAACAAGGCGGACTTCGCGGGGCAGATGCCCCCTTTCGATGAATGGGGACCTCGTCCGGCTGGTCTCGAAGGGCATCGCGAGAGCCCTGTCTCCGTGGCTCCTTTGCCTATCGCCAGCGTGGCGACCTCCCCAGAGGTGGACGTAGAGGGGGGATCACCGTCGTGCGCTGGCGGCACAGCTGCTGTGGAATCGGCACCGCTCGGGGTTCCCTTAGAGAGTCGTCCTGAGGAACCGGCCGGAAGGGTGCCGCAGCCCGATGCTTCTGAGGCCGCAGCCCCCGGAGCCCTGGCGGGTCACCAGGAGGCGGGGGCCAAGGCCCCCACGCTGCCCCTTGCTCCTGAGGTCGCGTCCTCAGGAAGCACTCCAGCCACGCCCGGCGCTGGTGACCGGACCCAAGGCTTCGGCCGGCTCCGACTAAACTTCGACGTGCTCCGGAAGAGGAAGGGATCTCCAAGTTGCAGCGGTGATGCCTTCCGGCCGTTGAAACAGAGGAAGTACATCGCCATAGACGAGTGAGTACCTTATCTTTGTAGTTTCTCGAGTGCTGCTTCCCCTCCTGACTATGGCTCCCCAGGGTCCCTTCTGCTGAGGCGGCGAAATCTCGTGAGAAGCGACCTCCTCCTACCTCGGGTCCCCTGCTGGCCTTGAACACTCCAAGCCGGCCTGCCGCATTTATCGCGAGGTCGGCGAAGGAGGCAAGCATGCCAGCCTGGCGCCTCGACCCCGCGCTCCTGTCGCTCCTCCTTCGCGGCCTTACCCGGAGCACGGACGGCGTGCCAAGGGCTCCTCCTTTGGTTGTCGACCGCGGCTGGGTGGCCTCAGCCCTGGCCTCTCCTTCAGGTGACAAGCCGCTCTTCCCCAGGGCTCTCGACAGGGCCCGAGGGGCGCCCGGCATGGCACCAGTCCCCAGCCCCCTGCTGGGGGGTGTCGGGCCCCCTCGGACATCTTCAACGACTTCCAGTGCAAGGGACGGGCCTAGCCGCGCATTCGAGCTCGCGCGCAAGCGGGGTGCCATCCACCACGAGCTCTTCCGGGAGGCGATCGGTGCACTGAGCCGGCTTGGGGACGAACTTGTGGACGTCGACGCCCGCCTTGAAGATGAGGGTCGCCGGCTGATGGACGAATGGCACCAACTGAAGGTCGGCATCAACCTCGAGTGCCTCCAGCGTGAGCACGCCAACTCGGAGGCCGAGGCAACCCTGGCTACCTCGTGCGAGGCCAGCGCCCGGGCCTTGGAGGAGGCCAGGGAGGCAGACCACCGCCGTGAGATCGCCGAGTAGCGCAGGCAGGAGCTCCAAGCCCTGAGCGCCTCCCTGGAGCAGCAAGTATGGAGGTGCGCAGAGCTTCCTTGGCGTCGAGGAAGGGGGCGCCGTTCGACGCGATGGAGGTCCTGAGGCATGAGGAAGCGCTGACGCTAGAAGCCATGGAGCGTAGTCTTGAACTTGAGCGGTTGGAGACGAGGGAACGCCAGGTTGCCCAAGCGGAGGATGCTGTCAGCGCGCGCGAGGCCAGGGCCCAGGAGGAGATTGACCGCAGGGTGGCCGAGGCTCGCGCCGATCTTGCCAATAGGTACAATCTGAAGCTGAAGCTCGTGGAGGCCGAATCTGAGTGTACGACTGCCGCCCTCAGGTCAGGGTTGGCCGAGGCGGAGCAGCCCGAGAAGGCCGTAGCAGCTGCCTTCACCTCCGTCCAAGGCTGAGCTAGCCTCCACCCGCGCTGAGTTGCTCCCGCTCCGGTAGCGGGTTACTGATACGTCTCCAACGCCTAATGTCGGTGTATTCATGCTATTATATTATCCGTCTTGGGACTAACCTATTGACCCAGAGCCCAGTGCCAGTTTTTGTTTTTTTCCCTTGTTTCAGTGTTTCACGGAAAAGGAATATCAAACGGAGTCCAAACGGAATGAAACCTTCGGAAAAGTTATTTTTGGAAAGAAAGCAATATGGGAGACTTCGAGTGCACGTCAGGAGATCAACGAGGAGAGCACGAGGCAGGGGGCGCGCCCACCCCCCTGGGCGCGCCCTCCACCCTCGTGGGCCCCTCGTGGCCCCCCTTACCGACTTCTTTCGCCTATATATCTCCATATACCCTAAAACCATCGGGGAACAGAATAGATCGGGAGTTCCGCCGCCGCAAGCCTCTGTAGCCACCAAAAACCAATCGGGACCCTATTCCGGCACCCTACCGGAGGGGGGATCCCTCGCCGGTGGCCATCTTCATCATCCCGGCGCTCTCCCTGATGAGGAGGGAGTAGTTCACCCTCGGGGCTGAGGGTATGTACCAGTAGCTATGTGTTTGATCTCTCTCTCTCTCTCTCGTGTTCTTGAGGTGATACGATCTTGATGTATCGCGAGCTTTGCTATTATAGTTGGATCTTATGATGTTTCTCCCCCTCTACTCTCTTGTAATGGATTGAGTTTTCCCTTTGAAGTTATCTTATCGGATTGAGTCTTTAAGGATTTGAGAACACTTGATGTATGTCTTGCGTGGGATAACCGTGGTGACAATGGGTTATTCTATTGATTCACTTGATGTATGTTTTGGTGATCAAGTTGCGGGTTCCGCCCATGAACCTATGCATAGGGGTTGGCACACGTTTTCGTCTTGACTCTCTGGTAGAAACTTTGGGGCACTCTTTGAGGTTCTATGTGTTGGTTGAATAGATGAATCTGAGATTGTGTGATGCATATCGTATAATCATACCCACGGATACTTGAGGTGACATTGGAGTATCTAGGTGACATTAGGGTTTTGGTTGATGTGTGTCTTAAGGTGTTATTTTACTACGAACTCTAGGGCTGTTTGTGACACTTATAGGAATAGCCCAATGGATTGATCGGAAAGAATAACTTTGAGGTGGTTTCGTACCCTACCATAATCTCTTCGTTTGTTCTCCGCTATTAGCGACTTTGGAGTGACTCTTTGTTCCATGTTGAGGGATAGTTATATGATCCAATTATGTTATTATTGTTGAGAGAACTTGCACTAGTGAAAGTATGAACCCTAGGCCTTGTTTCCTATCATTGCAATACCGTTTGTGCTCACTTTTATCATTAGTTACCTTGATGTTTTTATATTTTCAGATTACAAAAACCTATATCTACTATCTATATTGCACTTGTATCATCATCTCTTCGCCGAATTAGTGCACCTATACAATTTACCATTGTATTGGGTGTGTTGGGGACACAAGAGACTCATTTTTATTCGGTTGCAGGGTTGTTTGAGAGAGACCATCTTCATCCTACGCCTCCCACGGATTGATAAACCTTAGGTCATCCACTTGAGGGAAATTTGCTACTGTCCTACAAACCTCTGCACTTGGAGGCCCAACAACGTCTACAAGAAGAAGGTTGTGTAGTAGACATCAAGCAGTTTCTGGCGCCGTTGCCGGGGAGGTGAGTGCTTGAATTTATATCTTTAGATCTTGCAATCGAATCTTTTTGTTTCTTGTACAAAAAAATGGAATTGAGGGTGCCTCATATGCTTCATCTTTTTAATGTCTTCCGTGAAAATAAGGATTCCAATAATTGTGCTCAATTGCTAGAGGAAGAATGCATTAGAATGTTCGGCACTAAATATTTGAATGATGAGCATGATTGCAATGTTGTTAGTATGAATTCCTTGAATATCCATGATGCTAATGATATGCAAAGCCACAAGCTTGGGGAAGCTATGTTTCATCAAGATGATATTTTTTATCCCCCAAGCTTTGATGAGCAAATTTACTATGATGAAAGCATGCCTCCTATCTATGATGATTATTGTGATGACATGTATGCTTTAAAGAATAATGATAACCATGAAACTTGTCATCTTGATCTTAATTTTCAATCATATGATAGTTATTTTGTTGAGTTTGCTCCCACTACTATTCCGAATGAGAAGAATTTTGCTTATGTGGAGAGCAGTAAATTTTCTATGCAAGTAGAACATGAAAAGAATGCTTTAGGTGATGGTTATATTATTGAATTCATTCATGATACTACTGAAAATTATTATGAGGTAGGAACATATGCTTGTAGGAATTGCAATAATATCAAGTTTCCTCTCTATGTGCTTAAAGTTTTGAAGTTATGCTTGTTTTGCCTTCCTATGCTAGTTGATTATTGTTCCCATAAGTTGTTTGCTCACAAAATCCCTATGCATAGGAAGTGGGTTAGACTTAAATGTGCTAGTCATATTCTTCATGATGCTCTCTTTGCGTTTCAATTCTTATCTTTTATGTGAGCATCATTGAAATCATCATGCCTAGCTAGGGGCGTTAAACGTTAGCGCTTGTTGGGAGGCAACCCAATTTTATTTTAGTTTCTTGATTTTTGGTTCTGCTTAGTAATAAATAAATCATCTAGCCTCCGGTTAGATGTGGTTTTATGTTTTAATTAGTTTTTTTGTGCCAAGTAAGACCTATAGGATCTTCTTGGATGATAATTATTTGATCTTGCTGAAAATTCCAGAAACTTTCTGTTCACGAAAACAATTGTTTAAAATCACCAGAATGTGATAAAATACTGATTGCAATTGCAGTAGATCAATAAACAAATTATCTAGGTCGTCCTATTTTGGTAGATTTTTCTGAGTTCCAGATGTTTGCGTTAGTTACAGTTACTACAGACTGTTCTGTTTTTGACAGATTCTGTTTTTCGTGTGTTGTTTGCTTATTTTAATGAATCTATGGCTAGTAAAAGAGTTTATAAACCATAGAGAAGTTTGAATACAGTAGTTTTAACACCAATATAAATAAATAATGAGTTCAATACAGTACCTTGATGTGGTGTTTTGTTTTCTTTCGCTAACGGAGCTCACGAGATTTTCTGTTAAGTTTTGTGTTGTGAAGTTTTAAAGTTTCGGGTAAAGATTTGATGGACTATGGAATAAGGAGTGGAAAGAGCCTAAGCTTGGGGATGCCCCAGGGCACCCCAAGGTAATATTCAAGGACAACCAAGAGCCTAAGCTTGGGGATGCCCCGGAAGGCATCCCCTCTTTCGTCTTCGTTCATCGGTAACTTTACTTGGAGCTATATTTTTATTCACCACATGATATGTGTTTTGCTTGGAGAGTCATTTTATTTTGTTAGTATTTGCTTTCTGTTATTTATAATAATGTTTTGCATCTCTATTTTCAATAAAAATGTCAAGGATAGCCTTTACCATGCCTATTTTGCAAGTATACATGTTGCAGTTTCAAAACAGAAAGTTTACCGCTATTGCAAAAATTCCCTAGAAATGTCAGAATGTGATAAAATGTTGAAACCTTTTGCATAATAAGCTCTGATGAATTTAATACAGTGGGAATTGTCTTTCATAATTTTTGGAGTTAGGGAAGTATGATGAATCTTGCATTCTTTACAGACTGTACTGTTTTGGCAGATTGCTGTTATGTTTGCATATGTTTGCTTGTTTAATGATTCTATTTGAGGATAGGAGTATTAAATATGCAGAGGCCTTTAGTATGCAATGTTGAATAATAATTTTAGCGATTTTCTACAGTAGAGTATGATAAAGTTTTTGCATTGGTTTATACTAACTTATCTCACAAGTCCTTGTTGAGTTTTGTGTGGATGAAGCTTTTGAGATTTAGGGAGACCGTGGTATGAGAGGAATTAAGGAGACACAAAAGCTCAAGCTTGGGGATGACCAAGGCACCGCAAGATAATATTTCAAGAAGTCTCAAGCGTCTAAGCTTGGGGATGCCCCGGCTGGCATCCCACCTTTCTTCTTCGACAACTATCGGTTAGTATCGGTTGATCCTAAGTTTTTGCTTCTTCACGTGCTGTTTGCTATTCTTAGAATGTCGTTTTCATTAGCTTTGCTTGCTGTTTGAATAAAATACCAAGATCTGAAATTCTTAAATGAGAGAGAGTCTTCACATAGCTACATAATTATTTAACTACTCATTGATCTTCACTTATATCTTTTTGGAGTAGTTTGTCATTTACTCGTGTGCTTCACTTTTATCCTATGAGTAAATGGTTGAATGGTTTGAATATCATAAATCTGAAATTATATATGTTTCATATGCCTTTCCCATGGGGAGTAATGCCTTCACATATAAGAAGTAGAGGTGGTAAATTTATTGAAGGTTAGCAAACGTTGTATTGGTCACTTGAACAATTCATGAAAGAATATTGAAGGAGGAGAGATTTCACATATAAATATACTATCTTGGACATCTTCTATGATTGTGAGCCCCATTAATTATTTTCAAACCTGAGAAAATTAGTTGAAGTTGGACAAGAAGACAACATAATGAGTCATGCTCGGGTATATTTGTATAGAAGTTATATTGTTATGGATCCTCTAACATGTGGTGCTTGCTATTTAGAATCCTTTGCTAGCCAAAATATCTGTACTAAGAGGGAATACTGCTTGTGCATCCAAATCCCTTGAACCAAGTTTCTTCCGTGAGTGTCCACCATATCTACCTATATGCGGTATTTACCTGCCGTTCCAAGTAAATTTGCATGTGCCAAACTCTAAACCTTCAAATAATAATCTGTTTTGTATGCCCGAATCGCTCATGTAGCGACTAGGGGCTAGGAGTATCTTCCATACTAGGTGGGTTATTCTCACGATGAGTGGACTCCGCTCATCATTCATGAGAAAATGGCTGGTAACTGGGATGCCCAGTCCTATGACCAAAAGATCAAAAACAAATTCACAAATAATTTAAACAAAACTCCCCCAGGATTGTTGAAAGTTGGACGGCACCCGTTGTTTCGGACAAGCCGTGGAGTGTGATCGTTGGTGGAGGGGGAGTAAAATCTTTACCTTTCTGCGTGGGAACCGCCTATGATGTATCTAGTATGGAAGATATTGGGAACTCTTGGTCGTTATGTTGACAATGAAAGCATACCTCTCAAAATTATTTTCATCTCTGTTTTTGCTTCGAGCTCTGGCACCTCTGCAAATCCCTGCTTCCCTCTGCGAAGGGCCTATCTTTTACTTTTATGCAAGAGTCAGTTGTATTCCTTCTCATTCCAACCTACTCTTTAGTTGTCAAGCATCATGTGATGGAAAGATCTGAGCATACATGGCCATTCAAATATATTTGATCATGAATTATTATTGTTGACAATTATCTATATGGTCAGTGAGTTGGGAGGCGAAACATTAAGCCCCTATCTTTCTCTGTGTTCGATGGATGCTATTTGTTCTACAAATATGCTTTGAGTGGTAGCAATCATGGAAGACTAAAAGATAGTTGAGTATGTGAAGTTTGCTGAATCAAAGCTCTGACATAGATTCTTCCTGAAAATAAGATGAATTGTAATTGTTTGATGACTAATAACACGGTTTGTTAGTTTTCAAGAAAGTTTATGATCTATACTTTAACATGTGAATAGCTTGTTACTTGACCATGAAAAGTTCTATGAGTTGAACTACTGTTATGACATATAATGATGCTAGAAAAGGTGATTGAAATTATCATTGACAAAACTTATGCACCTGCTAGCATTCACACTTCATAAATTCTTTCTTTTATCATTTACCTACTCGAGGACGAGCAGGAATTACGCTTGGGGATGCTGATACGTCTCCAACGTATCTATAATTTATGAAGTATTCATGCTATTATATTATCCATCTTGGATGTTTTATGGGCTTTACTATGCACTTTTATATTACTTTTGGGACTAACCTATTGACCCAGAGCCCAGTGCCAGTTTCTGTTGTTTCCCTTGTTTCAGTGTTTCGCGGAAAAGGAATATCAAACGGAGTCCAAAAGAATGAAACCTTCGGAAAAGTTATTTTTGGAAAGAAAGCAATACAGGAGACTTGGAGTGCATGTCAGGGGATCAACAAGGAGAGCACGAGGCAGGGGGCGCGCCCACCCCCTGGGCGCGCCCTACACCCTCGTGGGCCCCTCGTTGGCCCCTCGTGGCCTCCCTTACCGACTTCTTTCGCCTATATATCTTCATATACCCTAAAACCATAGGGGAACAGAATAGATCGGGAGTTCCGCCGCCGCAAGCCTCTATAGCCACCAAAAACCAATTGGGACCCTGTTCCGGCACCCTACCGGAGGGGGGATCCCTCGCCGGTGGCCATCTTCATCATCCCGGCGCTCTCCATGACGAGGAGGGAGTAGTTCACCCTCGGGGCTGAGGGTATGTACCAGTAGCTATGTGTTTGATCTCTCTCTCTCTCTCGTGTTCTTGAGGTGATACGATCTTGATGTATCGCGAGCTTTGCTATTATAGTTGGATCTTATGATGTTTCTCCCCCTCTACTCTCTTGTAATGGATTGAGTTTTCCCTTTGAAGTTATCTTATCGGATTGAGTCTTTAAGGATTTGAGAACACTTGATGTATGTCTTGCGTGGGATAACCGTGGTGACAATGGGTTATTCTATTGATTCACTTGATGTATGTTTTGGTGATCAACTTGCGGGTTCCGCCCATGAACCTATGCATAGGGGTTGGCACACGTTTTCGTCTTGACTCTCCGGTAGAAACTTTGGGGCACTCTTTGAGGTTCTATGTGTTGGTTGAATAGATGAATCTGAGATTGTGTGATGCATATCGTATAATCATACCCACGGATACTTGAGGTGACATTGGAGTATCTAGGTGACATTAGGGTTTTTGTTGATGTGTGTCTTAAGGTGTTATTTTACTATGAACTCTAGGGCTGTTTGTGACACTTATAGAAATAGCCCAATGGATTGATCGGAAAGAATAACTTTGAGGTGGTTTCGTACCCTACCATAATCTCTTCGTTTGTTCTCTGCTATTAGCAACTTTGGAGTGACTCTTGGTTGCATGTTGAGGGATAGTTATATGATCCAATTATGTTATTATTGTTGAGAGAACTTGCACTAGTGAAAGTATGAACCCTAGGCCTTGTTTCCTATCATTGCAATACCGTTTGTGCTCACTTTTATCATTAGCTACCATCTCTTCACCGAACTAGTGCACCTATACAATTTACCATTGTATTGGGTGTGTTGGGGACACAAGAGACTCTTTGTTATTTGGTTGCAGGGTTGTTTGAGAGAGACTATCTTCATCCTACGCCTCCCACGGATTGATAAACCTTAGGTCATCCACTTGAGGGAAATTTGCTACTGTCCTACAAACCTCTGCACTTGGAGGCCCAACAACGTCTACAAGAAGAAGGTTGTGTAGTAGACATCAGTTACCAGCGCCGAGTCCTTCGCGCAGCAGAGAAGGGAAGAGGCACTTCACCGGCAGACGCTACTGCGCGAGCATGTTCCCATGCTTCGGGATCTCAGGAGGAGGGCCAATCAGGCGCTTGGTACCATCTGCGATGAGCACGCTCCCCACCCACATGCCGAGGACTATGCCAGCCATCTTCGTTTCTTCACCGATGTCGTGATGCGCCTGGAGAACCAGGCTGAGAGGGCTCGCGAGCTTGTGGACGAAAAGAGCCGAGGCCTCCTCGGGCGCGCATTCTCCCGCGTCTTCAGCCATCTTCTGAACACCAATCCTGACTTTAACTTCGACGTCGCTATTGCCCCAGTGCCTCAGGTCGTCCGGGACAACCTAGCGCTAGGTGGATGACAATGTGGATGCTCTGGTTAGGGCCTTTGCTTCTGATGACGATGCGGTGGTGGTCGCGGCGGATGAGGGCGGCGTGGTTGATGACGGTGAAGATAGCGCCAGCGACGGCGCCGGCAGCCTATCCGGAAGCGACTAGGGAGACGAGGCGAGCGACATGTCCGACTGAGCTCGCACTTCTTTATTTTGAACCTGCACGCAAAAGCTTGGGTACGCCCCCTCACAATGTAAGAGCATTTTGGGGAGGGGGAGCCCCTCAGGTAAATAGACTACCATTTTATACCTTAGGCTAGGCTTAAAGCACGCTCTTGTGTGCTTGCGAGCCCCTTCCGGGCATGCTGCCGTAACTTACTTTGGTTCAGTCGGGCTTCAAACCGATTTGGCAGCTGCGGATGTGCGTTTCTTCTAAGGGGAGCCCCTTGCAAGCTCACGAGGTTTTGGTCTCCTAAGGGGTCTGCTAGTCCATCTGAGAGGGCCTCGCGAGGAGCGAGCGCTGGTGATGGCGAGGTGCATGCACAGTGCGTGTTGCTACCTCTTGAGCACTGCGTTGGTTTTCCCTTGAAGAGGAAAGGGTGATGCAGCAAAGTAGCGTAAGTATTTCCCTCAGTTTTTGAGAACCAAGGTATCAATCCAGTAGGAGGCTACGCGCAAGTCCCTCGCACCTACACAAAACAAATAAATCCTTGCAACCGACATGATAAGGGGTTTTCAATCCCTACACGGTCACTTATGAGAGTGAGATCTGATAGATATGATAGGATAATATTTTTGGTATTTTTATGATAAAGATGCAAAGTAAAAAGCAACGGAAATAACTAAGTGTTGGAAGATTAATATGATGAAGATAGACCCGGGGGCCATAGGTTTCACTAGTGGCTTCTCTCAAGAGCATAAGTATTTTACGGTGGGTGAACAAATTACTGTTGAGCAATTGACAGAATTGAGCATAGTTATGAGAATATCTAGGTATGATAATGTATATAGGCATCACGTCCGAGACAAGTAGACCGACTCCTGCCTGCATGTACTACTATTACTCCACACATCGACCGCTATCCAGCATGCATCTAGAGTATTAAGTTCATAAGAACAGAGTAACGCCTTAAGCAAGATGACATGATGTAGAGGGATAAATTCATGCAATATGATAAAAATCCCATCTTGTTATCCTCGATGGCAACAATATTATATGTGCCTTGCTGCCCCTACTGTCACTGGGAAAGAACACCGCAAGATTGAACCCAAAGCTAAGCACTTCTCCCATTGCAAAAAAGATCAATCTAGTAGGCCAAACCAAACTGATAATTTGAAGAGACTTGCAAAGATAACCAATCATACATAAAAGAATTCAAAAGATTCAAATATTGTTCATAGATAAACTTGATCATAAACCCACAATTCATCGGTCTCAACAAACACACTGCAAAATAAGATTACATCGAATAGATCTCCAGGAGAGAGGGGGAGAACATTGTATTGAGATCCAAATAGAGAGTGGAAGCCATCTAGCTATTAACTATGGACCCGAAGGTCTGAGGTAAACTACTCACACTTCATCGGAGAGGCTATGGTGTTGATGTAGAAGCCCTCCGTGATGGGTGCCCCCTCCGGCGGAGCTCCGGAACAGGCCCCAAGATGGGATCTCGTGGGTACAGAAGGTTGCGGCGGTGGAATTAGGTTTTTGGCTCCGTATCTGATCGTTTGTGGGTACGTAGGTATATATAGGAGGAAGGAGTATGTCGGTGGAGCAACATGGGGCCCACGAGGGTGGAGGGCGCGCCCGGGGGGTAGGCGCGCCCCCCTACCTTGTGGCTTCCTGCTTTGTTTCTTGACGTAGGGTCCAAGTCTCCTGGATCATGTTCGTTCCGAAAATCACGTTCCCGAAGGTTTCATTCCGTTTGGACTCCGTTTGATATTCTTTTTCTGCGAAACTATGAAATAGGCAAAAAACAGCAATTCTGGGCTGGGCCTCCGGTTAATAGGTTAGTCCCAAAAATAATATAAAAGTGAATAATAAAGCCAAATAATGTCCAAAATAGAAGATAATATAGCAGGGAGCAATCAAAAATTATAGATACGTTGGAGACGTATCAAGCATCCCCAAGCTTAATTCCTGCTCGTCCTCGAGTAGGTAAATGATAAAAACAGAATTTTTGATGTGGAGTGCTACTAGGCATAATTTCAATGTAATTCTTCTTAATTGTGGTATGAATATTCAGATCCGAAAGATTCAAGATAAAAGTTCATATTGACATAAAAATAATAATACTTCAAGCATACTAACTAAGCAATTATGTCCTCTCAAAATAACCTGGCCAAAGAAAGTTCATCCCTACAAAATCATATAGTTTAGTCATGCTCCATTTTCGTCACACAAGAATGCTCTCATCATGCACAACCCTGATGACAAGCCAAGCAATTGTTTCATACTTTAGTAATCTCAAACTTTATAAACCTTCACGCAATACATGAGCACGAGCCATGGACATAGCACTATGGGTGGAATAGAATATGATGATGGGGGTCATGTGGAGAAGACAAAAAAGGAGAAAGTCTCACATCAACGAGGCTAATCAATGAGCTATGGAGATGCCCATTGATTGATGTTAATGCAAGGAGTAGGGATTGCCATGCAACGGATGCACTAGAGCTATAAATATATGAAAGCTCAACAAAAGAAACTAAGTGGGTGTGCATCCAACTTGCTTGCTCACGAAGACCTAGGGCACTTGAGGAGGCCCATTGTTGGAATATACAAGCCAAGTTCTATAATGGAAAATTCCCACTAGTATATGAAAGTGACAAAACAAGAGACTCTCTATCATGAAGATTATGGTGCTACTTTGAAGCACAAGTGTGGTAAAAGGATAGTAACATTGTCCCTTCTCTCTTTTTCTCTCATTTTTGGGCCTTCTCTTTTTTATGGCCTTTCTCTCTTTTTTTTATTCCTCACTTGGGACAATGCTCTAGAAAATCATGATCATCACACTTCTATTTATTTACAACTCAATGATTACAAATCGATACTAGAACAAAGTATGACTCTATATGAATGCCTCCGGCGGTGTACCGGGATATGCAATGAACCAATAGTGACATGTATGAAAGAATTATGAACGGTGGCTTTGCCACAAATACTATGTCAACTACATGATCATGCAAAGCAATATGACAATGATGAACGTGTCATGATAAACGGAATGGTGGAAAGTTGCATGGCAATATATCTCGGAATGGCTATGGAAATGCCATAATAGGTAGGTATGGTGGCTGTTTTGAGGAAGATATAAGGAGGTTTATGTGTGGAAGAGCGTATCATATCACGGGGTTCGGATGCACCGGCGAAGTTTGCGCCAACTCTCAATGTGAGAAAGGGCAATGCACGGTACCGAAGAGGCTAGAATTGGTGGAAAGGTGAGAGTGCGTATAATCCATGGACTCAACATTAGTCATAAAGAACTCACATACTTATTGCAAAAATCTACAAGTCATCAAAAACCAAGCACTACGCGCATGCTCCTAGGGGGATAGGTTGGTAGGAAAAGACCATCGCTTGTCCCCGACCGCCACTCATAAGGAGGACAATCAAAGAACACCTCATGTTTCAAATTTATTACATAACGTTTACCATACGTGCATGCTACGGGACTTGCAAGCTTCAACACAAGTATTTCTCAAATTCACAACTACTCAACTAGCACGACTTTAATATCACTACCTCCATATCTCAAAACAATCATCAAGCATCAAACTTCTCTTTTGTATTCAAAACACTCATAAGAAAGTTTTTACTATTCTTGAATACCTAGCATATTAGGATTATTTAAGCAAATTACCATGCTATTTAAGACTCTCAAAATAATCTAAGTGAAGCATGAGAGATCAATAGTTTCTATAAAACAAATCCACCACCGTGCTCTAAAAGATATAAGTGAAGTACTAGAGCAAAAACAATATAACTCAAAAGATATAAGTGAAGCACATAGAGTATTCTATGAATCATGTGTCTCTCTCTCAAAAGGTGTGTACATCAAGGATGATTGTGGTAAGCTAAAAAGCAAAGACTCAAATCATACAAGACGCTCCAAGCAAAACACATATCATGTGGTGAATAAAAATATAGCTCCAAGTAAAGTTACCGATGGAAGTAGACGAAAGAGGGGATGCCTTCCGGGGCATCCCCAAGCTTTGGCTTTTTGGTGTCCTTAGATTATCTTGGGAGTGACATGGGCATCCCCAAGCTTAGGCTCTTGCCACTCATTGTTCCATAATCCATCAAATCTTTCACCCAAAACTTGAAAACTTCACAACACAAAACTTAGCAGAAAATCTCGTGAGCTCCGTTAGCGAAAGAAAACAAAAGACCGCTTCAAGGTACTGTAATGAACTCATTATTTATTTATATTGGTGTTAAACCTACTGTATTCCAACTTATCTATGGTTTATAAACTCTATTACTAGCCATAGAATCATCAAAATGAGCAAACAACACACGAAAAACAGAATCTGTCAAAAACAGAACAGTCTGTAGTAATCTGTAACTAACGCAAACTTCTGGAACTCCAAAAAATCAGCCAAAATAGGAAGACCTAGAAACTTTGTTTATTGATCAGCAGAAATTGAAATCAATATTTTATCACCTTCTGGTGATTTTTAACAATTGTTTTCGTGAACAGAAAGTTTCTGGAAATTTCTGCGAGATCAAATAACTATCATCCAAGAAGATCATATAGGTTTAACTTGGCACAAACACTAATTAAAATATAAAAACACATCTAACCAGAGGCTATATCAAATATTTATTCATAAACATAAGCAAAAAGCTAAAAGCTAAAAATAAAATTGGGTTGCCTCCCAACAAGTGCTATCGTTTAACGCCCCTAGCTAGGCATAATAGCAAGGATAGATCTAGGTGTTGCCATCTTTGGTAGGCAATCCATAAGTGGCTCTCATGATAGATTCATATGGTAATTTCATTTTCTTCCTAGGGAAGTGTTCCATGCCTTTATTTAATGGAAATTGTAATCTAATATTCCCTTCCTTCATATTAATAATTGCACCAATCGTTCTAAGGAAAGGTCTACCAAGAATAATAGGACATGAAGGATTGCAATCTATATCAAGAATAATAAAATCTATGGGCACATAGTTCCTATTTTCAACAATAAGAACATCATTAATTCTTCCCATAGGTTTCTTAATAGTAGAATCCGCAAGGTGCAAGTTTAAAGAGCAATCATCAAAATCACGGAAACCTAGCAAATCGCATAAAGTTTTTGGAATCGTGGAAACACTAGCACCCAAATCACACAAAGCATAGCATTCATGATCTTTAATCTTAATCTTAATAGTAGGTTCCCACTCATCATAAAGTTTTCTAGGGATAGAAACTTCCAACTCAAGTTTTTCTTCATAACATTGCATCAAGGCATCAACGATATGTTTGGTAAAAGCCTTATTTTGACTATAAGCATGAGGAGAATTTAGCATGGATTGCAACAAGGAAATACAATCTATCAAAGAGAAATTATCATAATTAAATTCCTTGAAATCCAAAATAGTGGGTTTATTAATATCTAGGGTTAGGTTCTCTTCAATCCCACTTTTATCAATTTTAGCATCAAGATCTAAAAACTCCGAATTTTTGGAACGCCTTCTAGGTAAAGGTGGATCATATTCAGTCCCATCATTATCAAGATTCATATTGCAAAACAAAGATTTAATAGGGGACACATCAATAACTTTTAGATCTTCATATTTATTTTCATAGAAATTTGAAGAACACGCTTTCATGAAGCAATCTTTCTTAGCATGCATCCTAGCGGTTCTTTCTTTGCACCCATCAATGGATATTCTCATGGCTTTGAGAGACTCATTGATATCATGCTTAGGAGGAATAGATCTCAGTTTTCAAGAATCAACATCAAGAGAAATTCTATCAACGTTCCTAGCCAATTCATCAACTTTAAGCAATTTTTCTTCAAGCAAAGCATTGAAATTCTTTTGCGAATTCATAAACTCTTTAACATTAGTCTCAAATTAAGAGGGCATCTTATTAAAGTTTCCATAATAATTGTTGTAGGAATTACCATAATTATTAGAGGAATTACTAGGATAAGGCCTAGGATTAAAGTTCCTCTATACGCGTTGTTACCAAAATTATTCCTACAAACAAAATTCACGTGCATAGATTCATTATTATTCTCAATCAAAGTAGACAAAGGCATATCATTAGGATCAGAAGAAACACTCTTACTAGCAAATAATTTCATAAGTTCATCCATCTTTCCACTCAAAACATTAATTTCTTCTAGCGCATGCACTTTTTTATTATTAGATCTTTCAGTGTGCCATTGAGAATAATTAACCATAATATTATCTAGGAGTTTAGTAGCTTCTCCTAAAGTGATTTCCATAAAAGTGCCTCCCGCGGCCGAATCTAAAAGATTTCTAGAAGCAAAATTCAATCTGGCATAATTTTTTTGTTTAATCATCCACAAATTCAAACCATGTGTAGGGCAATTACGTATCATTAATTTCATCCTCTCCCAAGCTTGTGCAACATGTTCATGATCAAGTTGCTTAAAATTCATAATCTCGTTTCTAAGAGAGATGATCTTAGCGGGAGGAAAATACTTAGAGATAAAAGCATCTTTGCACTTATTCCAAGAATCAATACTATTTTTAGGCAAAGACGAAAACAAGCTTTAGCACGATCTCTAAGCGAAAAAGGAAATAGCTTCAATTTAACAATATCATTGTCAACATCTTTCTTCTCTTGCATATCACACAAATCAACGAAGCTATTTAGATGAGTAGCGGCATCTTCACTAGGAAGGCCGGCGAATTGATCTTTCATGACAAGATTCAACAAAGCAGCATTGATTTCACAAGATTCAGTATCGATAAGAGGAGCAATCGGAGTGCTAAGGAAATCATTATTTTTGGTATTGGTAAAGTCACATAATTTGGTATTATCTTGAGCCATCGTGACAAGCAAGCAATCCAACACACGAGCAAACAAGAGACGGGCAAAAAGAGGCAAACGGAAAAGAGAGGGCGAATAAAACGGCAAGGGTGAAGTGGGGGAGAGGAAAACGAGAGGCAAATGGCAAATAATGTAATGCGGGAGATAAGGGTTTGTGATGGGTACTTGGTATGTTGACTTTTGCGTAGACCTCCCCGGCAACGGCGCCAAAAATTCTTCTTTCTACCTCTTGAGCACTGCGTCGGTTTTCCCTTGAAGAGGAAAGGGTGATGCAGCAAAGTAGCGTAAGTATTTCCCTCAGTTTTTGAGAACCAAGGTATCAATCTAGTAGGAGGCTACCCGCAAGACCCTCGCACCTACACAAAACAAATAAATCCTCGCAACCAACGCGATAAGGGGTTGTCAATCCCTACATGGTCACTTACGAGAGTGAGATCTGATAGATATGATAGGATAATATTTTTGGTATTTTTATGATAAAGATGCAAAGTAAAATAAAAGCAAAGTAAAAAAGCAACGGAAATAACTAAGCGTTGGAAGATTAATATGATGAAGATAGACCCGGGGGCCATAGGTTTCACTAGTGGCTTCTCTCAAGAGCATAAGTATTTTACGGTGGGTGAACAAATTACTGTTGAGCAATTGACAGAATTGAGCATAGTTATGAGAATATCTAGGTATGATCATGTATATAGGCATCATGTCCGAGACAAGTAGACCGACTCCTGCCTGAATCTACTACTATTACTCCACACATCGACCGCTATCCAGCATGCATCTAGAGTATTAAGTTCATAAGAACAGAGTAACACCTTAAGCAAGATGACATGATGTAGAGGGATAAACTCATGCAATATGATAAAAAAACCATCTTGTTATCCTCGATGGCAACAATACTATACGTGCCTTGCTGCCCCTACTGTCACTGGGAAAGGACACCGCAAGATTGAACCCAAAGCTAAGCACTTCTCCCATTGCAGGAAAGATCAATCTAGTAGGCCAAACCAAACTGATAATTCGAAGAGACTTGCACAGATAACCAATCATACATAAAAGAATTCAGAAGATTCAAATATTGTTCATAGATAAACTTGATCATAAACCCACAATTCATCGGTCTCAACAAACACACCGCAAAAGAAGAGTACATCGAATAGATCTCCACGAGAGAGGGGGAGAACATTGTATTGAGATCCAAAAAGAGAGAGGAAGCCATCTAGCTAATAACTATGGACCCGAAGGTCTGAGGTAAACTACTCACACTTCATCGGAGAGGCTATGGTGTTGATGTAGAACCCTCCGTGATGGGTGCCCCCTCCGGCGGAGCTCCGGAACAGGCCCCAAGATGGGATCTCGTGGGTACAGAAGGTTGCGGCGGTGGAATTAGGTTTTTGGCTCCGTATCTGATCGTTTGGGGGTACGTAGGTATATATAGGAGGAAGGAGTACGTCCGTGGAGCAATGTGGGGCCCACGAGGGTGCAGGGCGCGCCCATGGGGGAAGGCGCGCGCCCCTACCTCGTGGCTTCCTGCTTTGTTTCTTGACGTAGGGTCGAAGTCTCCTGGATCATGTTCGTTCCGAAAATCACGTTCCCGAAGGTTTCATTCCGTTTGGACTCCGTTTGATATTCTTTTTCTGCGAAACTTTGAAATAGGCAAAAAACAGCAATTCTGGGCTGGGCCTCCGGTTAATAGGTTAGTCCCAAAAAAATATAAAAGTGAATAATAAAGCCCAATAATGTCCAAAACAGAACATAATATAGCATGGAGCAATAAAAAATTATTGATACATTGGAGACGTATCACGTGTATACCGCTGCCAGCCCCCGCTCGCGAGGTGCTCGGAGGGGGAGTAGCGGACGCAAATCTCAAGCAAAGCACGAATCCAGAAACTCACGAAATCAACACGAACGAGAAAAGATGCCCCCCACGATTGCCAATAGAAATTCAACTTCAAAACTCGAGATCAAGTACGCAAATTTGAGCTACAGAAAAGAGGTCAAAAAGCAAATGGCCGCGTCCGGCACCTAGCTAGTCTTCTGGTCTTCCCACCAGCGCAGAGCTAAGTGCTTTCACTAGCTATGAGCATAGTCATTGGGGGACAGTGTCGACGGCCAGCGCGGAGCATGGTGCTTCCACTAGGACGTGAGCGGGAGCCCCCGAGGCCCGAGGGCGATACTCCGGAGACTCCAGGTAGTGTACAGCCCCACTCATTATTACGTGAGAGTGTCACGAGCGGAGACCTTCACAGGCGTGAGCCTTGCTTCATATCGCCAGATGAGTGCCCCTCCTTGCGCCACCCTCGACCACCGTTGGGGTGTCCGAAAACCAGGATGATGCCAAGGGGCAAAGGGGACACTAGCGGCGCCCTCGGTGACCATGGGCCCTCTACCGGGGGGAAGGCTCGCCAGTGCCTCCCCGACAGAGGACCTACCTCCAGGCGACGCCTTGCTCGGTGCGATGCGGGGAGGGGCCTTGCTCCTGGCTCCTCCCACGCAGCCCCCAGTGCGCTTCCCCTGGTGGAAGGAGGGCTGCCGTGCTGGGACCGTCGTCCATCACTGTGACCTGATTCACTTGAGACCCATGGTTAGCGTGAGCCTGCTCCTGAGAGATTAGTGGTACCCTGCAGCTGTTGTCGCCGGCGTGGTCGGCCAGGCTCCCGGGTAGCTCCTGGAAGGCCTCAACTTCCAGCGTCTCCTCTTCCCAACCCGGCTCGAGGAACGAGCCGGGGTCATCTTCTGGTATGTATTCCTGGTCCATCATGCGGGGCACATAGGCCTCCGGAGGCACCGCTCCAGGACCTTCGGCGAGACGCCACGCGCCCCATGTCGCCCGGCCCGGCGCGCCACTCTGAGGATGGTAGGTTGGCATCCTGCTGGGGCCGTGGGTGGCAATGTTCATGCCTGCGCCCATCGGGGGAGGCACAGGTGCAGTTGGGTGTCCGGAGCCGCTGGCTGCGCCAATGCTGACAAAACCTCCTGGTGCACCTGGGGGTACGCGGGCGCGGCGAGGCCCACCGTGCGATCTGACCGCAACCTGAGGCGTAAGTAAGGAGCAGAAAGGTGGCGTGCCCCTGGCTGCGGCGTCCAACAGTTCGGCAACGCGCTCCAGCAATGCATCTCGGCCGCTCTCTGCCAGTCGGCACCGCAGGAGCTCCCGCGCCACTGTGAGCGCGGACCTCATGTTTGCTTGTTCCCGTCGGGTGTGCGGTGCCATCGCCGCGGCGTAGTTTGAGGCCCTTGCGACGGCCATCGCGCGCCACGGGGTAAGGGTGGACGGCGTCGGACCGCGCCGCCGGCGCCCCACAGCGTTTGGCGGTGCGCGTGCCGCCTGGAGCGCGGAGTTGAGGTCTTCTTTGGTGGACGATGCCGCCCGGACTGGCCAAGCTGCCCAGTGGCCGGCGTTGGCCCTCGGGTCGCTGGACATCGGCACTGCAGAGTGCTGGCGGGTTTGCTGATGGAAGAGAGGCTTCGGCGCACCCCTACCTGGGGTGCCAAATGTCGGATTTCGGGTTCCGGCAAAACCCTCAAGGTTCGAACACTGGGGTGCGCACGAAGATCTTTCCCTCCCTCTAGCTCGCTCTCTCACCGCGATCCCAAGGCTTAGCACCTCGAACTCGAAGAACAAGGGACACAGGGTTTATACTGGTTCGGGCCACCGATGTGGTGTAATACCCTACTCCAGTGTGGTGTGGTGGATTGCCTGGTAGGCTAAGGATGAACAAGTACAAGGGAAGAACAGCCTCCTAAGGAGAGGTGTTCTTGGGCTCGGTGAGCTTGTGTGGTTGAGGATGATCTGAATGATCCGTCCCGTACTAAGGTGGTGGCTAGTCCTATTTATAGAGGCCCAGGTCCTCTCCCCAAATATTAGGCAGGAAGGGATCCCACAACGACAAATTTGAAGGGGGACAGCTAGTACAAACTATCCTGACAAAAGGTGGTCTTCGCCTGCCAAAGGCTCTGGTGGTGACGTCGTCGTGGGCTCCGTGATGACCTCCGTCCTGCTGGTCTTGGTCTTGTTGCACCGATATGGAAACCTTTGCCTGATGCCTCGGGACTCCTTGCCTGCGCTTGCCCCCTTTAGCACAAAGAGGCAACAAGTAATCTGCGCCCGCTGGCGCCCGCCTGGCCTTGGTCGTCACGGCTCACGTCACAGGGACCTCATGCGGTGCCCCTTGCCTTGATCTCTCCGCCCCTCACGAGCCAGCCTAGTGAGGCTGCCCCCAAGGAGGTCTTGCGTCGTCCGCCTCGCGAGGCTTGGCCCCTCGCGAGGGTCTTGAGTGTTTGCTGGTGAAGGTGGGCCGTACCAGGCCGCTGGTGGAGCCATGCCGTGGGCCGCAGGCAGGCAGGTCTGGGGACCCCCGTTCCCAGAACGCAGACATGGTTAAAATTTTCTATGAAATTTTGCATATTTCGGTGCGGTCCGAACTGTTTTTAATCCCAAAATTTCGAGTCACGTTCAAACTAATTTAAAAATAATAAATTTATATCAATTTAAAACCCAACATAATTTTCCCCGCAAAAAACAATTAAATTCAAAATGTCAAAATCTTTAAAAAAAGATATTTGAAACTAATTGCCGGTTTGCTGTGTTTATAAATTTACATCCCATTTCTTACTACTTCATTTTCTGGGCAAGACATCACTCTCGTCTTGAAAGATTTGCAGCCGAGCAGGGCTGAGAAAGCAAGTAGGCCTCCGTTGGGTATTTCTTTTACAAAATAGAACTGGGCTAGCCATTTTCAGCAAGAAAAAAACACAACTGGGCTCATCATGTGGTAAACATAAAATAAAACCCTGGCTAGACGGGCCACAGCCCCCACACAACCCCGTTGTTACCCAGATCCGTCTCTAAAACTAGTATAAATAGCAACTGCTTGTTCCTCAAAAAAAGTAAACAACAACTGTGCGACCTGCTGGGTCCATGGTGTCAGCCGCTCATTGTGTAATTCTCTCATTTATTGACTAAGTTGACAATGGCGTGGGACCCAGATGTTCAACCATTAGGAGGAACCATTTTTTGGGCTTGTAATAACAAGGTACTTGCTTGCATACTGCCATGAACCCTGGTGGGTCCCTACTATCATCCTCTCCATGTACAGCCATCTCCTTGTTCCTCTCGGTTGTTGACGATGTTGACAACGCCAGACGGCGGCGCATCATGCATGGCGAGAGAACCAAGGCGGAGGATGACAGCGAGGCCTCAGACGGAACGAACAGGAGCCGTGGAAGGTGCCAGTCTATTCGCAGGCGGAGGGGAGTACGAGGGTTGACTAGTTCGGGTGCAGGTGCGTGTTGGGGCTGACGTCGCCGGAGAATAACAGGACGTGTGGGGGAATAGAGGGAGGGACTGGCCAACGTTTAAGGGTACGGTAGGGTAGCGGAGACGCAGCCAGTCGTGGGAGGCGGGAGCAGGCGGAACCGACGGGGTGGTTTGGTTTGTGCGGATGGAGGAAGAAGACAAGAGATAGAAGATACACGACAGATGTTAGATGTCAATCCAACGGCTGGTAGGCAGAATCGTTTGTTGAGTAGTAATTAAGTCGACACCACCTTGGATAGGCTTTTTTCTCATGGGTCCCAAATGTCAGAATCCAAATCTGTCACGGTCATGCAGCCTTTCTTATGAAAATTTATAGCCCATTTGGTGTGCTAGTTCAAAATAAGTTTGTGGGTGCTGGTGGGGGCTAATTACTTGGGTTCTGTAATGCACAGTGAGCTCAGGCAGCCGGCGAGAGTGATGTTATTTCCCTTGTGGTTGGGATTTGTTACAATATTTCACTCTTAATTAAACAAATGGCAAGCCATTTTCCTTGTTTCAAAGAAAATATGATAGTCACAGCCAAGTTGAAAAGGGCAACAACATCTAACTCCAGCTTAAAAACTGTACAAAAGTACAAGGGTTAATTGTTCATCAGGTTTAGACAAAACCCAGATTGAAAAGGGCAACAACATCTAACTCCAGCACTATTTTTGGCAATCATAGTCAAATGGATCGGTTAGGTCCATAGAATGAACTTCCTGGGTCGTAAAATTTACTAGATTATGACCACAAGATGTTGTAAATAGAAGCCCGGCACGTTCAGAAGGCCTTTTGTCCACCTGAAACTCCTTTTTTTGCTCTTCGACATACCCATCCTTCAAAATCATGCTGCTGATAAACTTAAGCATGATGGACAATAGTAACCTCGCATTCAGCAGGAAGAATGTGGCAAATCTAGAGTTTGCATGGTTGGCTACATATCGTTCCAGCGTTATTGTCTTCAATCGAATGGCATGAGAACTGAGAAAATCCGGGTGCTTACGAATCCACCGATTGGTTATAACTTTCTTACCCCGTCCTGATGCCTAAATAGACATGAAGATTGAAACTGTTAAGGTCTAAAAAAAGAGTGTCAAAAGAGCAACATCTGAACGGTTAATTCTAGTACACTATATGCGGGCTTCCAATGTGCGTGAAATTATCACCTTTATACACAACTTCTCCAGACTTGGAAAGCATTGCAGCAAGCCAATAATCTTCTTCAGATCAAAACTATTCATTTGGATATATAAGATCTTGACAGAATCCAGCACCATTGATAGGCTATCCATGGAGAAACTCTTCATTGAGCATAGAACATAATATTAGTACAAAATGTGTACTCCAAGATGATATAGAACTTATGCGCAGAAATTTAAAATGCAGCTTATGATTACAAGTGTAGATGATAATATATAGTACCTAAAGAACTGTGGAGCCAAACACCATCTTTAAATGAGCACAGAGATCATGTATTACACCCAAGGTCTCCAGTTTAGGTGCAGAGACAACAGTTATTTGCGACGGTGAATAACTAGAATCAAGGATCAACCTTTGAAGTGAAGGGGCATCTTCGATGATGAGCTGCCTTCGGTCAAAAGAAATTCCAATTCTTACAAGGTTAGGCAACTTTATTTGGAGACAACCGATTCTAACTGTGAAAACAAGCACCAAGCACTCCAGGGCAGGGAACCTTGAGTGGATGATGTTGTGTAATGAGGCCTCCGATATATGAACCCGCACAAGTGAAAGCTTTTTGATAAATGGGAGTCAAAGGTTTAGTACCAGATTGCCTGGTAGGTAGCACAGCGCAAAGGTGGCGGTGTGGAGACAGAAGGAAAACCGGGAGATGGACATTGGTGCTGAGGGCACAAGTACATGGTGTTCGGTATCTGGTAGGTGATTTCCTGGGGAATAGTAGAACTCAAGCAGCTGCAGTTCTGTGAAATCAGGGGATTTCAGCCAGGCATCCACCGTGCAGGGCATGATATGCTTGCTCAGGTAGCATGACGGGATGCAGAGGCTTTGAACGGAGCCCTGGTGGGAGGAGATGATGGCTCTGGGGAGTTCAAAATCATTAAAGAGAGATAGCTGACGACAGTCGAGATTAAGGGGCATGGCATACTGATGACCCACAAGTATATGGGATCAACTGTAGCCTTTTTGATAAGTAAGTGTATCAAACCCAATGAGGAGCAGAAGGAAATGACAAGTGGTTTTCAGCAAGGTAATGTCTGCAAGTGCTGAAATTGTAAGTAACAGAGTAGTTTGATACCAAGATAATTTGTAATGAGCAAGTAATGATAGTAGTAACAAAAGTGCAGCAAGATAGCCCAATCCTTTTGAGGCAAAGGACAGGCCAAAACGGTCTCTTATAATAAGCAAAGCATTCTTGAGGGTACACTGGAATTTCATCTAGTCACTTTCATCATGTTGGTTCGATTCGTGTTCGCTACTTTGATAATTTGATATGTGGGTGGACCGGTGCTTAGGTGTTGTTCTTACTTGAACAAACCTCCTACTTATGATTAACCCCCTCGCAAGCATCCGCAACTACGATAAAAGTATTAAGAATAAATTCTAACCATAGCATTTAACTTTTTGATCCAATCAGCCCCTTATAGAATAGCGCATAAACTAGGGTTTAAGCTTCTGTCACTCTCGCCACCCATCATCTACTACTCCACAATGCATTCCCTTAGGCCCAAATATGGTGAAGTGTCATGTAGTCAACGTTCACATGACACCACTAAGGGAATCACAACATACATACTATCAAAATATCGAACACATATCAAGTTCACATGATTACTTTCAACAAGATTTCTCCCGTGACCTCAAGAACAAAAGTAACTACTCACAAATGATAATAATGCTCAAGATCAGAGGGGTATTAAATAGCATATTGGATCTGAACACATAATCTTCCACCAAATAAACCATATAGCAATCAACTACAAGATGTAATCAACACTACTAGTCACCCCCAAGTACCAATCTGAAGTTCCGGTACAAAGATTGAACACGAGATGAACTAGGGTTTGAGAGGAGATGGTGTTGTTGAAGATGTTGATGGAGACTGCCCTCCCCAAGATGGGAGAGTTGTTGGTGATGATGATGATAATGATTTCCTAATACTTTTCGTAGTAAAATAACACCTTAAGACACAAATCAACCAAAACCCTAATGTCACCTAGATACTCTAATGTCACCTAGAGTATCCACGGGTATGATTATACGATATGCATCACACAATCTTAGATACATCTATTCAACCAACACAAAGAACTTCAAAGAGTGCCCCTAAGTTTCTACCGGAGAGTCAAGACAAAAACGTGTGCCAACCCCTATGCATAGATTCCCAAGGTCACGGAACCCGCAAGTTGATCACCAAAACATACATCAAGTGAATCAATAGAATACCCCATTGTCATCACAGGTATCCCACGCAAGACATACATCAAGTGTTCTCAAATCTAAAGACTCAATCTGATAAGATAACTTTAGAGGGAAAACTCAATTCATCACAAGGAGATAGAGGGGGAGAAACATCATAAGATCCAACTATAGTAGCAAAGCTCGCGTTACATCAAGATCGTGCCACATCAAGAACACGAGAGAGAGAGAGAGATCAAACACATAGCTACTGGTACATACCCTCAGCCCCGAGGGTGAACTACTCCCTCCTCATCATGGAGAGCGCCGGGATGATGAAGATGGCCACCGGTGATGATTCCCCCCCCCCTCTGGCAGGGTGCCGGAACAGGGTCCCGATTGGTTTTTGGTGGCTACAGAGGCTTGCGGCGGCGGAACTCCCGATCTAGGTTTTTTTTCGGGGGTTTCTGTATTTATAGGAATTTTTGGCGTCGGTCTCACGTCAGGGGGGTCTCCGAGTCATCCATGAGGTAGGGGGCGCGCCCAGGGGGGTAGGGCACGCCCTCCACTCTCGTGGATGGCTCGGGACTCTTCTGGCCCAACTCTTTTACTTCGGGGGCTTCTTTTGGTCCATAAAAAATCCACAAAAATATGCAGGTCAATTGGACTCCGTTTGGTATTCCTTTTCTGTAAACTCAAAAACAAGGAAAAAACAGAAACTGGCACTGGGCTCTAGGTTAATAGGTTAGTCCCAACAATCATATAAAATAGCATACAAATGCATATAAAACATCCTAGATGGATAATATAATAGCATGGAACAATCAAAAATTATAGATATGTTGGAGAGGTTCTTCAGGCTCCTCTCTCTTCAGCTCAATCTTCATCAACCAAGCATCCTCTTCTACGTTGTTGGAGGAGTGAGAAGACATGATGCCATGCTCAACAGATCTGACCAAAAACAGCAAGAAAAGAAAACATAAGATTTCTTCGTGATACGGTGGTCAATAGGTTCGGGGGGTATATAAAGATTTTTTTATCTTGGGGAACAAGCAAACGGAAGAAAAACGGAGTCCGGAATGTACCTGAGGTGGGCCCAACCCACCCAGGCGCGCCTGGCAAGCCAGGCGCGCCCTAGTGTCTTGTGCCCACCAGGGTGACCTTCTCGGTAGTTTCTTATTTTCCTATTTTTTATTTTCCAAAAGGGACGGAAAATATTTTTGCAGATTTTTCGGAGTCCGTTTACATACCGTATCACGTACCTCCTCTTCTTGACGATTCTGGAGTGTTCCGAAAGGTCTCTTTTATGTGTTCTTCCGGTGTCATAGTTTGGATAATATTGCTTTGAACATTAATGGGCGCACCTGAGATATAATGTTTTATTCTTCGCCCATTAACAACCTTCGGGTTAGTGCCTTCGGCATTATTTATTTTGAGAGCTCCAGATTGATAAACCTCCTCGATAACATAGGGTCCTTCCCATTTGGAGAGGACTTTTCCTGCAAAGAATCTAAAACGAGAGTTGTACAAAAGAACATATTCTCCAACTTTGAACTCACGCTTTTGGATTCGTTTATCATGCCATCTTTTAACTTTTTCTTTAAATAACTTGGCATTTTCATCATCTTGGGTTCTCCATTCATCTAATGAGCTAATATCAAATAACCTCTTTTCACCAGCAAGTTTAAAATCATAGTTGAGTTCTTTGATTGCCCAATGTGCTTTATTTTCTAACTCAAGAGGAAAATGACAAGCTTTTCCATAAACCATTTTGTAAGGAGACATACCCATAGGATTTTTATATGTTGTTCTATAAAACCAAAGTGCATCATCTAACTTCTTAGACCAATTCTTCCGGGACCTATTGACAGTCTTTTGCAAAATTAATTTTATTTCTCTATTGCTAAGTTCAACTTGACCACAAGACAGAGGATGATAGGGTGATGCAATTCTATGGTTAACATCATACTTGGCAAGCATTTTATGGAAATCACCATGAATAAATTGTGAACCACCATCAGTCATTAAATATCTAGGGACTCCAAACCTTGGGAAAATAACTTCCTTAAGCATTTTAATAGAGGTGTTGTGATCAGCACTAGTAGTTGGAATAGCTTCTACCCACTTAGTAACGTAATCAACAGCAACCAAAATATGTGTTTGCCCATTAGAGGAAGGAAAAAGGTCCCATGTAATCAAAACCCCAAACATCAAATGGTTCAATATCAAGTGAATAATTCATAGGCATTTCTTGACGCTTACCGATATTACCTATTCTTTGACATTCATCACAACATAAGACGAACTTACGGGCATCCTTGAAGAGAGTAGGCCAATAAAACCCAGATTGCAATACCTTGTGAGCAGTTATGTCTCCCGCATGATGTCGGGGATATACCCCGCGGTATGACCCGGCCGGAAGTATGACCCGGCCGGACTTGGCGCTTCACCGTGACCCGCCAGAGGACTGGCGACTCACGGGTCTGGCGGCTCACTGTCAGACGAGTCACGAGCCTGACGACTCACGGATGACCCCGACGGTGGGTCAGATAGAAGACTAGGCCCAAGGCCCAGATGGCCGGCTCATATGATGGTGGGCCGGTTTAAGAAGAAAGGGATGACGAATATTTCCTTTACGAGGAAGCAAGACCCGGACTTGTAATTAACTTGTAAGAAAAGATAGACTAGTCCTAGTCCTACTAGGACTCCACATGTAACCCGCCTCTCCAACTTATATAAGGAGGGGCAGGGCACCCCAAAGAGGGACGAGCAACAAGAAACAATCTCTAGGGCTAGACACAAAGAGACGGCTTACCGGCGACTCTCATAAGCATAATGAGACCTAGCCTCAAACAGCACGTAGGGTTGTTACCGGATGATGTTTCCCGGGGCCCGAAGCTGTCTAAACCCTTGTCTTGTGCGTTGATCCGCCCTACGTCTCTCATCCCAATCAACCCCTCTCAAGCTACTACATAGATGCGCTGGCCTCACGACTAAGTCCTTACACCTAGGACATCTGACGTGTTAATTCCACGACAGTTGGCGCCCACCGTGGGGCTAGGCGCACGGTGGTGTTGAGTTCTTGGAGGGATCTCTTCAGGGATCGAAGAGCTCGC
The DNA here is from genome assembly GCF_018294505.1 of Triticum aestivum. NCBI lineage: Eukaryota > Viridiplantae > Streptophyta > Magnoliopsida > Poales > Poaceae > Triticum > Triticum aestivum. The sequence continues at coordinate 298,401,175 of NC_057802.1, read as the reverse complement.
GAGTAGACAGATGAAGGTTTACGTTCCAGAAGATTAAGAGTGCGTCGGATGTACTATCGCCGCCGCAAGTTAGAGATGTGTTCGAGATCAAGCAATGCAAGGATCACGTCACAGGGGCCAGCAGAGTGCAAGAGAAATTTTTTGCAGTATGATTGGGGAGCAGTTGAATCGCAAGTCACCAGGCCGTGTTTTCCTGTTACAACACGTTTTTTCTGACGCACCCATACCCGAGGTGTTTTGTCGCTACAGGCGACTTCCAAGTCATAGAACGTCCATCAATCGTGCCAACTACTGCTGCATGTTATCGTACAAAGGACAAAACAGGATCTATGCTGCTCACGTGGGTTGAGTGCTAGTTTAATTCTCAGAATTGCTATCTCGGATAGCTATACATACATGGAGGCAGGCTGTACAAGGAAATATGAGCAGAGCCGTCCAATCAACAGCGCTGCACTCGAGAAAGAAAGAAAAGGGCGTGGGGTTGCCGAGTCAAAGTACGACCCGGAGAAAGACAGGGACGTGGCCGCAGATTCGGCCCTGTCCTACGATGCTCAAGCTTCTGCCTGTGAGCCGGCCGAGCGGACATCTGACTCGCCCGCGCCAAATCACCGCCTTCACCATTAGCCGGGGCTACCTCCGATGTGCCTCCTCTGCCTCGGCCCACACCTCGACGCTGCTCCATGGCTGTGCTGCTGCCTTGAGACGGCCAAGCTGCTGTTCGCCTGCATGCCTCGTCGTTGCTGCTCCTTCTACGAGCGCTACAGCTGCACCTCCACTACGATCTGCCGCTGCTGCTTTGTGCATAAAGACCAAAATCTAGTCATCAACTACTACTCCATCATCCACTATGACGTATGAAGGCACTAGTCAAACTGATGGGTCAAACCAAGCATGACCCGGAGGAGACCTCGGTCGCATGGAGTCGGCCTCGCCTCCTAGCGATCATCAAGATATCGTCACGCCTCCGGACTGGGTCCTGCCGTCGCCGCTGCTGCACTTCTGAACCATCGCTGCACTGGGTCATCTTCTACCACCGTCATCGACCCTAGGGTGCCGCCGCTGCTGCTTTGAGCCGCCGGCCCCCAAGCCTCCCAAACACCTGGCCTCCAAGTGTTGCGAGCCGCCCCGACCGAGTTGCCATTGAGCCACCCCGGCCAAAGCGACTTCATCTACGGCCTTCACACCTCTGAACCGGCCAAAGAGTATACTACAATTTGCACGCAGTGAAGATTATACAAACTGCGGCGAACTCTGGCAAGGCCTTTGAGAGGATCAACACAAAAATTCTTGGTTATCTACGGATGCCATATGGTGATCATCTGTCACCTAAAATCAGGTGATATTTATCTTACATATATTGTTAGGTACATGTTGATTTCCTTCGACAAAAAACTACTCCGCCCTGTTGTATGTTTTGTACGCAGGACAATTGTGGTTTATACCATGGGTACGGAGCATGTACTTGCAACATTGCGCCCGGTGTTCGTCCGTGCCTCGTTTCCCGGCAAATGGACGCGCAAGCCGCCACCCTTGCGGCTCGGACTACTTCAACTCAGCGGAACCGTCCCTGTGATTGACTCGCCCGTCCGCACCGCCTTACAACACCGCGGACGACTTGCCCGTCCGCCCTCGCGGCCGGTTCACGCATCCGCGCCGGCTTACAACGTGGAGGACAACTTGCTCGTCCGCACCGGCTCACAAACACCGTGGCCGGTTTATCTGTCTGCTCCCGCGGCCGATTCACCCGTGAAGGATTCCAGTTTCACCTAGGGATCATCAACTTCATGGCGGATTATTTTCGGCCTAAACACATCAGGTGATATCCATCTAAAATATATTTTTAGTACATATTATTTCTATCAAAGAATAGTTTATCTTTGCATTCGTCTGCAATATTGCTTATACAGGACAATTATTTATGACAAAAAGTGATATTATACTGCGGAGATGGAGGCACGCCAACATCTTTTGGCACAGGTGGTCTTCGTTATTCAACGGACCCTCGCACCGGCTTACAACGCCGTGGCCGTCTCTCGCGACCGCGCCGGCTTACCACGCCGTGGCCGTCTCTCGCGACCACGCCGGCTTACAACAAGGAGGACAACTCACCCGTCCGCACCGGTTTACAATGCCACGGCCGACTCATCTGTCTGTGCCGCCTCTGATGTTACGGTCGTCTTTACCGTCCGTCTCTCGCGGCCTGATCTACATCAACACACCAGGCCGCACTTGTCTGGATGAGTTGTTTATTGATTATGAGCAAGTCACTACTTGGGAAGCCCGGTTTTCTTCCAACAAACTGGAGGCAAATTATCATACATTATCAGCCGTCGTCTGCACTGGATGGTTCAATGGGCAGGCGCACGAGTCGCCGTCACTACAGTTTGGTTAAACTTCAAACAGCTAGTTGGAAGGAACCATTGGCCGAGTTGCTGACACGGCTCATACGGGATCATTTATAACCCGCCGTAGTCACCTTAACCTTCTGTGGATACACATCGTGTTATCAACACCAATGATATACAAGTTATGCCGGCTTATATCACGGTTAAATATGGAGAATCTCAAGCCAACTCCTCGAGTCATCTTGAGACTCGGGGGCTACAGTGGCATGACTCGGGAACCCCGGGTCGTTGAAGGGAATGATAACCCGGTTTCGGAGGCTGCTACCATATTGATGAAACTTTAAAGGCCGTCAGAAAATTGCCGGTTTAAAAATATCCGGTTTAAAATCCGGTTCAGGGGAAATTTATCTGCCACAAAGTTTTGAAGCTCTCAAATCCGGTTCAAAATCCGGTTCAAGGTAAATTTGTTTATCACAAAGCTTTGAAACTCTCAATATCCGGTTTTTCCGGTTCAAAAAGAATTTATCTCTCGCAAAAGATCGAGTTCTCAGGAAAAATTAAAGGGACCAAAAAGAGTCTGTTACAAAGCACAACCCAAACATAGGTACCCTGCTTTAATGACCATTGGGAGCTGATGGTATTCGAATTTAGCTTAACCCTTTAGGTGTGACCCTGATCGTATTCGAATCAGAGTCGTTAAATATTCTCATGATCACTAGGGGGCTTCCTGTTCAAACATAGGTCGTATTCGAACCAAAGAGAACATAGCTGTCGATACCCTTTTGATCGGCACACTGCCGAGCTCATTGGGGAGTTTCTTGGTCATATTTGAACCATAGCTCAACCCCCTTTGGGAACCGACATGGATCGTATTCGAATCAGCGTCGTTAAACAACTCCCAAGGTCATTTGGGGGCTTCCTGTTCAAACATAGGTCGTATTCGAACCAAAGAGAACATAGCTGTCGGTACCCTCTTGATCGGCAACGCCAAAGCCACTGGGGGCTATATGATCGTATTCGAATCTTAGCTTTACACCTTTGGAACGGTTTTCTGATTGTATTCGAATCAGAAGCCTCAAAAATTTTGAACTCTTTTTTTGCAAACAATTTTTGGATTTTATTTGAAGCTCTTTTTCATATCTAAAGTGTATATGAGTGGTTGTTATTTAACCCGGCTTGATTTTCAATGGTAAATCGCCAGCTTATGACAATCATCATCTATGTGGAAGCATTGGCTTCTAAGGATTGGGTTATCACACTTACTGCACAGGTCATATAAACCGGCAGTACAAAATCAATATCACAGTGGTTATATGTGAGATATTATGACCCGCCCTGCGGTAAACCGCCAAGGTGTCTTGTGATCTACTTGTGTGCAGGATAAGACTACATTTGGGTGGTTACCCGCCCTGGCTTTTGACGTTAAGTCGTCAGGGCATATGTTGTTTAAACTCTATGCAGGATTTGCAGAACTATGACTTATATAAAGGTTTAAGTCCAAGCCCGTCATCGAAAGATTGACATTGGTGTCTCAAAAGGGTTATCAATTCTTGATTTTCTCGAAAGGCTATAAATAGCCGGGTTATAAAATTTCCGGCTTACAATGGAGGCGTAATAAATCGCCATCGGCCAAGAGCCGCAGGGTATTTAAAACTCTGGATTTACTTGTCAACAGATAAGAAACTAATATTATGGTTGAGGTTTTCAAAGTCGCTTCAGCGCAATTATTTTATCAATGGATATGATTTATTCTACAACGGAAGGAATAGTCCCGAGTCGCTGCAGGCTTACAACCCGGCACTTGGGGGCTACATTATTCAAGTTGAGATTACATCAAATATGCAAGTCCCATGTCACTGCTAGCATGCACCATGGCACTTGGGGGCTAATGCAAAGTCATTTTTTGCTCAACTTATTCAAGACCCGACTCATCACATTCTAAATGAGCCGGCCCTTGGGGGCTACCAATTGGTCCTGTCAAAAATTCAAGGTACACAAGCATTAATCCATTATATTGAACGGTCCACTACTCAGTTGGTAGAGTACAAAGCTCTTAACCTTGTGGACGTGGGTTCAAGCCCCATGGTGGAGATTATATTATATGATGTTATTATCAATAAATTATATACAAAGTCCCAGCTTAGTATTATCTTACTAAGCCGGCACTTGGGGGCTACGAGTGATATATATAAGGGGGAAAATCTTCAAAATTCTCAGTTTGGAGAAGATCAAGTTGACCCGGTGTTTGCAACAATCATGATCCGGTGTCACCAAATAATTATGACCCGGCGTCAGTAACAGTTATGACCCGGTGCTATCAATATTTACAAACCGGCAATTTTGGTTATGATAAACCGGCAATTTTTACCTCTTCAAGCCGGCTGAAAGTCAGATGAGTATTTCAAGACCAATATCTTTTAAAGCCGGTGCTTTGGAAACCGATTCAAGTGGATTATCTCTTACAATATTTCTCAACAAAAGACCAATGTCAGCAAATTGACACTGAAGCTGGCCTGTTGACCCGGATTTTTTCAAAGGAAGTATCTGGATTTTTTGCATTGGCAAAATTTGAGCATATCCGCTAAAGAGATTTGCTATGAGATTATGGATACATATCAAGAAGGAAGATGACAAGGACTTAAGGATGATCAAGTGCCGGCTTACAAAGAATATTTAACCCGGAACACAACCTGTCAAATTTGTTCTTGTGTTTATATTGCAGATTAGTTTAACATGGATGAATCCAAATTAAACTGGGGGCTAATGTCGGGGATATACCCCGCGGTATGACCCGGCCGGAAGTATGACCCGGCCGGACTTGGCGCTTCACCGTGACCCGCCAGAGGACTGGCGACTCACGGGTCTGGCGGCTCACTGTCAGACGAGTCACGAGCCTGACGACTCACGGATGACCCCGACGGTGGGTCAGATAGAAGACTAGGCCCAAGGCCCAGATGGCCGGCTCATATGATGGTGGGCCGGTTTAAGAAGAAAGGGATGACGAATATTTCCTTACGAGGAAGCAAGACCCGGACTTGTAATTAACTTGTAAGAAAAGATAGACTAGTCCTAGTCCTACTAGGACTCCACATGTAACCCGCCTCTCCAACTTATATAAGGAGGGGCAGGGCACCCCAAAGAGGGACGAGCAACAAGAAACAATCTCTAGGGCTAGACACAAAGAGTCGGCTTACCGGCGACTCTCATAAGCATAATGAGACCTAGCCTCAAACAACACGTAGGGTTGTTACCGGATGATGTTTCCCGAGGCCCGAAGCTGTCTAAACCCTTGTCTTGTGCGTTGATCCGCCCTACGTCTCTCATCCCAATCAACCCCTCTCAAGCTACTACATAGATGCGCTGGCCTCACGACTAAGTCCTTACACCTAGGACATCTGACGTGTTAATTCCACGACACATGATGTCCTCCATAAGCTTCGGAGTGACATTTCCGTAGGGTTTGTCCCTGTTCATGCTTAGGTACACAACATCTAATAATACCATCTACTCCTTTGTAAAGATGTGGGTCATCCGAAAAGTAATGTCTTAAATCATAGAAGAATTTTTTCTTTTGTTGGTATGTAAAGCTAGGTGGTAAATATTTAGCAACAATGTAATTAGCATAGTAAGCATACCGAGGACTGTTATGAGAAACATTTATTGCAGCTAACTGCTCATCAGGAAAACTATCATCAATAGGTAGTGGGTCATCAAGGACATTCTCCAACCTAGACAAGTTATCAGCTACAGGGTTCTCTGCTCCTTTTCTATCAATGATTTGCAAATCAAATTCTTGTAGCAAGAGAACCCATCGAATAAGTCTAGGTTTAGCATCTTTCTTTTCCATAAAATATTTAATAGCAGCATGGTCGGTGTCCTTTGAATCGACAATGTAAGATCTAAATTTATCACAGGCAAACACCACTGCTAAAAATTCTTTTTCAGTAGTAGCATAATTTCGTTGAGCACTGTCTAGAGTTTTACTAGCATAATGAACAACATTCAGTTTCTTATCAACTCTTTGTCCTAGAACAGCACCAACAACATAATCACTAGCATCACACATAATTTCAAAAGGCAAGTTCCAATCAGGTGGTTGAACAATAGGTGCAGAAATTAAGGCTTTCTTGAGTGTTTCAAAGGCTTCTAAACAATCATCATCAAAAACAAAAGGAACGTCCTTTTCAAAAGATTTGTAAGGGGCCTAGAAATTTTAGAAAAGTCTTTGATAAATCTCCTACAGAAACCAACATGACCTAGGAAACTACGAATACCTTTGATATCTTTAGGACATGGCATTTTCTCAATTGCATCAACCTTAGCTTTGTCCACCTCAATACCTCTTTCAGAAATTTTATGGCCCAAAACAATACCTTCATTAACCATAAAGTGGCACTTCTCCCAATTCAAGACAAGATTTGTTTGCTAGCATCTCTGCAAAACTCGGTCAAGATTGCTTAAACAATCATCAAAAGACTTCCCATATTCACAAAAGTCAGAGAATATAGCAGTCATACATCTTTGGAAGGTAGCAGGTGCATTGCATAAACCAAAAGGCATACATCTATAAGCATAAGTTCCAAAAGGGCAAGTAAAAGTGGTCTTTTCTTGATCAGGTTGAGCAACAGGTATTTGCGAAAAACCAGAGTATCCATCAAGGAAGAAAAATTGTGTGTGGTTAGATAATCTTTCTAGCATTTGATCAATAAAAGGCAGAGGGTAATGATCTTTTCTAGTTGCTTTGTTTAATTTTCTAAAATCAATTACCATTCTATAGCATGTAACAATTTTTTGTGGAATAAGTTCATTCTTATCATTAGGAACAACAGTAATACCTCCTTTCTTAGGGACACAATGAACAGGACTTACCCATCTACTATCAGCTATAGGATAGATTATACCTGCTTCCAGAATTTTTAATATTTCCGTTCTTACCACTTCTTTCATCTTTGGATTTAACTGACGTTGTTGATCAACAACGGGTTTAGCATCAGGTTCCATATTAATCTTGTGCTGACATAGAGTGGGACTAATGCCCTTTAAATCATCAAGAGTATATCCAATAGCAGCTCGGTGCTTCCTTAGAACTTTCAATAATCTTTCTTCTTCATGTTCTGAAAGGTTAACACTAATAATAACAGGATATATCTTCTTCTCATCAAGATAAGCATATTTCAAAGTGTCTAGTAATTGTTTTAATTCAAACACAGGATCACCTTTAGGTGGAGGAGGCCTCCTAGAGTTTCAATAGGCAAATTGTGTTTAAGCAGAGGACGTTGTTCAAAGAAAATCTTATCTATTTCATTTCTTGCATGCATGTGTAAATCATTTTCATGGTCTAGCAGATATTGTTCTAGAGGATCAGTAGGAGGCACAACAATAGAAGCAAGACCAATTATTTCATCCTTACTAGACAATTCTTTTTACTAGGTTTTCTACTAAACTTGGAAAAATTAAACTCATGAGACTCATCACCAAAGCTAACACCGACAGTTTGTTTCTCACAATCTATTTTATCATTAACGGTGTTCAAGAAAGGTCTACCGAAAATAATGGGACAAAAATCATCTTGTGGGGAACCAAGACCAAGAAAATCAGTAGGGTATTTTATTTTTCCACACAAGACTTCAACATTTCTAACAATCCCAATTGGTGAAATGGTGTCTCTATTAGCAAGTTTAATAGTAACATCTATGTCCTCTATCTCTGCGGGTGCTATGTCATTCATAATTTCTTGATATAAGGTAAAGGGAATAGCACTCACGCTAGCACCTAGGTCGCATAAACCATGATAACAGTGATCTCCTACTTGAACTGAGACAACGGGCATTCCAACAACAGGTCTATGTTTATCCTTTTTATCGGGTTTGGCAATTCTAGCAGCTTCATCACAGAAGTAAATAACATGCCCATCTATATTTTCTTCCAGGAGATCCTTAACCATAGCAACACTAGGTTCTACTTTGATTTTTTCGTCAAGTTTAGGCGTTCTAATATAACTTTTTTTGACCACAGTTGAAACTTTAGCATGTTCCTTCATCCTAACAGGGAAAGGTGGTTTCTCAATATAAGCAGTAGGAACAACTGGATCAACGTTATAAATTATAGTTCCCTCTTTAGCTAGTACCGGTTCTTCAATTTCTTATTTAATAGGTGGGTGGTATTTAAACCACTTCTCCTTAGGGAGGTCAACATGAGTAGCAAATGATTCACAGAAGGAGGCTACTATCTCAGAGTCAAGTCCATATTTAGTGCTAAACTTCTGAAAAGCATCGTTATTCATAAAAGATTTAACACAATCAAACTTAAGCTTAATACCTGACTCATTACCTTCGTCGAGTTCCCAATATTTAGAGTTGCATTTAATTCTTTCTAAAAGATCCCACCGGAATTCAATAGTCTTCTTCATAAAACAACCAGCACAAGAAGTATCAAGCATGGATCGATCATTATGAGAAAGCCAAGCATAAATTTTTTGGATAATAATTTCTCTTGAGAGCTCATGATTGGGGCATGAATATAACATTGACTTAAGCCTCCCCCAAGCTAGAGAGATACTTTCTCCTTCACGAGGCCAAAAATTACGTATGTAATTCCGATCACGATGAACTAGATGCATAGGATTTTTTTTTGGTGAAACTCCAATTTCAATTGATTCCAATTCCAAGCTCCAATATCATCGCATAGCCTATGCCATGCCAATGCTTTTCCCTTCAAAGATAAAGGTAAAACCTTCTTCCTAGTTTCATCTCCGGATAAACCAACAAGCTTAAAAAATCCACAAATTCCATCCAGATATATCAAGTGCATATCATGATGTTCGGTTCCATCTCCTGCATAAGGATTAGCTAGCAGTTGTTCTATCATACCCAAAGGAATTTCATATTCAATATTTTCAGTAGGTGCAGTAGGTTGAGGGGTAACTAATTGTGGTTCCGTTCAGGGTAAAGATACCCCAAACAAACCCCCAAAGGATTGTTTTCCAAAGTAACAAGTGACAATAAATTTCAGCACGTAGTAATAATTTTTCCTTACTGATTTCAACTTACCAAGAGCGCTTCACTCCCCGGCAACGGTGCCAGAAAAGATCCTTGATGACCCACAAGTATATGGGATCATTTTTACCCTTTTCGATAAGTAAGAGTGTCGAACCCAATGAGGAGCAGAAGGAAATGGCAAGTGGTTTTCAGCAAGGTAATGTCTACAAGTGCTGAAATTGTAAGTAACAGAGTAGTTTGATAGCACGATAATTTGTAACGATCAAGTAACGATAGTAGTAACAAAAGTGCAGCAAGATAGCCCAATCCTTTTGAGGCAAAGGACAGGCCAAAGCGGTCTCTTATAATAAGCAAAGCGTTCTTGAGGGTACAAGGGAATTTCATCTAGTCACTTTCATCATGTTGGTTCGATTCGTATTCGCTACTTTGATAATTTGATATGTGGGTCGACCGGTGCTTAGGTGCTGTTCTTACTTGAACGAACCTCCTACTTATGATTAACCCCCTAGCAAGCATCCGCAACTACGAGAAAAGTATTAAGAATAAATTCTAACCATAGCATTAAACTTTTGGATCCAATCGGCCCCTTACAGAATAGTGCATAAACTAGGGTTTAAGCTTCTGTCACTCTCACAAACCATCATGTAATAACTACTCCACAATGCATTCCCTTAGGCCCGAATATGGTGAAGTGCCTTGTAGTCGACGTTCACATGACACCACTAAGGGAATCACAACACACATACTATCAAAATATCGAACATATATCAAGTTCACATGGTTAATTGCAACAAGATTTCTCTCGTGACCTCAAGAACAAAAGTAACTACTCACAAATGATAATCATGCTCAAGATCAGAGGGTATTAAATAGCATATTGGATCTGAACATATAATCTTCCTCCAAATAAACCATATAGTAATCAACTACAAGACGTAATCAACACTACTAGTCACCCCCAAGTACCAATCTGAGGTTCCGGTACAAATATTAAACACAAGAGATGAACTAGGGTTTGAGAGGAGATGGTGCTATTGAAGATGTTGATGGAGATTGACCTCCCCAAGATGGGAGAGTTGTTGGTGATGATGATGACGGTGATTTCCCCCTCTCGGAGGGAAGTTCCCCCGGCGGAATTGCTCTGCCGGAGGGCAAAAGTGCTCCTGCCCAAGTTCCCCCTCGAGATGGCGGCGCTCCATCCTGAAAGTCCTCCCCTTTATTTTTTTCTAGGTCAAAATGACTTATATACCAGAAGATGGGCATCGGAGGTGGCCCGGGCTGAGCACAACCCACCAGGGCGCCCAGGCATGCCCTGGTGTCTTGTGCTCACTAGGTGGCCCCCCTCTGGTGGTTATTTGCTCAAGTATTTCTTATTTATTCCATAAAAAATCCTCGTGAAGTTTCTACTTGTTTGGAGTTGTGTAGAATAGGTGGCCTGACGTAGCTTTTCTAGGTCCAGATTTCCAGCTGCCGGAATTCTCCCTCTTTACGTGTACCTTGCATATTATGAGAGAGAAGGCATTAGAATTACTTCAAAACGCATTATTATGCATAAAAACATTATAATTAACAATAGGTAAACATGATGAAAAATGGGCGTATCACGCGCCATAGAGGGCGCCACCGAGTTGAGAGGACTTGGGTGCGGCAGTAATCCTTGGTGGGGAGAAGCGAGATGATTTCCCTAAGGATGGCGTCCGGGCGATTGCTGATGCGGTCCACCCGAGATTCTAAGGATTCCTAGGATCCGGTGGGGGCGGGCTCGCCGCTTCTCCCTGCGCTGCCGGGTGCGGGACCTACAATAGGCGTCGCCGCTGGTGGGAGCCTCATCTTGTTGGTGCTGGGGTCAGCCGACTCCATTTTCCTCGAGGGCGTCGCGTCGAGCTCACAGATTTGAGCAGAGTAAAGAATGATGAGCCTAGTTGTAGTGCGAGTGAAGAAGAAGGGGACCTGGGGTTTTCTGTAGTAGTGAGGAAGAAGGGGAGCTGGGGTTTCCTGTTGGAGTGAGGTGAGCAATTTGGGGGTACGAGTGGAGCAAGGTGACGTGAGGTGGGTGGGAGTGAGGAGGAAGAAGAGCACCCAGGTTTTTTTGGGGCGGTGTGCTGGGTAGCGCATCCCATTAAGTAAATATATTTGCTTTTGAATTGATTTTATTATTTACTAGGGTGGATGGGCTGTTTTGTCTTGGGCCCAAAGAAACAATTACTACTCGTATAGTGGAGACACTCTACAGCTACCCAGAAAAACAATTACTACTAGTACAGTGGATACACTACTGCTTCTGGCTCCTCCGAGGTCATCGAAATGTCTCCCTCTACTGAATGTCGTTTTACTTTGGTTCACCGACATGCGGGCCATGTAGCGGGCGGGCCTAAATGCCATCCACCAAATTAGAAGGCAATATGCAGGAGGAGAGTCACCCTCGTCATAGCACGGTAGTAATGAGCCGTCATATCACAAAACCCCACCTCCCCGCAGTCTAAGTTTGACGGACGAAGCAACCATCATTTCACTCTTCGCTGAGTCCCCTTCTCGCTCACCGTGTTCAAGAAAGCCAACACTCGCATCTGCCATTGTTCTTCTCTCCCAATGAAGGGAAGGTAAGCGGATCTGTGATGTTGCTATATTTTCTTAAAAAAGGAACTTTTGCAAAGCAGTAACTGATCCTCACTCTCTCTTTTTTCATTGTCATTGCGATTGTGTTTTCTTTCAGTTGTCTCCTAGTATTCGTCAGTTTCATGATGGACCAAGGAGAACCAGGCAAAGATCTGCCGATGTTGGAGCAGACGCGGGAGGTTGATCCCCACGAGACAGAGAGCTCCAAGAAGATGGAGGCAGCCACCGAGCCGACCCCAGATACGCTCACGACCACTACTGAGATGGTCAATGCGCCGCTTGAGGTAACAGCCCCCGTGGCCCTGCAGGAGCAGTTTTCCCCCTTCGAGGATGTCCC
>NC_057802.1:298237716-298388558 GCF_018294505.1 Triticum aestivum | reverse complement strand
CTAAGGTGATTTTCTTCTTCGTCGATCTCGATTGTGGTTTTTCATCTAAGTATGTGGTGATAAATAATGCAAAATTTTAATAGCTTCGATGCCATGCTACCTTCCTTGTCATGCATACTTTTGACTCTACATAGTGGTTTAAATAACTTGTGTTTCTTATATTGGAAAGTAATTCAAAATTTGTTTTTGTTTCAATTAGAGCCCTGACGCAGACAAGGATTGTGTGGTTGTACATGTCAGTCGCTATGAGGTGGATGACCTGAATATACGCACTGGGAAAACAAAGTTCTTAGGCTGTTCGATCCTGGAAGCCATTTGCACTTATACCAATGTCTAGATGTATTCCAGCCTCACTGTTGTCAGGCGTGTTATCCAGGGTGTACTGAAGCACAAGAAGTTCAGAGCTACTCCTTCGTTTGTGAGGCATACTGTTCTTGTCAAGCTTACGCAGGAAGATGACATGGCATGCCTCCACAAACAAGTTTATGAGTGGCAAGGCCACAAGGTTATTTTCAGGAAGGTTCACATGATTGAGCTACTGCCGGACGTCCTTGATGATGTTCATGGCAAGGTCTGGCTTGTGTCCATGCCAAATTAGATCGAGGCATGAAATAGTTGCCCCAGCTAGTGTTTAAAAGTAGTTTGGATTGTGTCTAATTATCTGAAGCTTGCCTATTATCGAGCCCTCTGGGGCTAGTACTCTGTTTGAATCCGTCTATGGGAACTACTGCTACTTTTGTGTGCCCGTGAATCATGTGAGAACCATCCTAATTGTTGCCGAAACAGATGTGTCCTCACTAGTTTTTTCATGTAATATGGCATGGTAAGACATAAGTTTTCACGGTTTATCATACGAGTAGTGTGTGTTTGATGAAATAGAGTACTTGTTCGACAACTGTGTGCCGACATATACATAGGGTACGTAAGGTTGGTTAAGTACTTGTAAACACTGTTGGTGCTACCCCACTTGTCAGCAGTTGTGAAAAACACGGCATATTGGCTCAGCTCACTTCAACACTATAAAAGTGGGCTATTGACAAGCTAATAATCGATAATCTGTTGTCTGACATACATAAGCAACTACGTATCTTGTTACAGTGGTTCATGCAGCTAACTAAGGCCACAATGTAAATTCCAAACGTTCACACGCTAGTCCAGCATTCATGTGGAACATTCACATTAAACTCGGCTTCATAAAATAATTGAAAAGCATAAGTTAAGCAATTTTATACATCTCAATGATTCATAGAACATAACAAACATTTACTAGTATCTAATCTTATAAAAAACAAAGATAGGAAGGAAACTATGGAAATTTTGCAAAAAGATACCCACGCCCCTCTCCACATTTGCAAATAAGGCCTTCCCTCATTCATCCTTTTCTCTCACAAGATAAGCTACTCATACAAATGCATCTTGATGTTCCGTGCAACGCACAGGCATCTTGCTAGTTCACAACAAGAGACAAAGTTGTGAGAAGGTTTACAAATCAGGAAAAATCAAGTAAGGCTTCTCTGAGCAAAGGGCCTCCCTTGGTAGGCTTTAATTTCCTTGAGTTCACTCTGGTTTTTCTTGTTGCCACCATCAAGGGTTAGGTTCTCTCATTCCATAATAACCAATTATAATTGTGTTCTCAGTTGGAATGCTGAACTGAACCATGTAGTGTACTGACCATCTGAACTTCTTGTGCAGTTCCACTAAATTTAAGCACCGCTATTTGCAGAAATAAGCGGACCACAATGCCTCTTGTCCGTGCAGCTGTCCCAAAACCTCCGTGTAGCCGTGCTAGCTAGTCCTCTGTCCATCCGTGAACTGGTAGAAAGTGCATTCCTGACTAGGATGCAGTTGTTTTCACTCATCCCTGCACTTCAATCAGGAAGTAAAACGTACAAATCAGCTTCTTTTAGATTGCATTGGTCATTCTACCTAGTTACTACCAATGTAGGAATACCTGGAATACAGGTGGTTAGACGACGACAACTAGGAATAGCCATCTCATTTTGTGCAGTTCTACTAAAACCGAGGCGTGTACTTTTGATTGCGCAGATAGAAACAATATGGAGACAGACATCCCAGTTTGCGCAAATATGAAATACGGTTATTTAAATAATGACAGTTATTTGCAGTGGCATATGATTAACAACAACATCTATTGTGTTATAATTGACACTACATTGACAGTATGAAAGTGCCCTTAAGTAAGAAGTAGCATCACATCACATCAACACTCTCACTAGATTAACATGCAGAACAATAGCATTAGTATTACTGTCATGAGAGTAGCACATGGTCAGTAAATGTGCAATCAAATTTGTGCAGTTCCACTAGGATGAAGCAGTGTTAGCGGTGTGAGATTTAAGTGTAATTGCAAAAACACAATTCATGGGAAATAAAACAAGACGGAAGCACTTCATAAATGGTGCTAGCATTGCTTCAATTTATCGACGGCACTAGACCATTACTTAATAGTGACATTAGGTGGCATTGCTTAAATTTTCGACGGCACTAGACCATTACATAATAGTGACATTAGGTGGAATTGCTTAATGCTTCATGTGATTTTACATTAACGGTAGTGATATAGGCGTAGGGACAACAGGGGCATAAAGTGGTGAGGCAGATGTGGTTGTCGAGAGCGGCAAACACTCAGGTAGCATGTCTGCATTTGTCCCATTTTTTATCTCCTCGGTGACATTTTCCTATGTGAGCACGGGAAATCTAGACCTGCTCGTTCTCATTTGCGTTGTCCCCCAACACCCCTCACTTTCTTTCCTTTTTTGACCAAGAGAGAGGTCCACTTCCCCCACCCTTCGCCATCCACCATGCTTTCTTCACCTTTTCAACCAAGAGACCGGTTGGGTAGCCAGTATCTACTACTTTCCCCTGTTTCCTCTTAGAACCAAGTCCTAGATTCATGCTACAACTTTCCCACTTTCTTCCCTGTTTAAACCAACTCTTAGATTCGGCTGTATGAACTACCTTTACCTCTAATAATAGTAAAAGTCTAGGTGGCTTTGGAACAGCTGGCGGAAGTAGAAAAAGACCCACATGCAGCCACGTGGGGAGCTGGGGCAGTAGAGCAAGGCAGGTTCGAAGGAATATATACCTGAGGGTCATCGGGATGTGGCAAAAACGGCGTCGGGAGGCCGCATCTTGGCCAGAATACCGCAGGGACGAAGAAGGAGTCACAGGCCCTCCCGAGTCGGCCCTATCTCGGAGAGAACGGCACGACCGCCGATCGGGACGCGCGGGCAACTATTGGTCTCCTCCCTCGCCGTTGATGACGGCATGAACGATGCAACTACACCCCTGCCCCGGCCGAGGTGGTCCGGCCGGATTTGTGACCAGCTGTGAGCAGAGAGAGTGTGGCCACCTATTCTTGCTTAGATCTGGAGAGCATGAGAGAGTGAAAGAGAGGAACCCTAGTAAAGCAAGCACCGAGGCTCCTACTTATATATATAGTAGAGTGATTTTGTTGTAGCAACCGTTATTAAATTGAATACACGCGAACCACTATTTTCATTTAAAGTTCAAGTTAAAATAAAACTCGATCATTAACGTGCCACCGCAGGTCGCACTATCAAATTACCGCGTCCAGGACGCACGATGTATTGTATCATTCACGTGCGGTCCCCGACCCTCCATCAAGTTGAAAACTAGACTATTCAAAATGTCAATTGGGATGCCTCTTTGTAAAAAAATGTGCTCCTAGCTTCAAAAAATGTGCTCCTACGTGTACCCACGAGTGGGTGTGAGAGAACTAGTGCGTGCGTGCACCTCTTCTCTTCGTGAGAGTACAATATACTACGCCCAAAGAACGTTCGCCACAAGTGTAATAGTATAAGTGTGTGACGGGTGAGTTAAAATAAAAGGTGCGCGACGTCTTTTATTTTTTAGAAGTTCTAAGGGTAGGGTGTGAAGAGCACATACGTGTGTGACGTCTACCTACAGATAGACGGTGGGTGCGAGAGGACTCGGGAGAGTCATGGCTCGTGAGGGTGCATATGTGCGTGAGAGAGAGGGGGCACGTGTCAATGCAATGCATGTGTCCGTAAATCATATGTGAGAAACGTTCGCCATAAGCCGTTTCCTGACGAACGCCGTAAAACCGTTAGATCGGCATTCGACAGAGTCAGTTTTGCCATGGCATTTAACAAAACAACCACTCCTCCGACACACAAATCTTCACGTGAGTGTTAGCAACTGCCATATACTCCTCCCTCTGTTCCAAAATGTAGTGCATATAGCTTTATTGAAAATTTGAACCTCACAAACTTTTACCGAGTTTTCGTAAACCAAAATGCACATATAGAATACCCAGTATATATCATTTCATTCATCTTTGAGAGGGAACTATAAAGATGGGGGAGGACTGTACAAAGAAAGACCGTCGTATCACCTGCAGCAATTTCAACCATCCTTTGGTGTGGAGGAATATCATAGGAAATCTATATGATATGATTTTTATAGGATTTTTTCCTTTAGAGCCAATTGTTTCATAGGAATAGATTCATATACTCCACATTTCAAAGGAAAATAAACATGATATCATTTTTATAGCTTTAGAGCCACATGGTTCATATGAATGGATTCCTATAGTCCCACAATTTCAAAGGATAATAAACATTAGCGTATATCCAATAGAAAAGTTCCTATTATGTGAACCAAATGACATCTCTTTTCTAATCCCTCCTCATAGGAATTGAGATACATGTCATCTCTAGATTCAATAGAAAAGTTCCTATGATGTGAACCAAATGACATCTCTTTTCCAATCCCTACTCATAGGAATTGAGATACATGTCATCTCTTTCCCTACATCTTCCATATATACATCTTCTATTCCTAAATAGCTAGTACAACCCACTAGTAGCTTTTTTCCTGGACATGCAACTATGGCACATGAACACGTCATGCATGCAAGTCATAAATCACATTGTTTTTGTACACTATGCATGCAAGCACCACATCATCAATTCGTGCATGTTACTCATAAGTTATTTCTTGCATTAGATTTTGTATTGGCAATGTATGTGTTGGTCATGTGCATACATATGTAGTTCACATGTCATTCTTTTAACTGCAATTCATTTTTTCTCTTTGTATTACATTTTCATTTTAAGCATACATTCACTTCCCATTAGTTATAGATGTTTTTGGAGGAACTTTTATGCATTATTTTGAGTAGAAAATTTCACACGACCGCAGGTATATCAAAATGCAGGGCCCATGCGTCATTGCCTTTCGGTCGAACCTATGTCCACAATTTTTTGTACGTATATCTCCACTGCTCCCCGAACCCAAAATGCTGCCTCGTTCCCGTAAAACCAAGCGCACCCGTATTAAGGCGTCAACTCGAACTCAATCCCTCTCCCATTTACTATGGCATGGCCCCGCACGCCGTAGTACTCCTACAAACCCTACCCGTCGCACGCATCATCGGTTTTCTTCAAGAGGACGAGGGAGAAGCGGATTTGTAGTGGAGGCTCCTACCCTAGGGCGCCCTAGGAAGCTGCCGCATGCATCATTGGTTTTATTTTTCCTTTATGCTCTTGCGCCCTAGAGTGAAATGATGGTTGCTTCGTCCGTCCAGGTTAATGCGGGAAAGGTGGGGATTTGTGATTTGACCCCTCATCGCTCATTTACTACTACTGCGGCGCTATGACTGGGGTGCCTCCAAGTCCAACCGCTGCTCCAAACTGTAATTTGGTGCGTCACACGTGGAACAAGATGGTGGATAAGCCACGTGTCGGCCAAAGGGGTCATGTCAAGTGTGTTGCAATTTCATGTGCGGACTGACCCTACTGAGTTGCTACGACAACACAACAGGAGCAGCCTACCGCTTGGTTTTGCTCCTTGGTGAATCCCGGCTATATTGATCTAAAAAGATACTACTCCCTCCGTCTCGGTTTATAGGGATGCATGTACACTGGTACGCGTCGGTGCTATACAAACGGTTTTTAACCCTTTTCTGTGATGACATTTGGAACCGTCGCCAAGTGAGTGTGGGCAATAGGGGGGTCCTTCCCACACGACGCAGAAACCATCAGGGATAGGCCCTCTTGGCACACAGGCTGGGGCAAAATGAGCTCGTGTGCGATCGGGCGAGGCATCGAAACCCAATCGTTTCTGTTCGTATGTACATCCCAGACGGTGAATCCCAGAAAAACATTTCCGTTCTTATGTATATCACACACAGTCAATCCAAGGAATACGTTTTTGTTCTTATGTACATCCCACACAGTCAATCCAGGGAAAACATTTCCATTCGTTTGTATATCACACACAGTCAATCCAAGGAATACGTTTTCGTTCTTATGTACATCCCACACAGTCAATCCAGGGAAGACGTTTCCGTTCATATGTACATCCCACACAGTTTTATGTATAGGCTCATGTGTGAAAGGTGTAACTATCACACACGCTCTGCCTTGGTTAACTGTTTGCTTTTATCAACTACATCACACATGATTTGATGAAGAAAATTGTGTGGCATTGGGCAATCCATCACAAGCGCTTTTACTGCCACAACCGTTTGCAAAGTTCCATGATCGTATGTTCTCTTTTTACATCGCACACATTGTTTTCTTTCTAACCATGTGCACACTATTTTATTAGCTCCTGTATATTTTTATTTTTGCCTGTAATTTATTATTCGAATTGGAAATTTTGAAATATGAAACGTGCAATTCAAATTCTCAGCACAATGGTTCAACAACGAATCCATAAATAAAATTTCTAGTACAATATGTTCAGTAATTACAGGATTAGACAGCAATTAACTATGATGAACCACAATATTTAAAGGCGGTAAAGGTGAAGAGACAAGTGTAAATCATTTTGACTGCCGATGGTGTTGAAGAAGCGGAATGCCCATAATGTGCCTTCCCGCATGCCCTAGGCACGAACCAGTTTTGTCCAACCCCTTGTGACGATCGCCCGCCCATCCTTCACCGCCTTCAGGAAGACTTCTAGAGCATTATCATGGTAGCATGAATTTTATACTTTAACCTTAGTTGCCTCCACTCCGGTCATGTAGTTTGCAAGGTAATCATCAGTAAATAGCTTCGGAAACCACTCAAAAGAGAAAAATATCAGATACTGAGGTCTAATAGAGTTACTTGTTGTGGGCAGGGGGAAAAGGTAACACATTACTTACCATCCTAAAGTTCACTGTTGTCTTGGACAAAGTGTAAATAAAGAGCTTAACTACAATCACCCGTTTCTTTCGCCTAACAATCTTTCTTAGTTTCCTCACTTGACGCTTGTTCATGAATATCTCATTGCCCCATACACAAAATGGATTGAAGCGTGGATCAGTACCGCTCATATATGTACCTAGAAGCAACCAGTAGATGTTAGAAGCTAAACTGAGATTACACAAATGATGTAAAATACAACTACATATGTTCCTAAGTACAAGTATTTTTTTTAGAGATTTCAATATGAACTACATATGGATGTATATAGAATTATAGATATAGTTTAGATTAGAATCTGGATTCACTCATTTTGCTCCTTATGTAGTCTATACTGGAATCTCTAAAAATACTTATATTTAGGAATAGATGGTGTATAAGACATGGGATGCAGCTAACCTCGACGGCAAACAACAACATCGCCCATTGTAGCCCTGTGTAAGTACATGGAAAGCCAATGTTAACTACAACAGGGTTAACATCCACCAAAATATCAAATGGTAATAAAATGGCAGCATATGTAGTGATATCTTCATTGCAAAAGAGTAGCACGGTAGCAAAGGGACGGATTAAAAAATGGATACAACTGTTAATGGCAACAGGCTTAACAACATCCTAATTCATGTTTTGTAAGTTTGTAGCCATTGAAATACAACTCTTTAAAAATGGATACAAATGTTAATTGCAACAGGCTTAATGGGCATTGAAACCGGTACTGATAAAAATGCAATTGGCAGAGTTAAACATCACAAGGCAGGTGCTGCCAGAGGAGATAATGGTCCAGTTGTCTATAAAAAGGTAGAGAAAATAGCTAAAACGTGTTTGGCATGTTTACTACAACATGCTTAATACATCGTCCGTACAAAACATAGCCAGTAATTGCAACTGGTATTGGTAAGATTGAACTGGTGATACATACTTGGTAAGTCCTGAGAGGTAGTTGCTGGGGCACTTCATCTTGGCCAGAGCCCGCCCAAAGTCAGCGGCGGCAGAGGCGAGCTGTTCCTCCGGGACGAAGCATGGATCAGTGCCACTGACATGTGTACCTACCGGCAACCAGTAAATGGTAGAAGTGAAACTGCAATTGCACAAATGATGTGAAATACTGTAAGACAAGGGATGCAGCTAACCTTGACGGCAAACAACAACATCGGCCGTTATGACCCTGCGTAAGTACATGGACAAGCATGTTAAGTACAACAGGGTTAGCATTCACCAAAAATAGCAAATGGGCAGCATCTCTAGTATATCTTCATTGCAGAGAGTAGCATGGTAGCAAAGGGACAGATTAAAAAATGGATACAACTGTTAATTGCAACAGGCTTAACAGCATCCTAAGTCATGTTTTGTAAGTTTGTAGCCATTGAAATACAATTGTTTAAAAATGGATTCAACTGTTAATTGTAACGGGCTTAATAGCCATTGAAACCAGTACTGATAAAAATGCAATTAGCATAGTTAAACATCACAAGGCAGGTGCTGCCGGAGCAGAGAATGGCCCAGATGTCTATAAAAAGGTAGGGAAAGTAGCTAAAACGTGTTAGGCATGTTTACTACAACATGCTTAATACATCGACCATACAGAACATAGCCATTAATTGCAACTGGTATTGGCAAGATTGAACTGGTGAGTACATACTTGTAAGCCCTAAGAGGTAGTTGCTGGGGCACTTCATCTTGGCCAGAGCCCGCCCAAAGTCAGTGGCGACGGAGGCGAGCTGTTCCTCCGGGTCAAAGCGTGGATCAGTGCCACTGACATGTGTACCTACAGGCAACCAGTAAATGGTAGAAGTTAAACTGTAATTGCACAAATGATGTGAAATGGTGTAAGACATGGGATGCAGCTAACCTCGACGGCAAACAAAAGCATCGACCATTATGACCCTGCATAAGTACATGGACAGGCATGTTAAGTATAACAGGGTTAGCATCCAGTAAAAATAGCAAATGGGCGGCATCTCTAGTGATATCCTGAGTCATGTATTGTAAGTTTGTTGCTGGTATTGGTGAAATTGAGCTGGACACGGTAATATTTGAACATCACACAGTGTGCAGTACTGAAATAAACAAGGCACGAACATGCTTAATACATCAGCCATACAAATCATAGTCGTTGCAAGTGGTATTTGTCATGGTTTTGTCACGGCAGGTGTCCTAGAGAAAGGACTTAGTCGTGGAGCCATCGCTACGGGTTAGCTTAAAGGGGTTAAAGCGGACAAGGGACGCAAGAGAGTTTATACTAGTTCAGCCCCTTACGATGAAGGTAAAAGCCTACATCTAGTTGTGATGGAATTGATGGGGTTTCTATGACCAGGGAGCGAATACGCTTTGCTTGGGTCTCGAGTTGTTGTCTGTTGTCCCTGAACCGCCGCCGGGTCGTCCCCTTATATACATGGGTTGACGCCCGCCGGTTTATAGAATCCCGAGGCCGGCTCATAATCGTGTCCGGCTCGGTCTCTCCTACTTCTATCTTACAACACAAGTTTACATATCAACGCCGGTTTATGTCTACAGGCCTTAAACCGGCTTTGGGCCTTGGGCCTTCATGAAGCGTCACCGTCTGTCTTCATGGACTTCAGATACAGATGAACTACTTACGGGGTTAACCCGGCCTCACCTGGCCGGTTTACGCCCAGTGGTAATATCCCCAACATTAGGCCCCAGATTGATTTGAACTGGTTCATGTCAATCCTCAATACTTTAAGAAAATTTCTTCTTTGACATCTTCATATAATCTTGTAAACCGCCATGACATCATCTTCTAGGATCATGGTAAACCGCCGTGACGTCACCTGTCATTTAAAACTGCGTATAACTCACCTTCATTAATGAGCCTACGACAATTGAGGCGACAGCTGCGCCTCATATCCAAAAGTTCGGCTCCTCGATTTTCGCGCCTATCGTTTAACTCCCTTATAAATAGGGCCAGGGGGTCTTTCCATTTTCCCCCTCGTGCCTCTTCGCGTCATCGTCATCCTCGCAACGCCCGAACCTTCGACCTCGGCCGCCGTTGTCAACCTTTGACTGCTGCACCAACCTTGGCCGCTGCATCGACCTGAACGTACCAGAGCTCCTCCGCGCGCCGCCGCTGCTCAACAGCCTCTGTAAGTCTCCCCTTTCTCTTACCATAGATCTGCACTTAGGGTTTCTGTCGTTCATCAGTGTTCATCGCCGCCCTTCTTTTCCCTTATTTATATCCATTGATTAGATCCAGAAAACCACATAGATCTCGCGCGGTAGTAGTTTAAACCACATAGATCTCGCACGGTAGTAGTTTCAGCACCTGTTTGATATCCAACTCACCTCAACTTGGTGAACTTTTAGTACGCTGGAATTTAGGTCAGAATATATTTTGTTTTCTCAACGCGCGGTAGATCTGAAATTACCATAGCAAGATGTGAAACCTGTTTTTCCCTTCACTTAGACATCTTTAATACCAGATAGGGCGGTTTAACTTCATATACAGAACAATGACCCAGTAGATACCATTAGTCCCCTGTTGAACCGCCAATGCATTACACTGCTTCCATCGTCAGATTCCGGTTTACGAATAACCAAATCCGGTTTATCAATATGCTTGTATCCTTATATCACTGTATAACTGTCCACTGTAAATCTTAAACCGGCTATAATCATGTTTCAGATTTCCCTTGTCATGGCCAAACAAGTCTATGAATGCAATTGGGCTCCCTCTTGAGTAACCGAGGAGCAATTAAACAATCTTGTTAAAACGGGCGCTTTAGCCAAGAAAGATGTTATCCACTGGAGGGTCCCTGGCCCGGAAAATCCTCATACACCTCGGGATGGAGAGGTAATCGTGTTTGCTGATCATCTCGGACAAGGTTTTAGCCCTCCCGGTTCAAAAAATTTCGAGATGTACTAGCCAATTTTCAGTTGCGCCCTCAAGACATCGGTCCCAACTCTGTTACCAGCATCTGCCACTTCCAAGTATTCTGTGAGGTTTATCTGCAAGAGGAACCTACAGTCGAACTGTTTAGGGATTTCTTTCACTTAAACCGTCGCACCGAGTTCTCAAATGGACCCAATACGGAACTAGGTGGAATGGCGGTTCAGAAGAGGAAAGAAGTCACCTTCCCTCATCCCAAACTCCACAGTCACCCCAAAGAGTGGAACCAAACTTGGTTTTACTGCATGGATACCTCTCCGTCTGACGAAACCCCCCTGCCGGGTTACCGCCCTGAACGCCTGAGCAACACACACCCTTTCCCTCAGAGACTGACTGAAAGAGAGAGGGCCAACTATGCTCCTCAATTATCAAAGCTCAGAGAATTCATGGCAAACGGTTTGACAGGAGTCGATCTTGCTCGCTGTTGGATAAGCTGGAGTATTCTGCCCTTAAGCCGGCGCCCCGGTTTGATGTGTGAGTACACGTGGAGTTTGAAGGATGCTCAGCGACACATTGACATTCAGCTTACAGACGAAGAAGTCACTGAGGCTGTAAAGAAAATACTGAATGAACCGGAGGCCGTCTGTGCCCAAACCGGACTACTCCCTTTCTGCACCTTCAACAAACCACCAGCTGTAAGAATCATATAATCCTTTGTATCTGAATTTGCTTCTGTCCAAATATTCTCTGAAAGTTTGATTATTTTCTGACAGGGTGATGATCCGTTCTGGAACAAGAAACCATCACAAGACAAACCGGCGAAGCCGCAAGACAAACCGGTCAAGCCAGTTCATCCAAAGACCAAGGTTGTTAAGAAACCTGCCAAGAGAAGGACCACCGCATCCTCCGATCTACCAGCTGATGACAATGTGCGTAATCCGGAACCAGAGGTAGAACTTGACTCTCTTGGTTCATTTTTCGTACATCTCATTGACAATGATTATTATCAGGACGACGCTGAAGGCAGTCATGCTGAGGAAGTAGAGGTAACCATTCTTTCCTCCGATTCAGATCCTCTGCCAACATCAAAAATCCATCAAGCAAACCGGAAAGTAAAATTTTCTCACCCTCTCGCTTACTTGGACCCAAACTTTCTTTTGAAGACGCAGCAGCACGAGGCTCGCCGTACAACCCGGCACAGCAGTCAGGTAGTTACCTCCGCCGGTTTACCGAACAGTCATGTTCGGAAATGCCGATCCGAGAACTCTTATCCCATTGATACTTCATACCCAAAAGCAGGTTGTTTTCGCCAGCCTCTTAACCCGTCTGATTCAAATTGTCAGGGTACTTCTCACTCATCCTCTGGCGAGTCATCGGCCACATAGCTTCCACCCCTCAAAACAGTTCCTGGGTGAGCTATGCACATGTCTTTATTCTTGATGTGTTATCTATACATACTGTACTTGATCCTTATGTCTATCTTTTTCTCAGCACCAAGCCAAGACCCAGCAAGAAAGCTCATTTAAACAAACCGGCTGATGATAATGTAGCTGCTGAACCGGAGACAACTCCAGATCTGGAAGAAACCGACGCTGACGCCATGCTTCACGATCCGCCGCTTCAAGACCATGATTTCCTTGCTGAACAAGTGCAAGTTGACACTACAAGCCATGCAGACCGCCCAACCAGCCCTGTCCGAACTGATGACAAACCGGTCAGTCCAGCTAAGGACACTGATAAACCATCAACTCCGGTGAAGGCTGCTGATGAACAAGATGATGACGTTATGATTACTGGTACTGGCCACACCACTCCTGGCAATCCTGTGGCTTTGTCAAAGCATACTGCCAAGGATGATCTCTCTGCTATCGGCAAAGGCAAATGGAATGCCGATTTATCAAGCTACGCTCAACTCAATGCTCAAGATATTCACTCTGGCTTTTTGAACCGTGTGTATACTAGCCGTGACTATGAAGCTAGTTTGGTAAACTTGATGAAGGAGCGATATGAGGTAACTACTGTTTTTCTCTTTTGTCCAATTGCATTTTATCAATTCCTAGTAGCCCCCAAGTGACGGTTTATGATACCGATCTAAACCGGGACTTTTGTCATAACTTATCTTTGCATAGCTAGCCTCTAGGGACCGGATTACCTCTTTAAGATGAATCGGTTTCTTTAAAATGTGCCATGCTTCTCTTTCACCGGTATAGCCTCCAAGGGCCGGTTTAACTTTATAAAGATGAACTGGGACTATAGAAGAACGCCCATACCAACAGCTTTTTGAGCAAACACACATTAGCCCCCAAGTGCCAAGATTAATACTTGTATTGAGCTTGGGACTTGTAGAAATTTCTGATCAAGAGCAAACACACATTAGCCCCCAAGTATCAAGGGCATAACTTGTTATGGGCTTGGTACTTCAAATATGTAACGTCAACTCATTATACATCTGCCCCTTGATAGGCAGAGCTGAGCAAGAAGGAACGCCAAACCGCTGATCTGCAAGAGAACATCAAAACCCAGCAAGCTGAAGCCTCCAAAGCGAAGGAAGAGTTGACCCGCGCTCTAGGCGCTATGGAGAAACTGAAAGAGGGCTTCAACAAAGAGCGGGCGGATTGGGAGACTGAAAAAGCCGCTTTGATAAAAAGGGCTGAAAACGCAGAAGCCGCTCTTAAACCGGTGGTTGACGAGCTGACTGGTGTAAAGCGGCAAGTGCATGCTATGACCGCTGCTGTGTTTGGTAAGCATCCTTCCGTTATGCTTTCAACATATCCTCCCATGCGTTGCCGGTTTAACGATGTTTGTAATGATATAGGAACTCGCATTAGCCATCTGGGCTCTGATGTACAGAAGAAGTTGAAAGCTGCCTACACGCTGATAGAGCAACTGTATACCGGCGCACAACAGATTATCTGCACCGCTTCTCACAATAAGCCGCCCCGACGTTGATCAAGGATACCTTAGACAGGCTATCTATGTTGCCTGCCCGGATAGAAGAGCTGAAGAGGTCTGCTGCAAGGGCTGGCGCTCTGTTCGCACTAACCCGGGCAAAAGCATGGGTGCCTGATCTGGATCCGTCGGACGTGGCTAAAGGCTACCCAAGCTTAAAAGAAGACGGATCAAAGTTTGGCACTGATGATCTCCACGCCATAAACGGGGAAGTATGTCCACTGGCCTGTCAACTTGCTGAAGAGGCTGATCTTTCATTTTACCAGGTGAGCTATGATACCAATAACAAGCGGGTTACTGCACCAACTCCTGAGGCTCAAAACCTGATCCCTCCAATCCGTAAGCATACTTATGCCCCTGATATTGAACCGTCCACCCTTATAAGTGATGAGGCTGTGTTTCAAGCTTTAACTAGGATCGACTGGACAACTGTTGACTTCCAGCCACTGGGTAGAGACGAAGAAGTTGAACCGGTGCAAGATGACCCGGAGCCGTCAGGTCAAGCTGATAAGCAATCATAATCCGGGGGCCGGTTTAGTCTGCCACGCTGCAATGCTTATTGATAAACAATTATCCGTTGGGCCCTAAAATGCCTTGTAATAGGCTAGTTAAAATACTTGGTCTGTTATGCCTTCGTGCATATTCATCTGCAACTAATGCGTGTTAATCCGCCATGCTTAAGATATGATGTTCATAATCCATAGCTATTTATTCAAGATGTTCCTGCAGAGAAGAAGCTTAAAGCGCCCTGGCGGTTTACCACCGGGTGGGTCATGATACCCAACTATATATATGACCAAGGTTTATAACCAAGGTTGTAAAAGATAACCAAATATGGAAATATATGATACATGTGACCTTTAGGCATAGTGTTGGCTGACCAACCTTGTAATGAGGGTAATAACCCTAATCCGGAGTAAAAGTATCTCCTGTTATATAATGCCGGTTTACAATAAACCCGTTCCGGGTTGTGATAAACACCGGTTTATTCCATACTGGTGACTATGAGTCAAAACAAGACCGGGCTGGTAGTCTCCGGATTATAGCTTGGTCATGTACTGACAACTTGTAGTTGACAACCTAACCGGGTTGATCAACACTGGTTTGAAAACATCACAAATCTTAGCAAAAGAAAAAGAAACTTAGCAAAAGGCAAATAAAACCGTTGTAGTCGAGGCTTTTCACGGGCTGCCAGGCCCAAAATTTGATCAAGAGGTGTTGCTATGGTTCGGGTTCGACCAAACCCCCAAGTGATGTTGTGGCATTACGCAGATCAAGAGGCGTTGCTATGGTTCGGGTCCGACCAAGCCCCCAAGTGATGCTGTGGCATTACGCCGATCAAGAGGCGTTGCTATGGTTCGGGTTCGACCAAGCCCCCAAGTGATGTTGTGGCATTATGCCGATCAAGAGGCGTAGCTATGGTTCGGATACGACCAAGCTCCCAAGTGATGTTGTGGCATTGCGCCGATCAAGAGGCGTAGCTATGGTTCGGATACGACCAAGCCCCCAAGTGATCTAATATCAAGCTTTGAGAAGCCGAATCAAGGGGTAAACCGGACGCCGCTTTGTAAGCTCCATGTAACCACACATGATGTAAGAAAACAACAGATACCCCGCTTTAGCTGAGATTCCGGTTTATTATATTGATCATAATATATACAATGTCATAATATGTACATAAGCAGAGCCTTTAGCTCAAGTATAGTAGGGCCGAAGATGAGCAATATTCCACAGCCGGTTGGTCTCCTCCTCCGATTTACGTGAGTCTTTGCGCTCTCGAACATCGATTAGGTAGTATGACCCGTTGTGCAGATTCTTGCTGACCACAAAAGGTCCTTCCCAAGGCGGGGATAGCTTGTGCATATCCGTCTGATCCTGGATGAGTCGAAGCACCAAATCTCCTTCTTGAAAGGTTCTGGTTCTAACCCGGCGGCTATGATAACGACGCAGATCTTGCTGATAAATCGCCGAACGGGCTGCCGCCCTATCACGCTCCTCATCTAACAGGTCAAGAGCTTCCTGCCATGCCTTCTCGTTATCCGCTTCAACATATGCCGCTACACGAGGCGAGTCATGATGGATGTCACTAGGAAGAACTGCTTCCGCTCCATAAACCATGAAGAACGGTGTGTATCCTGTCGATCTGTTGGGTGTGGTATTGATGCTCCATAACACTGAATGTAGCTCCTCAACCCAACAACCCGGCGTCCGTTGCAAAGGAACCATAAGCCGGGGTTTGATGCCTCTCAAGATCTCTTGATTGGCCCTCTCCGCTTGACCATTGGACTGGGGGTGAGCCACTGATGATACATCAAGCCGGATGTGCCCACGTTGACAGAAATCCTTCATGGCACCCTTTGACAGATTGGTACCATTGTCTGTTATAATGCTGTGTGGAAAGCCAAACGGAAAATCACCTTTTTGATGAATTGAACCGCTGTGGCTACGTCACACTTACTAACTGGCTCTGCTTCCACCCACTTCATGAACTTATCAACCGCCACCAAGAGGTGGGTCTTCTTGTCCTTGGACCTCTTGAAAGGCCCAACCATATCCAGCCCCCAAGTAGCAAACAGCCAGGTGATTGGAATCATCCTCAATTCTTGAGCCGGTACATGAGCGCGTCTTGAGAATTTCTGACAGCCATCACATCTTTTGACCAAGTCCTCGGCATCAGCATGAGCTATCAACCAATAGAAACCGTGACGAAACGCCTTGGCCACCAAAGATTTTGAACCGGCATGGTGACCACAATCTCCTTCGTGGATCTCATGCAAAATTTCACGGCCTTCCTCAGGAGATACACAGCGTTGAAACGCCCCTGTCACACTGCAATGATGTAGCTCTCCATTGATAATAGTCATGGACTTGGACCGCCGAGTTATCTGCCTAGCCAAAGTTTCATCCTCTGGTAACTCTCCCCGGTTTATATACGCCAGATATGGAACCATCCAATCCGGGATAACATGTAGAGCTGCCACCAACTGAGCCTCCGGATCAGGAACAGCCAAATCCTCTTCACCAGGAAGCTTGACGGACAGATTATGCAAAACATCCAGGAAGACATTAGGTGGAACTGGTTTACGTTGGGAACCCAGGCGACTTAAAGCGTCCGCCGCTTCATTCTTCCGCCGATCCACATGATCCACCTGGTATCCTTTAAAGTGACCTGCAACAATATCCACATCACGACGATATGCTGCCATTAGTGGGTCCTTGGAATCCCAAGTGCCGGACACTTGTTGAGCCACCAGATCTGAGTCACCGAAGCACTTAACTCGGCTTAGGTTCATCTCCTTAGCCATCCGAAGACCATGGAGTAAAGCCTCATATTCAGCTGCATTGTTAGTGCAAGGGAACATTAAACGGAGAACATAACAAAACTTATCACCTCGTGGGGAAGTTAATATGACTCCAGCCCCCGAGCCCTCCAATTGCCTGGACCCATCAAAATGAATAGTCCAATATGTATGATCCGGTTTCTCTTCTGGCGCTTGTAGTTCTGTCCAATCATTGATGAAATCCACAAGCGCCTGAGATTTGATCGCCATTCGGGGTATGTATTTCAACCCGTGAGGCCCGAGCTCGATAGCCCACTTAGCAATCCGGCCAGTTGCTTCCCTGTTCTGGATTATATCCCCCAAAGGAGCAGAGCTGACCACCGTGATGGGATGACCTTGGAAATACTGCTTAAGCTTCCGGCTTGCCATAAAAACCCCATATACCAATTTCTGCCAATGCGGGTACCTCTGCTTGGACTCAATAAGTACCTCACTGATATAGTAAACCGGCCGCTGAACCGGATATTCCTTTCCTGCCTCCTTGCGCTCCACCACAATAGCCACACTAACAGCCCGAGCATTAGCTACCACATATAGCAACAATGGTTCCTTATCCACTGGAGCGGCGAGAATCGGCGGATTAGCCAGCTGCCGCTTTAATTCCTCAAATGCTTCATTAGCGGCGTCACTCCAGACGAAGTTATCTGTTTTCTTCAGCATCTGATACAAAGGGATGGCCTTCTCACCAAGGCGACTGACAAACCGGCTCAACGCGGCAATCTGGCCTGCCAGGCATTGAACATCATTGATACACTTCGGTTTAGCCAAGGAGGTGATGGCCTTGATCTTTTCCGGATTAGCTTCAATGCCCCTGTTAGACACCAAAAAGCCCAGGAGCTTCCCTGCAGGTACACCAAAGACACATTTGGCCGGATTAAGCATCATTTTATAAACCCGCAGGTTATCAAAAGTTTCCTTCAAGTCATCAATCAATGTCTCCTTCTTCCTTGATTTTACCACAATATCATCCACATAGGCATGAACATTGCGGCCGATCTATTTATGAAGACAATTCTGCACACACCGTTGATAAGTCGCCTGTGCACTCTTGAGCCCAAAGGGCATGGACACATAGCAGAAGGCTCCAAAGGGAGTTATGAAGGCTGTCTTCTCCTGGTCCTTAACTGCCATTTTGATCTGATGATAACCAGAATATGCATCCAAAAAACTTAAACGCTCACAACCCGCCGTAGCATCAATAATTTGATCAATACGGGGGAGGGCAAAAGGATCCGCTGGACAAGCTTTGTTGAGATCTGTGTAGTCCACACACATACGCCAAGTACCATTCTTCTCGAGGACCAGCACCGGATTAGCCAACCACTCAGGATGGAATACTTCAACGATAAATCCAGCCGCCAAGAGTCTGGCTACTTCTTCTCCGATAGCCTTGCGTCTTTCCTCATTGAACCGGCGGAGAAACTGCTTGACCGGTTTATATTTAGGATCAACATTGAGAGTGTGCTCAGCGAGTTCTCTCGGTACACCAGGCATGTCAGAAGGCTTCCATGCAAAGATGTCCCGATTCTCATGGATGAACTCGATGAGCGCGCTTTCCTATTTCGGATCCATGTTAGCGCTGATGCTAAACCGCTTGGATGAATCGCCAGGCACGAAGTCAACAAGTTTAGTCTCATCAGCCGATTTAAACTTCACGGCCGGATCATGCTCCGTAGTTGGTTTCTTCAACGAAGTCATATCTGCCAGATCAACATTGTCCTTGTAAAACTTCAACTCTTCTCTTGCACAAACCGACTCAGCATAAGCCGCATCACCTTCCTCACACTCCAGAGCAATCTTTTGGCTTCCATGCACGGTTATAGATCCCTTGTGACCCGGCATCTTGAGCTGTAGATAGACATAACAAGGCTGTGACATAAACTTAGCATAAGCTGGCCATCCAAATAGGGCATGATACGGGCTTCTGATTTTCACCACTTCAAAGGTCAAGGTTTCTGATCTCGAGTCATGCTCATCTCCAAAAGCCACCTCCAGAGCTATGTTACCAACAGGATATGCCGACTTACCAGGCACCACACCATGGAACACCGTATTAGACAGTTTAACATTTTTATCTGTTAGCCCCATGCGACGGAAAGTTTCATAATAAAGGATATTGATACTACTCCCTCCGTCCATGAGTACCTTAGTGAACCTATAACCTCCCACCTGAGGCGCCACCACTAGAGCCAGATGACCCGGATTGTCAACCCGGGGTAGATGATCTTCTCTACTCCACACAATGGGCTGCTCGGACCAGCGCAAATAACGGGGCACCGCCGGTTCAACGACATTCACCACCCTTTTATGAAGCTTCTGATCGCGCTTGTCCAAGCTAGTGGTGAAGACATGATACTGTCCGCTATTCAACTGTTTCGGGTTGCTCTGGTAACCCGACTGATGCTGCTGCTGATTGCCCTGATGATTATAGCCACCTTGGTTACCTTGATTATTTTGATTGTTATGTCCACCATGATTGCCATGGAATCCTGAACCGGAATTTCCTCCGCCATAACCCGCCCCATGAGAGCCAGAGCCCGAACCGCCTCCTGATCCATGATCATACCGGAAAGAATCAGAATTTTTGAACTCTTGCATGATGTAACAATCTTTCCAGAGGTGTGTGGACGGTTCCTCCTTCGTCCCATGCTTTGGACAGGGCTGGTTCAACAGATACGACAAACGGTCCGGGTTAGGATTTGGCATTCCATTGCGCCGGGTCGGTTTACCCTTACGCCGCTGGCCCTTGTCGTGTGTATTAGTGTTAGCCACAAAGTCTAAACCGTGGTCCGCTTTACGCTTGCCTCCGTTTCCATGACCCGCCGGGTTGTGGTGCCGCCCCTTGGCGTTGCCGCTCTTCTTTCCCTTCCCTGTCTTATCATCGTCAGACTCGGGATCCTTGGTACTACTAGAGTCGGCATACTTCACCAGTGCAGCCATGAGGGTTCCCATGTCATTACAATGACGTTTGAGCCGTCCCAACTTCAACTTCAAGGGTTCAAACTGCCAATTGCCTTCCAATGTTAAAACTGCGGTGTCAGCGTTGATGCGGTCTGATGAATGCAAAATCTCCGAAACCCGGCGCACCCAATGGGTTGTTGACTCTCCTTCCTCCTGGACACAGGCAGCTAAGTCCACAATTGACATGGGCTGCTTGCATGTATCCTTGAAATTCTGAATAAACCGGGCTCTCAACTCGGCCCATGACCTGATAGAATTAGCCGGTAAGCTCTTTAGCCAAGTGCGGGTCGTTCCTTCTAGCATCATGGTGAAGTACTTCACACATGCCGCATCATCCACGTCCAGCATCTCCATGGCCATCTCATAGCTTTCGACCCATGTTTCAGGGGATAAATCGGCGGTGTAGTTCGGCACCTTGCGCGGTCCCTTGAAATCCTTGGGCAGGCGCACATTGCGCAACACTGGGACAAGACATGGCACTCCCAAGGAACTAGAGGTAACTCCCGGTTCCACCGATGTGGTTGCACAAACCGGAGTAAGCTGACGGGCCTCGTGCTGCGCCGCTAACTCGGCCTCTCTGCGTGCCCGAGCCTGGTCCACCACCTCCTGAGCATCACCAGCGCCACCCGCCGGGTTATGGCCACGGGGCGGATCACGGTTCCGCGAATTGCTTGATACTACCGGTTCATCCATACGCCTGTTGTAACTCCGGCTTGGACGGGGAGTGGAATGAATCCGATCGCGACTATATGAATAAGCCTCCTATTGAACCAAGGCTGTCTAAAGAAGCTCCTTAACCCGACGCGTCTCGACCGCTGCTGGAGAATCGCCTTCGATCGGGATGGCCGCCAGCTGTGAAGCGGCAGCGACAATGTTGTCCATTGGGTTAGAATAATGACCCGGTGGCGTGGGGACATGAGGTACCACAACGTTGTTCTGACGAGGCGGATCCACCAAACGTGGCTGAACTGGCGCCCCTGCTCCGGGTGCCTCTGCACAGTTTACCACCGGTGGATTACTAGTCCCTGCTCCTGGGGTGTTAAAGACATTTCTAGCGTCATAAACAAGCGGCAGGCGAGATCAGTGCCTCCTCTTCAGGACTTCGTTCGACGCACTCTGATCCAGCATAATCCGGTAAGCTTGTGCATCCAAAGCGGCCCGCTCCACGGCTATCCTGGTATCCTCAGCTGCTAAGTCGGCTTTTGCCTGAGTGATCTGATCTTTCACTTGTGCGATTTTCGCATTGTGTGCATCCTGATCCGCTGGGTTAACCTCCGCCATCAGCGTTGCCAACACATCAAACAAATCAGATAGAACATGAGCCGGCAGTCGCACAGGGCCTCCTGCCCCAGCCGCTGCCGTCGCTGCTGATCCGGAAATCATCGCCGCTGCGGTCGAAGAGTGGAGCACTGGTTGCGTGCCGGCCATGAAGATCGCCACCCGGTTTGGCGGATCAGAGGGGTCCGAAATACTGTCGCCATCGGAACAGCCCCCAATCCGGCCATCTTGTAACTGATATAACGACTCGGTCTCTCTAGTCGATGACTCATCGCCGGAATAAACAACGGTCTCACCACCAGATTCCGATCTATCCTCAGATTCCCCTCCATGGATAACTCCCACGAAGGCACGCTTCATGACAGGCTTGACCCGGGCAGATCTCACACATTGAGCTATTTCGACGAGGTCGGTGCAGATGTCCGGCTCAGGGCCCGGTTCGCCGATCTTGCCAATGAAAACGTGTATGCCACCAAAGGGGACCCGGTATCGTACTCGATTGAGCTGGCCTCGGGGCCCCAGCCTGCATCGTCGATGTAGAGCTTGCCGCAACGACTCTTGGTCATCCGGCCCATAGCGTAACCCTTGAGTCCTTCAAAGTTGCCCTCCAAGAACTTGAAACCATCATGCGATAGCCCCACGATGGGCGCCAACTGTCGTGGTTTTGTCACGGCAGATGTCCTAGAGAAAGGACTTAGTCGTGGAGCCATCGCTACGGGTTAGCTTAAAGGGGTTAAAGCGGACAAGGGACGCAAGAGAGTTTATACTAGTTCGGCCCCTTGCGATGAAGGTAAAAGCCTGCATCTAGTTGTGATGGAATTGATGGGGTTTTGATGACCAGGGAGCGAATACGCTTTGCCTGGGTCTCGAGTTGTTGTCTGTTGTCCCTGAACCGCCGCCGGGTCGTCCCCTTATATACATGGGTTGACGCCCGCCGGTTTACAGAATCCCGAGGCCGGCTCATAATCGTGTCTGGCTCGGTCTCTGCTACTTCTATCTTACAACACAAGTTTACATATCAATGACGGTTTATGTCTACAGGCCTTAAACCGGCTTTGGGCCTTGGGCCTTCATGAAGCATCACCGTCTGTCTTCATGGACTTCAGATACAGATGAACTACTTACGGGGTTGACCCGGCCTCTCCTGGGCGGTTTACGCCCAGTGGTAATATCCCCAACAGTATTGGTAAGATTTAGCTGGTCAGATCTTACATGTTAAGTCCTGGGGGGGGGGGGTAGTCGCTGGGGCACTTCATCTGGGCCAGAGCCTGCACCATGTCGGCAGCGGCGGAGGCGAGGTGTTCCTCCGGGTCAACGCGCACAGCGGCCATCGCGCCATGGACTGCCATCAGCTCCTGGTGGTGGGGATTTGGAGGCATGACGATGTTTCGTAGGCGCCATTTAAGCAATCAGGCCGGGGCCGTGATAGAGATCGGTGGGTTACCTGACTGGATCCGAGCAGAACGTAGATGTGGTTGAAGCTGTGGTTGCGGCGGCGACGGTTTGGGATGCCGGTAGGGGAGGCGCGGGGGGGGGGGATACTGAGGAAATTTGATGGGTGGGGATGTGGTTGGGGGAATAAATTCTGAAATCGCGCGCCTAATGAAAATTTCGCTGCGAAACTTGAAACTTTGGCGGGGGAAACACACAAGGCAGACGAAGCACGTAAAAATACTTGTGTGTGAGAAAACATAAATTGGCAGATCCCGTCTCCAAAAAAATGTACACGTGTAATTGATATTTGTTCGGTCAATGGTACGCCTGGTTTATTAGGAAACATCGCACAGGTAACCGACTTATGGATCATTAACGCAAAAAAAATGCAGACGGGTATGGCATAGAAATCGTGTGTTTTGTGATCTTCTAATGATTAACGCAAAAAACGCACACAAGCACACATGGTAATCAACGCTCAAAGCCCTCAAAGGATTCTCTTACCGAAATTGTACGTTAATACTACAAACTTAAAGTACTACTGGTAATTTTCTCTAATACTACAAACTTAAACTACTTCTCACATGCTGCCATCGGGGCATGCTGGCCAGACGTCGGCGTTCTCCTTCCAGGCCTTGTAGGCGGCATCCCACCATGCTTCGATCTCCACCAAGCTCTCCTCACCATGGCGTGCGGCCTCTTCTTTCTTGTGGCGGTGGGACTCTCTTTTCTTGACTGCTTTCTGCCTTTTCCGCTCCTTCTGTGCGGCTTTGGCCGCCTCTAGATCCACCACCCATTCGGCCATGGCAGCCTCAAAGTCTGCCCATGTAACTGTGTGGCCGCCGGCAACGATGAACTCGGCGCGGCGATATGCCATCGCTTCCTTACCATGTGTGCGGTCACGGGCGGCGAGGAACGCGGCGCGGCGGGATGCCGTCGCTTCCTTACCAGTTACTGTGCGTCGCGGTGCCATGGACGATGCCTAGAGAGAGCTCTGGGACGGAGGGGCCGGGCAGCCGTACAGTGCGGTGGTATTCAAGAGCTCAAGGCCAAATGACAACAGAATTTTGGCTTCCCTTACAATTTTTCCTGTTCATTATCGCACACGGTTCATCTCCATCGCTTCCGGAAACAGTGGGCGTTGAGCCTATTGTGTGTTCCGTACTGATTGGCCGGAACCCCAGCCACGCGGATCGTGCGTGTGCACCGTAGAATGCGCCGCAATCGAACGGCAATCCACGTCCCTCACATCACACCTGTGCAGCTGAAGCTGGATTGGATTTAGATGCGCTAAATGCCTAGAAAATGCACATAATCCCCTAAATATGGTAAATGAGCCCGGGAAAATGCCAAATTTGAACACGGTGATTTGCAGGGTGTATGTTCGTCGTAGAAAAAAAACTCCAAGGCAAAGAACGAAGATAAATGGGATTCCCCTTCAATCTTGGTGATTTCCCTCTCGAAAGCATGGACCTTCTTTGGTGATGGTTCGATTTATGAAGGACGTGCATGGCGACATAAGCCAAACCTTCTCAATTTTTTACCATGGCATGGTGAGGTCATACCATGGAACACCATACCAGGTGTCATGTTTCTCAAGCGTTTATTTCATTTTTTCTATAGTTGAAAACCCAATAACAAACGTTTGTGGTTGACTATTGCCACACATTTCATTGAAATATCTGTCCATTCCTTGTAAAAGGAATGAGAATTTACTAAATAGCACGAGCATGGTTTTCCACGCCGTTCTTGTGCACCAATTGTTTGAACTTGAATTATGTGCATTAATGCCTAGGAAATGCACATAATCCCCTAAATATGGTAAATGAACCCAGAAAAGTGCCAAGTTTGAACACGGTAATTTACAGGGTGTATGTTCATCATAGAAAAAAACTCATGGACAAAGGACAAAAGAAATTTGGATCCCCCTTCAACCTTGGTGATTTCCCCCTCGAAACCATGAAATTTCCTCGGTGATGGTTTGATTTATGAAAGGCGTGCATCACGACATAAGGAAAACATTCTCCAATTTTTACCAGGGCACGGTGAGGCCATACCATGGCACCATGCCAAGCGTCATGTTTTCCAACCATGTATTTCATTTTTGTATAGTTGTTAACCCAGTAAACGACGCGTTTATGGTTGACTATTGCCACACATTTCCTTCAAATTTCTGCCCATTCCTTGTAAAAGGCATGAGAATGTACTAAATAACACGAGCATGGTTTTCGAGACCGTTCTTGTGCACCTTTTCATGCACCGATTGTTCGAATTTGAATTATGTGCATTAATGCCTAGAAAATGCACATAATCCCATAAATATGGTAAATGAGCCCGGAAAAATGTCAACTTTGAACACATTGCATTTGAGGCGGTATGTTGATCGTTGGAAAAAAAACTGAATGACAAACTAGGACGGAAATTTGGATTCCCCTTCAACCTTGGTGATTTCCCTCTCGAAAGCATGGTACTTCCTCGGTGATGGTTCGATTTATGAAGGGTGTGCATGACGACATATGCCAAACCTTCTCAAATTTTTACCAGGGCATGGTGAGGTCATACCATGGCACCATGCCAGGCGTCATGTTTTTCAAGCATTTATTTCATTTTTTCTATAGTTGCAAACCCAATAAACAAACATTTGGGGTTGACTATTGCCACATATTTCATCGAAATATTTGTCCATTCCTTGTAAAAATGAAAGATAATTTACTAAATGGCATGAGCATGGTTTTCCAGGCCATTCTTGTGCACCCATTCATGCACCGATTGTTTGAACTTGAATTGTGTGCACTAATGCCTAGGAAATGCACATAATCCCCTAAATATGGCAAATGAACCCGGAAAAGTGCCAAATTTGAACACGCTGATTTGCAGGGTGTATGTTCATCGCAGAAAAAAATCATGGACAAAGGGAAAGGAAAATTGGACCCCCTTCAATCTTGGTGATTTCCCCCTCGAAACCATGAAACTTCCTCGGTGATGGTTCGATTTATGAAAGGTGTGCATGACGACATAAGGAAACCATTCTCAAATTTTTACCAGGGCACGGTGAGGCCATACCATGGCACCACACCAGGCGTCATGTTTTCCAATCATGTATTTCATTTTTGTATAGTTGTTAACCCAGTAAACGACGCGTTAATGGTTGACTATTGCCACACATTTCCTTCAAATATCTGCCCATTCCTTGTAAAAGGCATGAGAATGTACTAAATAGCACGAGCATGGTTTTCCAGACCGTTCTTGTGCACCTTTTCATGCACCAATTGTTCGAATTTGAATTATGTGCATAATTAATGCCTAGAAAATGCACATAATCCCTAAATATGGTAAATGAGCCCGGAAAAATGTCAAATTTTAACACGTTGCATTTGAGGCATTATGTTGATAGTTGGAAAAAAACTGAATGACAAACTAGGACGGAAATCTGGATTCCCTTCAATCTTGGTGATTTCCCTCTCGAAAGCATTGAACTTCCTCGGTGATGGTTCGATTTATGAAGGGCGTGCATGACGACATAAATCAAACCTTCTCAGCTTTTAACCGGTGCATGGTGAGTCCATACCATGGCACCATGCCAGGCATCCTGTTTTTCAAGCACGTATTTGATTGTTCTATAGTTGATAACCTAGTAAATGACGCGTTTGTGGTTGACTATTGCCACGCATTCCCTTGAAATCTCTGCCCATTCCTTGTAAAAGGCTTGAGAATTTACCAAATACCATGAGTATGGTTTTTTCAGACCGTTCTTGTGCACCTTAGCGAAATATTCACTCATCTCTTATCACAGTCCATCCACCCCTGTTAATCAACCGGAAGAAATCGCCGTGGAATCATTTTTGTTCTAGCTGATTCGTAGGTGTTCATTCATGTGTCCACAGTGCGAGCACAAATCGGACAAGTGTGGTCACGGCCAGTTGGAAACGAAGTTCTATCTCACCATTCCGGATGACTTTAGGGAGCGCTCGGTATGTTCAATCTCAACCTACCGCGGTCGGCATGGCCTAAATTTTTGAACATATACCGTATGTTCCTACATTATCTATATATTTGCATCAAATCTTTGTTACATTATCTATTTTTAATTATATATTTTTGTACTTTTCTTTCATCTGTATATTGATCTGTTCTATCAGTTACTCTCATATTTTCACCTTGCTCTGTTATTTCAGTATATCTAATTTATGATCTTAATTTTCATTTCAACCAGTACATCCCTTGCTTTGCAAGAACAGGAGTACAAGGAAATCTTGGGCTTTACTTTGTTGATGACTCCCAGGATGTCATATTGACAATGCATCATGGATTTACAATGACGGTTAGCGTAAAACTTGATAAAGATGGTCACTCCTATTCTAATGCGGACCTTTGGAGAAAAATGACTAAGTGTTATGAACTGAAAGCTGGGAATAAAATTCTAGTGCGTGCACCACAGCCTGGTCTAATTAACATGGATGTTTACTTCCCCTATCATCAGCCGATCAAAGTCTAATCGAGGTTAGTGTCCTTTCAACTTTCTCCATGTTGTCATATTAATTAGCAAAATCGGGGTATTTGTTCTGACTAACTGATCACTATTTAAGCAACCAATTGTGATTTCATATTCTGACTCCATTCCTAGGTAGTAACAAATTCTATTTACCAATTTATGCGCACTATATATTCTTTTGCCATGTTTTGAATAAATAATACCTTTCCACCTTTTAAGTAGGATATGTTGGATGCATAGTGAATGATCTGTATGTTACTAAGCGTACCAAATTTCACTGGAAGGACTTGAAGCATGTCATAAACTTTGTTGATAATCTGACAGAGATAGCACAGTGTATGAACGCTGGATTTTGGATGGGATTAATTAGACCTATGGTGCACACATTGAACAAAACCAATTGTGTGCACAAAACGCTGGTAAAAAGTCTTATTTTAATGTTGATGCTCATAAACTATATATATCTTCAATGATATGTTACAATTGGTTTTTATTCTACATGTCAACAGAAATTGCCCGCTGTAGCAGTTCCTGGATCGATTTCCCGGCGTGGTCGAATTACACTTGTGCCTGGTAATAACGCCAAAGTTATTGCAAGGTACTGCATTTCCCGCAGAAATGGAACCATTCAAATTAACAAGTTCTCGCTTGTCGTGGCAATGCATCCATATTGGAAAATTTGAGACACTGTTCTACTCATGCTCTACCAAGGCACATGAGGGCTCTTCTTTTTCATTGATGAGATGCCGAGTCGTCGTGATCAAGCTGCTTCCAGCAGATAGTTTTGGTTGTTGGCTCTCAACCTCTTAAAATGTGCTAGCTGTTGCTATGTTAAGTATGTAGATATGGACCATATGGTTGTTGACCCTTATCCTCTTAAAATGTGATAGTTGTTACTATGTTAAGTATGTATACGTAGATATGGACCATATGGTTGTCAAAACCGTGTTACGAAGATCCTCCTTTTGTCAAATAGTGTAACCACTATATATATGTTGCTCAAATGTTGTTACCCAAGTTCTTAAATTT
The DNA here is from genome assembly GCF_018294505.1 of Triticum aestivum. Lineage (NCBI taxonomy): Eukaryota > Viridiplantae > Streptophyta > Magnoliopsida > Poales > Poaceae > Triticum > Triticum aestivum. The sequence goes on along the minus strand of NC_057802.1, from coordinate 298,360,028 downwards.
TCATGGAAAGTATTAGTATCGTACATAGTTCATTGAGTTTAAGCGTGTGCCTGATGTCCAAAAGGCATTTGCATATTAACTATCCATATTGCAAATTCACACACATGTTAACATAAGGAATCATATGTGTAACTTACTACTCATCGCACACGAGTACTCGCAGACGCATCGTGTGCGATACTCCTAGCCACCGCAAGCAACTAGTTTGCATTTATCAAAGTTTGTACACACAGAATCACACACGAACTAACTGTATTAACCGTCTGTGTTGTAATTTCTCATCGCAAACAATTCATCCGAGTCGTCTGTTTGCCACGTATCACACACATCTTGTTTACATGACTCGTTTGTTTTCTTTTGGCTCATCACAAATAGTTCATCCATGTGAATTGTATGCCGCATATCACACACATCTTGTTAAGTTGAACCGTTTCTTTTGTGTTCCTTAATCGAACACAGTTCGTCCGAGTGAACCGTATGTCGTACATCGCACACACATTGATATGGCTGCCTGTTTCTGTTGTTCTGCCTATTGCAAACAGTTCGAATGGATTAACCGTGTGCCCTGCATCGCACATGCAACTAAAATCTGAACCGTGTTTGATGGCTCAACCATCGCAAACATTTTGCACCTTTTTTGACGTTTTTTTTACACCACCGTTTGAAATTATTGCATCGCACACAGTTTCGTCAAAGGGTCTCTGGTCGTAGTGTCGCGTTAGCAGTATCATGCAGTAGTGGTAGTACTAGGTCATCCCTTTGACTAACTAAATATGAGTTATATGTCACAAAAAGTATATCATCACATATATTTTTCATCACATATAATACATATATAGCTAGTTAAATTCTCAACCTAGAATGGTGTGCATGCCCTGTAAACCGAGACGGAGGAAGTAGTAAAAACGAGGTGATTTTACCGAGCGGTGGGCGGGGGAGCATGACCTGTCATGTGGTCCCACGTGTCATGATGTACCAAGGCGATGCGTGTCCCTCTTAAGGCAGAACAATGGCAGAAGCAATACATGATTTTCTTGAAGGAGATGATGGCGAAGCAGATTTAACGAAGTGTGAAATAATGGTTGCTTCGTCCGTCTGGGGGAAAGGTGTGGCATTGTGATTTGACGTCTCATTGCTCATTACTACTATTGGGACGCTACAACTGGGGTGCATCCCCCATGTTGTCCTGCACTGTTATTTGGTGCATGACACGTCGACCCGGTTGCTATATGTCCCACATGTCAGCGAGAGGAAGTACAGAATGCATGAAAGCGAGCGTCTCCACTCTTTTAGTACGACAGAGGAGTATAAGACATGACTTGGTTTTTGCTGCTTCGCGCGATCCATCGATACAAACCCGGACTAAAAAAGGCGAGGGAGGGTCTTTTCCCGCGCGGCGGGTAGGGGAGTTTGGCATGGTCTGTTCGAGGCAACGAGGCAGGAAGGGAAATAAGAAAATAAAGGTTGAGCGACTTAGTTTTGGGAAAAATTTGATTTTACGGAGTATGTACCCACTATGGAGGTGGTACTACTTACTACTCCCTCCTTTCCGGTTTATAGGGCTAACCTAAAAAAATCGTTTTTCCATTTTATAAGTCTCAATTCTACTATCCCTCCGTCTAGGTGTGTAAGTCATCTTACGAAAACCAAATAATCCCAAAACACTTAGGCATGGTACATTAACTCCCTCCTTGTTTCTTGTTTCATGACGTATCAACCAATAAGAGATGTGGGCCGTGCATGCTTTCAATGACTTGAGACTTTCAAACATGACATGCAGTGGTTAATTCATTGCATGCAATGCTATTAACTAGCAAAAAAAATTAAGTTCTATCATTTTCCCCTCTGCCTTGGTCGCGATGCACAACCTAAGATGACTTATACACCTAGACAGAGGGAGTAGTACTTATCATCACATGTTTGGATTTTGAGGTGCATTAAATCACCCGATGCAAGCAGTATCAAGAGAAAACTCACCAATGCATGTAGAAGTTCATGGAAATTTAGTGGTCATGCATGCATTCATTGTAATTAATGCATCGGTAAACATAACTTTTTGAGAAAAATGAGCGTACTAATTAAGTACTTGTGCAAACTACGAAATTAATTCCACCACTCACTGTCTACCTTGGTTGGGGAGATTTTGAAATTGAGCCATAAACCGGAAAGGAGGGAGTAGTAACATAGCCTAGGGTAGCTTGTTGTACCATGGACTCCAAGGAAATTGTTGCAGTACTACTCCTATGTACTACCATTGTACTACTCCTACTACTAAAAGACATATATTTCAAACAATACGATAATCTCTCTAACCAAGGTAGGGGAGTACCTCCGTCCTGGTTTATTGGTCCCCATTGTAATTTGTGCTAAATTTTGACCAAAGGTTTGACTGACAAAATGCTAGTGCATGTCAAAAAAATTATATCATTAAAATTTGTAACATTATTGTCCTACCTCCGACCCGATATCTATCCCGCCCACCATTTGGGACATATGAGATTACTGTCCTACCCCCGACCCACAATATGTCCGACATTTTAGATGGGGGCAAAGTTTGTAACTTTCCCCAAATTTCAAACAAGTGCGTCCCAAACCGAAACATTGTTCCCCCTTAGTTCCCCCTCTCCCTCCGTTTCCCCATTCATACTCCGTGGGCACCAAAACGCCCTCTCCACCAGCTGCGAAACCCCAGCCTCCTCCGTCCTACACCCATCGCATCCAATCCACCGCCACCCTCCTCCATCACGCCAGAGCCGGTACCCTGACATTGTCGTCCAATGCAACTGCAACCGCAACGCCCTCAAGGACTTAGCAGCTGAAGCCGAGGCAGAGCTGCCCCCACGACGCCGGCGCCGACGTGCGCCATACCAGAACCACTTCGACCACGCCGTCCTGTGCCTCACAGCAGCTGCTCCACTGTTGCAACCGTCCACTGCACCGGAGCTGTTCCCGCAACGCCATCGTTCGCCGCCTCGGATCTGGTTCCCCACCGCCGATAGACGACCACCGCACCACACTCAACAACTTGTCCATGGGTTCGTCCAAGGATCCACCGTCCTCCACAACTTCTCGTTTCCAGCGAACCACAAGAAGATCATTGGAAAAACGGAAGGAGGACACAACACTGCCAGCAGAAAGAGGTACTCATCTTCCCTTATTCGTGCAAATCTTACGTCTCTGCTCACACCGTATTCATCCCACGAAAGAAACTAGTTGAGCTCTTCTTGCCGCACCTTCTTCGTGATACTAAATGCACAAGGTTTCCTCCCATTTACTATTTCACCTTAATTAGCTAGAGGTCAGCCAACCGCCTGGATTTCAATTCCGGGTCAGTTGATTCGCAATTAAAAGAAGCAGCACCCGCTTAGGCGGCGGAGAACCTAGTCCGCATGTTCACCAGGGAAGCAGCACATCGGTGTCTATCATAGCGGTGTGGGGCGCAGGAGCTGCTTGCGCCCGATCTGGAGGTCGGCGGGGCTTGAAGGGATGGCCGTGGGGTAGTGCCAAGCACGGCGATGCGGTGAGGTCAACGGGAGTGCGGAGGCAGGGGACTGGGCCGGTGGTCGCTGGCGTTTCGAGGAAGATCGTCAACACTGACTGGCTGGAGGTAGATGAAGGCGATCTGCCCGTTCTTTATACATCGGACGATGCAGAAAAAATGGACTGGCCTATTTGTTTTCAGTCAAATGTTATTTTCATAGGACCACACCTTGTGGTGTGCTGGAGGAGCATCTGCATTTCCCAGCCATCCCTGTGCTCATATTTCAAAATCCTAGAATCTAGTAATTTCGTGTGCCATGCATGTTGTAGAGCTAACATATGTCTCCCGTCATTTATTTCTCACCGACCTGCTATCTGCTACATTTACAATGTACTACTTGTGCACACACTGCACCCATACTCACACTATTGTTTTTTATGCATGGGTTCACGCTCTGACACAGTGTTGATGAATACAAAAAAGAAAAGACAGAAGTTGCTCCAGTGTAATTCAAAGATAAGCACTAAGCGTTTCACCGCTCTAAAGGGTGCAGTGTCAGCAGATGGAGATAGTAAACGTAGCTCTGCAGTTGATGATCTCAATTGCCACACACAACCATCCCAGGTGCTTGCTTTAACTTCATGCTGTCAAATGTGGTTGCATATGGTGTCTAGCTTGTATTGCTTCCAATTTGGTTAAATTGCATCTGCTTACTTTACACATTATACCTTTGATAATGACATGCCTTCCTGTTTTTGATACATACTACATATGTCTATTAACCATGTTCTTACATCAAACTAATGCTATTTCGTATCCCTCATCAATCACTTATGATGAGACAGTCACCCCAGTGGGTTACTGTGAGATGCGCTACTCGTTTAAAGAGTGCAGTGTCATCCTCCGCACATGATTCTCAAGAAACAGCAAGGCTAAATGAAGATAGTCAATGTAGCTCTCTAGTTGTTGACCGCAATTCCCCTACACTACCATCGCATGTGATTGCTCTTACTTGGCAATGTGATATGTGGTTGCATGTTGCATATGGTGTCTACCTTGTAATGCTTCTAATTGGGGTAAATTGCATCTGCTTAGTTAACACATTATACATGTGAATATGACATGGCTTCCTGTTTTTGGTACATACTACGTCTTTCTATTAACCATATTCTTAGATCAAACTAGTTTTCTTTTGTATCCCTCATCAATCACTTCTGCCGAGACACCTTCAAATTGATAGTGTAATATTGGTTGCATATTGCATATCATTTCAAACATGTATTGCCTCTAATTTGTTGAAATGCCACTTATAATGAGACACTTCTAACTTGGTAGAGTGATTTTGGTTGGATCCTTCATATGGTGTCTAGCTTGCATTGCTTCCAATTTGATGAAATGCCTTTTGCTTAGCATTTTTTGTACATATTCAATCCTCCTACAATGTAGTTGCCTTACATAAAAGTCGGGTTCGTCAGTATCATGCATCAACGAATTTGGAAGAGCGAATTTCATTCCTTTTTCTTGTGTGTTTACTTGGCAAGGCAAAATCTAAAAGGACGAACGCACGAAATGATGGTGGTCCTCTAGAGAAACCAAAACAGATGATCTCTGCAGATCCTCCTACTACTCCTACTGCAGTGCAAGTTCCAAATCTCATCTCCCCTACTCCACAACCCCAGGTGCTTGCTCTAACATGGCAGTCTGATATCTGGTTGCATGTTGCATATGGTGCCTAGCTTGTATTGCTCCTAATTTGTTAAATTGCATCCCCTTAGCTTACAAATTATACATGTGAATATGACACGCCTTCATGTTTTTGGTACATACTACATCTGCCTATCACACCATGTTCTTACATCAAACTATTGTTCTTGTGTATCCTGCATCTATCACTTATGATGAGACACCTTTATTCGTTGCATATTGCATATTATTTCTAGCCTGTTGCCATGTATTGCTTCTAACTTGGTCAAATACATTTATGAGGCCACCCTTTTAATTTGGCAGATTGATATAGGTTTCATCTTTCATATGGTTTCTGATGTCTACTACGCAACTTTATTCTTGTAGACACGTGTTGGGCCTCAAACCGCAGAGTTTTGTAAGACAGTAGCAATTTTCCCTCAAGTGGATGACCTAAGGTTTATCAATCCGTGGGAGGCGTAGGATGAAGATAGTCTCTCTCAAACGACCCTGCAACCAAATACAAGAAATCTCTTGTGTCCCCAACACACCCAATACAATGGAAAATTGTATAGGCGCACTAGTTCGGCTAAGAGATGATGATAAAAGTGTAATATGGATGGTAGAAATATATTTTTATAATCTGAATAAATAAAAACAGCAAGGTAGCAAATAGTAAACGGGCACAAAAACGGTATTGCAATGCTTGAAAATGAGGCCTAGGGTCCGTACTTTCACTAGTGCAACCTCTCAACAATGCTAATATAATTGGATCATATAACCACCCCTCAAAGTGCGATGAAGAATCACTCCAAAGTTCCTATCTAGTGGAGAACATAAGAATAAATTGTTTGTAGGGTACGAAACCACCTCAAAGCTATTCTTTCCATTCGATCTATTCAAGAGTTCGTACTAAAATAACACAAAGCTATTCTTTCCGTTCGATCTATCTAGAGTTCGTACTAAGATAACACCAAAGCAAAATCATATTCATAATACTCAATCCAACACAAAGAAATTCAAAGAGTGCCCCAAGATATCTACCGGAGAAACAAAGACAAGAACGTGCATCAACCCCTATGCATAGATTACCCCAATGTCACCTCGGGAATCCGTGAGTTGAGTGCCAAAACATATATCAAGTGAATCAATACGATACCCCATTGTCACCACGAGTATTCATATGCAAGACATATATCAAGTTCTCTCAAATCCATAAAAGTATTAAATCCGATAACAACGAAATCTCAAAGGGAAAAACACGAGAGAGAGAGAGAGAGAGAGAGAGAGATTAAACACATAGCTACTGTTACAAACCCTCAGCCCTGAGGGTGGACTACTCCCTCCTCATCGTGGTGGCCGCCGGGATGATGAAGATGCCCACCGGAGATGATTCCCCCCTCCGGCAGGGTGCCGGAAAGGGTCTATATTGGATTTCAGTGGCTACAGAGCCTTGCTGCGGTGGAACTTCTGATCTAGGTTAACCCCGAGGGTTTTTGGAATATTTGTGAATTTATAGGGTAAAGAGGGGGTGCGGGAGGCCACCGAGGTGGGCACAACCCACCTGGGCGCGCCTGGGCTCCCAAGCGCGCCCTGGTGGGTTGTGCCCCCTCGGGCACCCCCCAGGTGCTGCTCTGGCCCACCATGGGTGTTCAGGTCCATAAAAAATCTCCAAAAATTATCGCGGTGTTTGGACTCCATTTGATATTGATTTCCCGCGATGTAAAAAACAAGCAAAAAACAGCAACTGGCACTAGGCACTGGGCACTGGGTCAATAGGTTAGCCCCAAAAAAGATATAAAGTTGCTATAAAATGATTGTAAAACATCCAAGAATGATAAAATAACAACATGAATACTTCATAAATTATAGATACGTTGGAGATGTATTAGCATCCCCAAGCTAAATTCCTACTCGTCCTTGAGTAGGTAAATAATAAAAGAAATAATTTATGAAGTGGGAATGCTAGCAAGGTGCATAAGTTTGATCAATGACAATTTCAATCACTTTCCTAGCATCATAACAACAATTATTTCTTATAAAACTTCTCATGTTAAGGTAGCAACCAATTCACATGTTAAGGTTCAAACAATGAATTCTCTTGAAACTCAACAACCTATGTTCTCAATCACCAAGCAATTGTAATTCAATTTATTCAACAGAGTTTAAGTAAGATCTCCACATACTCAACTATCATATAGTCTTCTATGATTGCTAACACTCACCGCATACACATGAGCAAAACGTTTCAACCGGACATATAAAAAGATAGGGGTTTATTGTTTTGCCTCCCAACGTATTCACCTCAAGGGTGATGTCAACAATAATAACTCATGCTACCCATATCCAACTGGATATATGTGCCTAGATCTTTCCTCACCACATGATGCTTGCCAAAAGAGAAAAATAAAAAGGAATAGAGAGAAAAACTTTGACTCTTTGCATAAAAGTAAATACTAAAAAGTAAAAGATAGGCCCTTCGCAGAGGGAAGCAGAGGTTGCCATGCGCTTATTTGTTTGTATGCTCAACCCCTTAGTGCAAAAGAACATCATGTTACATTGCCCCTTATGATAGCAACCTTTATTATGTAGTCTGTCGCTTTTATTCTTTGCCATCACAAGTTCATACAACGCTCAATTTTCTCCTACACTAAATGATCTAACACTTTTAGAAGCAATTTTTCTTGCCTTATTGCACCGATGACAACTTACTTGAAGGATCTTATTCAATCCCTAGGTAGGTATGGTGGACTCTTGAAAATAAGATTTGGGTTTAAGGGTTTTTGGATGCACAAGTAGTATCTCTACTTGGTGCGGAATTTTTGGCTAGCAAAGATGGGGGGCAAGCACCACATGTTGAAGGATCTATGACAATATAACTTCTATGTGAATATGAACAAACATAAACCATTACGGTGTCTTCCTTGTCCAACGTCAACAATTTTGGCATATAATATTTTGATGGGGGCTCACAATCACAAAAGATTTCCAAGATAGTGTATTTGCATGTGAAAGTTCTCTTCCTTATACTAATTATTCGTGAATTGCATGTATGACCAATATTGTGATTGTCAAGCCTCAAAAGATTTCACTTTCTAAACCCAATGTGAAGCTACCACTAGGCATGATATGATTTCAACTTCATGATATTCAATTCATTCAACAATTTACTCATAGGATATAAGTGAAGCACAAGAGTAAATGACAAGCTACTCCAAAAAGATATAAGTGAAGATCATGAGCATAATATTTCTTTCTCTCAAATTAATTTAAGTGAAGCAAGAGAGAATTTCTTAAAAAATATTAAAGCACACCATGCCCAAAAAGATATAAGTGAAGCACTAGAGCAATTCCACAGAAAATAGCTTCGTTGACAGGATGTGCGTGCCGCTTACCTAGCCTCCCTGGCAACTATTTGAGGACTCTATTTTATTTAAAAACTTTCAGATCTAAGTACTTTAATAAAACAGCAAGCAAAACAAAATAAAATGATATTCCAAGGATAGCACAACTCATGTGAAGAAGCAAAAACTTAGGCTCAACCGATACTAACCGATAATTGTTGAAGAAGAAAGGCGGGATGCCTACCGAGGCATCCCCAAGCTTAGATGCTTGAGACTTCTTGAAATATTATCTTGGGGTGCCTTGTGCATCCCCAAGCTTGAGCTTATGTGTCTCCTTAATTCCTCTCATATCACGGTTTTCCTAAATCTCAAAAGCTTCATCCACACAAAACTCAACAAGAACTCGTGAGATAAGTTAGTATAAACCAATGCAAAAACCTTATCATTCTCTACTGTAGCAAATCACTAAAACTATTATTCAACATTGCATACTAAATGCCTCTGCATATTTAATACTCCTATCCTCAAATAGAATCATTAAACAAGCAAACATATGCAAACAATGCAAACATCACAGCAATCTGCCAAAACAATACGGTCTGTAAAGAATGCAAGAGTATCAATACTTCCCTAACTCCAAAAGTTATGAAAATTTGCCACAATGTAGAAAATTTATCAAAGCTTATTTTTCAAAAAGTTTCAACATTTTATCACATTCTGACTTTTCTAGGGATTTTTTGCAACAGCGGTAAACTTTCTGTTTTCAAACAGCAACATGTAGACTTGCAAAATAAGCATGGCAAAGGCCATCAATGCCACTTTTATTGAAATAAAATATGGAAAACATTATTCTAAATAACAGAAAGAAAATCCTAACAAAATAAATTGATGCTCCAAGTAAAACTCATATCATGTGACGAATGAAAACATAGCTCCAAGTGAGGTTACCGATAATGTTGGAGACGAAAGAGGGGATGCCTTCCGAGGCATCCCCAAGCTTAGTTGCTTGGATCTTCCTTGAATATCACCTTGGGGTGCCTTTGCCATCCCCAATCTTAGGGCCTTGTCACTCCTTATTCTCCTCATATCGACATCTCACCCAAAACTAGAAAACTTCAATCACACAAAACTTAACGGAACTTCGTGAAATAGGTTAGTATGATAAAGAGAAAACCATTTCACTTTGGTAATGTCAAAGAAAATATTCATAATTGTTTCCACATAATTACTAATGTAGCATATCATTTCTACAATTTATATTGACCAATATAAGCCATAGAAAGTAGAAAACAAGCAAACTATGCATTGAAAACAGAATCTGTCAAAAACAGAACAGTCTGTAATGATCTGGATAACTACCATACTTATGCTACTCCAAAAATTATGAAAGAATTATTAACAAGTGAGTAATTTGTATATTAAACTTATTAAAAAAGAATCAACTCAAAATCACTCTTCTGTTAAAAATGAGAATTATTTTCGTGAGCGCAAAAGTTTCTGTTTTTCAGCAAGATCAAATCAACTATCACCCAACATGATTCCAATGGATTTACTTGGCACTTTATTGAAACAAAGCAATAAAACATGATAAATACAGTAGAATAATCATGTGAACACACAAAAACAGTAAGTAAAAGTGTTGGGTTGTCTCCCAACAAGCGCTTTTCTTTAATGCCTTTTAGCTAGGCATGATGATTTCAATGATGCTCACATAGAAGATAAGAATTGAAACACAAAGAGAGCATCATGAAGCATATGACTAGCACATTTAAGTCTAACCCACTTCCTATGCATAGTGATTTTGTGAGCAAACAACTTATGGGAACAAGAATCAACTAGCATAGGAAGGCAAAACAAGCATAACTACAAAACTTTCAACACATAGAGAGGAAACTTGATATTATTGCAATTCCTACAATCATAAATTCCTCTCTCATAATAATTTTTAGTAGCATCATGAATGAATTCAACAATATAACCAGCACGTAAATCATTCTTTTCATGATGCATAAGCATAGAAATTTTGTTACTCTCCACATAAGCAAATTTATTCTCATGAATAGTAGTGGGAGCAAACTCAACAAAATAACTATCATGGGATTGAAAATTAAAATCGTGATGACAAGTTTCATGGTTATCATTATTCAATATAGCATACATGTCATCACCATAATCATCATAGATATCAACTTTGTTGTCATAATCAATTGCAACCTCTTCCAAAATAGTGGATTCATCATTAAATAAAGTCATAACATCTTCGAATCCACTTTCATCAATATAATCATCATAAATAGGAGGTGTGCAATCATCATAATAAAAAATTTCATCAAAACTTCGGGGACTAAAAATATCATCTTCATCAAATATAGAATCCCCAAGCTTGTAGCTTTGCATATCATTAGCATCATGGATATTCAAAGAATTCATACTAACAACATTGAAATCATGCCCATCATTTAAATATTTTGTGCCAAACATTTTATTGACTTCTTCTTCTAACAATTGAGCACAATTTTCTGAACCATCATTTTCAAGAAAGATATTATAAAGATGATCAATAATATGATGCAACCTCAATTCCAATTTTTATGTAGTTTTCTTTTATAAACCAAACTAGTGATAAAACAAGAAACTAAAAGATTCAATTGCAAGATCTAAAGATATACCTTCAAGCCCTCACCTCCCCGGCAATGGTGCCAGAAAAGAGCTTGATGTCTACTGTGCAACTTTATTCTTGTAGACACGTGTTGGACCTCCAAGTGCAGAGTTTAGTAGGACAGTAGCAATTTTCCCTCAAGTGGATGACCTAAGGTTTATCAATCAGTGGGAGGTGTAGGATGAAGATAGTCTCTCTCAAACGACCCTGCAACCAAATACAAGAAATCTCTTGTGTCCCCAACACACCCAATACAATGAATTTTTTTATAGGTGCACTAGTTCAGCTAAGAGATGATGATAAAAGTGTAATATGGATGGTAGAAATATATTTTTATAATCTGAATAAATAAAAATAGCAAGGTAGCAAATAGTAAACAGGCACAAAATCGGTATTGCAATGCTTGAAAATGAGGCCTAGGGTCCGTACTTTCACTAGTGCAACCTCTCAACAATGCTAACTTAATTGGATCATATAAACACCCCTCAAAGTGCGATGAAGAATCACTCCAAAGTTCCTATCTAGCGGAGAACATAAGAATAAATTGTTTGTAGGGTACGGAACCACCTCAAACCTATTCTTTCCGTTCGATCTATTCAAGAGTTCGTACTAAAATAACACAAAGCTATTCTTTCCGTTCGATCTATCCTAGAGTTTGTACTAAAATAACACCAAAGCAAATTCATATTCATAATACTCAATCCAACACAAAGAACTTCAAAGAGTGCCCCAAAATTTCTACTGGAGAAACAAAGACAAGAACGTGCATCAACCCCTATGCATAGATTACCCCAATGTCACCTCGGGAATCTACGAGTTGGGTGCCAAAACATATATCAAGTGAATCAATATGATACCCCATTGTCACCACGATTATTCATATGCAAGACATATATCAAGTGCTCTCATATCCATAAAATTATTCAATCCGATAACAACGAAATCTCAAAGGGAAAAACTCAATTCATCACAACAAGATAGAGAGGGGAAAACACCATATGATCCGACTATATTAACAAAGCCCACGATACATCAAGATCGTGACATCTCAAGAACACGAGAGAGAGAGAGAGAGAGATTAAACACATAGCTACTGGTACAAACACTCAGCCCCGAGGGTTGACTACTCCCTCCTCATCGTGGTGGCCGACGGGATGATGAAGATGGCCACCAGAGATGATTCCCCCCTCTGGCAGTGTGTCGAAACAGGGTCTAGATTGGTTTTCGGTGGCTACAGAGCCTTGCGGTGGCGGAACTTCTTATCTAGGTTAACCCCGAGGGTTTTTGGAATATTTGTGAATTTATAGGGCAAAGAGGGGGTGCGGGAGGCCACCGAGGTGGGCACAACCCACCTGGGCGCGCTTGGGCCCCTAGGCGCGCCCTGGTGGGTTGCGCCCCCCTCGGGGCACCCCCCAAGGTGCTGCTCTGGCCCACCTTGGGTGTTCTGGTCCATAAAAAATCTCCAAAAAGTTTCGCGGTGTTTGGACTCCGTTTGATATTGATTTCCTGCGATGTAGAAAACAAGCAAAAAAACAGCAAATGGCACTGGGCACTGGGTCAGTAGGTTAGTCCCAATAAATGATATAAAGTTGCTATAAAATGATTGTAAAACATCCAAGAATGATAAAATAACAGCATGAATACTTCATAAATTATAGATACGTTGGAGACATATCAGTTTCTAGCTTGCATTGCTTCTAACTAGTTCGAACACCTTCTGCTTAGTTTACACTTTACACATCATACATGTCAATATGGCATGTCATCCCGTTTTTCATACATATTCCATCCTCCTATCATGCGGCTGCCTTACATGAAAGTAGTGTTTGTCAGTATCATGCATCAATGATTTCTGAAGAGCAAATTTTATTCCTTTTTCTTGTGAGTTTGACTTGACAAGGCAAAATCAAAAAAGAGGAAGGAAAAGAGTAAGAAAGGCGATGATGGTGGTCCTCTGCAGCAACGTAAATGGAGCATCTATACAGATTCTCCTCGTACTGCTAGTGCATTACAAGTTCCAAGTCTCTGCTCCCCTACTCCACCATCCTAGGTGCTTGCTCTAACTTGGGAGTGTGATATCTGGTTGCATGTTGCATATGGTGTCTAGCTTGTATTGCTTCTAATTAGTGTAAACTTCATCTGCTTGGCTTACACATGATACGTGTGAATATGACACGCCTTCCTGTTTTTGGTACATACTATATCTGTCTATCACACCATGTTCTTACATGAAACTACGCTTCTTGTGTATCCAGCATTAGTCACTTATGATGGGACACCTTTAAGTTGGTAGTGTGATATTGGTTTGCGTCTTGAATATGATTTCTAGCATGTAGTGCTTCTAATTTGATGAACACCACCTATGACGAGACAATTTTAACTTGGCAGAGTGATACTGATTGCACCTTCCATATGGTGTCCAGCTTGCAGTGCTTCTAATTTTTTGAAGTGCCTTTTGCTTAGTTACCACATCATAGGTGTGAATATGTCAAGCCATCCAGTTTTTCGTACATACACTACAAAAAATAAGCTTCCGTGATGATACGTCTTTATCACAGTAGGTCACATTTTCTGTCATGAATGTACATCCATGACGAGTTTATGAAAGAATCAAGATAGTCATACTTGTGCTGTCGTACAAGTGTTCCATGGCATTACCAAAATTATCATCAGGAGAGTGTCCACTTCCATGACGATAAATGCCGCGTCATGGAAGTGCTTTCGTCAAGGGTGACCGACACGTGGCATCCACCGTAACGGGTCGCCGTTAAGCTATCGGGTCCGGTTTTGGATCCGATAACCCGCTAACAGCCATGACCAATGCCGATTTTCCACGTGTAAAATCTCAGTGGCTAACGGAACCACGTGTCAGCTCCGCGTTGGCACAGGTGTCACTCATCTAATGGGCGAGATGCGCCTATGATATGTTGACACGTGGACCGGCCCAAAAGTGTCCCATAAAGATTAAATGGGTTGGCCCAACTAAAGGCCCACAAGATTTAGCGGACCATAATGGGCCGGCCGAGCTAAAGGCCCACAAGATTTTGCAGACCATATGTGGCCGGCCCAGCTAAAGGCCCAACATTCTCAGTTAAGGCCCGTACGGCTTGTGTCAAATCGGCCCGTCAATGGCCTGTCCTAAACTTGTCATCATCGCGGCCCATGGTCACTTCTGGCCCGTTAACAGTCCGCTAAGTATTTGGGCCAAATTATGGCCCGTTGTGTTTCCGACCTGTTAAAGGTCCTGCTTCATTTGGGCCCATTTATAGGCCATTGAAACTTTTGGCCCATAAACGACCATGAAGGATATGCGTCATATTCGGCCATGTTTGACATTCGGCCTGTTGGAGGCCCATTGTAGATTTGGGCCACTTTCAGCCTGTTGTGACTTTCGGCCTGTTAACGTCAGACGAAATCCATGGGCCATATGTGGCCTAATGTCACATCGGGCCTACTAACGGCCTGTATAAAAATGACACTAATCAAGCCCGACCGAACTTCCGGCCTGTTAAAGGCCCGTGTAGTAGGTCGGCGCATTTATGGCCCGTCTGAATTTCGGCCTATGGACGATCCGCATTCTAAATGGGCCACCATTTCGGCCTATGGGTTATTTGGCACAATTAGGGCCCAATATCACTTTCGGCCTATTAAAGGCCTATTTTTTATGGGCTCGAGATATTTACACCTGTAAACGGCCTATTATTACTGAGGGCCCAAATTATGTTTAGGTCTGTTAAAGGCCCACTATGGGCATAGGCCTATTAGAAAAATATGAAAGCTTATGCTAATTTAGGCCAAGATATTTTTAGTGGGCTAGATGCAAATTTCGGCCCATAATCGTTTTTTGCCCAATTGGAATGGGCCCGACGAATGTTGGCATGTTGGGCTCCTATGAAGCTTTCGGCTGAATACATTACTAAGATAAACCTACACTATACAAAAATAGCGTCGAAATTACTGCAGCCTTTGGCAGCATCATAAATGTTGTATCACAACAAAAGAAATTCCAACCATACAACAAAAGGCATGTTGGGATAAAGTTTACAGTCCTTGCAGATAAAAGCACCATCAGATGTATAGAAGAACATATTTGACCTGAGTGCTAATGTTTCAGGCTGTAGAATCTGATGGAGCAGCACGATCTTCCCCTTTTTTTCGCCATTGCTCTTGAACAACGAAGCAAATGTCTGATAGTCTGGTTTCAAAACCATTCATATCTTCATGACATTTGTCAACCACTATTCTTGTTTCTGAAACAACGTCCATTAAGGATTGGAATTGTGTCTGGAGCACAGATATATCACTCTGTCTAGTTGGAAGATTTTGTTCAGTAGGCGATTTGGACGAGGTTACCTTGACAACCAACCCAGAATTACGCAGGAAGGTGCTTTTTGCACTGTTAGTGGAGAGATACTAACGCACTGCAGCAAGAGGTGACATTGTGCCTATGGTAGCCTCGTCACCTTCAGGTGGTTGTGGCTGTTCAATCATTTGTTCCATAGCTTGCTAAAAGTTTGAACTTGTAGATTAGTGTACCAGATAAGTTACTAATGAGACAAAAACAAACAAAGTAGGTTTCACGTTTATACATAACTTATTTTGGTGAACTACTATAATACATTAGCATGTATTGTAGTGCCAACTACATAATAAAATCACTTTCGGAACATATGTCCATGTAGCATGCCTACTGTATTGTCTATTTCATCACATTCGTTGACATCTAAGGGTAAAGAGACATGGTTTAAAGTAGGATGAACATAGTATGACATCATTCATATCATGGGCAAACAGATATAAAACAAACAGGCTATTGTATCATTGTGTGCGCACATGAACATCACAACTAGATTACAGATCAAGACCAAAAGAATATCCTTCATCTCTTTTAAACCATGTAAGGTGAAATGATACGTTAAGACAACTGTGTATAGAAGTGAACAGAGTAATTGACATTGGCTGCAAACCAAGCAGTTAAATGAACACATCATAGTACCAATCAGTTCAAAGGCAGGAGGAGTAAGGACTTACAATAGCGACTTGAACTGGTGTGCTCATGCCCTTCATCTTGCTGGTGTGGCAATCCTTGAAGATTTGCACTGTATTCGGTTCAGGTTCTTTTTGGTCCGCATGGGTTTTCCTCTGTATTTGGAACAAGTCAATATAGATACGATAATATGGCACAGAAGAAAGAAGGAACTAGCAGCTATTTACAAGAGCCTCGCAGTGTGCAATATAGCTACGAGATCCTGTTGTCTATTGGAATTTCACTTTAGAACGGTTGGTCTTGTTCTTCAAACAGTTAGCCTAGAGGAAGATACACTTGTAAGGCACATACATAAATAAAAGTTCAATATGTGGTCTGATCCAATACATATACCCTACCTGATACTTTGGATCAGACCAGTGTTTAACAAGGGTTGTCTAGTCTTCATTTGTAATATATTCCACTGGAGATGTTTGGGCGATTTCATTGTTAGCCTTGCCTTCAAGGTGAGATTTTCTAAGGTGGTACCGATAATGTCGCAGAGCAGACTGAAAAACATGAGTGCATGCTTGTTTAGTTGCATTATCTTTCAGATCCAACTTGAACCTCATCTGTTGAAAAAAGAATGTGAGTCTTATTAGGAGGAAGCTAGAAAGTATGGCATAGAGCAAGATTGCCGGTGTTCTGGGAACGGGGGCCCCCAGACTTGTCTGCCTGCGGCCCACGGCGTGGCTGTGCAAGCAGGCCTGTACGGCCCATCTTCATCAACAAGGCATTCAAGACCCTCGCGAGGGGCCAAGCCTCGCGAGGTGGATGACGCAAGACCTCCCCAGGAACGGCCTCGCCAGGCCTCGCCAGACATCCGGAAATAATAATGCCATTTATATTTTAATTTAATGCGTAGAACCGCCGTTTACACGTAGATGCACTATGCCTCTGCCCGTTCTCACAAACGCGCTATATATCTCTCTATCTAACGCATAAGTGCACACACTCTATATACATCGGCATTTCTCTTTCACGCATGCTCACAATCTCTCCTGGGGTGTCGGGGTGTCTCACGCACACACTCTCTCTATATATCTCTCTCTCTTTCTGACTACTATGTACCACTCTTTTCAGTAATCTCAGTTGGAAAACACTATTTCCTCACATGCATATATACACACGCACGGTCTCTACTAGGCCTCTATATGCACATATATGTGCCTACGTGTCTCCCACACGCACATTATCTTTAGGCCTCTCTCGCACACATTGCTCCCCCCCCCCACAGACACACCTCTCTCTTAGTAGTTGGCAGATATGATTCCATCAGATCATTCGGTAGGATATCCCTGACTGTTAGGCTGGACGGTAATACGAGGCAAAGTTTTACCCAAGTTAGGACCCTTGCAGTTGAGGAAACAGCCTACTCCTGGTACTGTATATTAGTGATAGGGGTGTGTACAAAGTACACGTGAATACCAGGCATTGTGCGTGTGTGTATACTATCAACGAACTAGCCCCCAGGCTTCTATAACATACTCGGGGCCTAGGGTTGCAAATCATATATAGTCGGCTTATCACCAGTGGGGATAGAGTCCTCCACGACTCTGGTAGCTTTGTTTTGTACGCCGAGTCCTCCACATGGGTCTTCGTATAATGCGTCTCGGTCCAACCTATGTGGCGCAGGATGGAACCGATCCATGAGTCCTCATGCTGACCCACCACAATTAGAAATGATGTGCCCACCCCAACTAGAAATGATGTGCCCACCACACCACACACGCAATCAGCCACTAAGAAAATAATCATATACATTAGTACAATGTTATACATGAAAGTTAATTGCATGGTGCATCCAAAAATATTTGTTCTGCATTGTGAATGTTTATATTTTCTCCTAAAATATTAGTCACGGGAAAGAGAAACGAAGGGCATATCTCTCCTTGTCTCCACCGGACACCCCCTCTTTCTACACCACTTTCACGTACGCACACAAACCATCTCTCGACCCTCTAAAAGTATGCATGCCCATGACACATTCACGCGTGACAGTCATTGTATTTCAAGCAAAAGCACTATACGGTCACTGGACTTCAGAATATGCTCATTACGGTCACCGTATATATTCTCGGGGTGATCATACGGTATCTAGGTCACGATACATCTCCATATTTTGTTGATGACACTGACGGACATTGTATTTGATGCATGCTTCGTATTTTGTTGACGACACTTACGATCATTGTATTTGAAGCGAAAGCACGATATGGTCACTGGACTTCAGAATAAGCTCATCACAGTCACCACATACATTTTGTGGTGTTAACCAACCTGTGGTTGGATGGTTAGGAGGACAGTGGTTTCTCGAGCCCACCAGGGTTAAAGTCCTGGTGCTCGCATTTATCCTGGGTTAATTTCAGTATTTTCCGGCGATGTGCGTTCAGTGGGAGGAGACATTCCACTCGACTACGAGGCACCTATGGTGACTTCATAAAATCTCAAGATCATATGCTGGCTCACTCTCTCAAAGGTGCTCATAGGGGTAGGTTCTGCGTGTGTGCGCTTATAGCGGTGAGAGCTTGCGCGTATATATGAGCGTTTGCGTCTGTACCGTGTTAAAAAAATACATGTCGTGATTATACGGTCACTGGCTCACCCGTACAACTCGTATTTTGTTGATGACACAATCAATTGAACAGTCAAACGTTCCATGTGGTGCAACTAGTGTTGCACCATCGGGGCGTGTAACTGTGGGGCCCACCTGTCAGTGCGTATATGAAAGAAAGAAATGGTAGTTTGAGTCTGTACTGTGTTAATAGAATACATTTTCGGGTGATCATACCGTCACTGGCTCACCATACAGCTCCATAATTTGTTGATGACACGATCAATTGACCAGTCAAACGGTCCACATTCAGCAGCGCATATTACAATAGGGCCCACCCGTCAGTGTGTATATGAAGGACAGAAATGGTAATAAATTAGTGGTCGGTGCGGATTCGAAGTCGTGAGACCTCTGGTTGGAAGTCGCCGGCGGTGGGGGTGCGGTGATTGGGCGGTGGCGTGGGGATCGCTGGAGAAAAAGCTTGGCACGAGGGGGCCTAGAGGGATGGCCGGGGCGGCGGCGGATCGGCGGTGAGGAGTGGTTTTGGGGCGGGCTGGGTGGCGTGGCGGCGCGGGCCGGCCGCGGGCGGTGGGGGCCGGTGGTTCGGCCGATGGTGGCTGGCGGCTCAGGGGGGTGGAGGTTGAAGATAAACCGCAGGCCCTTTATTTTGTATCCAACAGCTGGAAAATCTACTGACCAGAGATGGAAAAGTCAGTCGACTGACATGTAGCCTCACCCCGCACGTACACATGCACGCATGCAACACTCGCATGAACACACGCACGCATGCAGGCGTGCAACACTGACACGTACACATAACGAACACACGCATGCATGCAGGTGTGCAACACTGACACGTACACATGCACTCATGAACACACGCACGTACACACACATACATGCAACACTGAAATGTACACATGCACGCACGCAACACTCGCACGCCTGCATGCACACAACACATGACGCGAGACACATGCTCAACCTATACGTGCATGCATCCTTTGTTAAGGACATGGATTGTTACGGGTATTAATCAATCTTATCTGTGATAAGTAGAACATTGATGTTTGCAGCGGTCTTTATGAACCACAACGTATCGAACGGGCTATCAAAGTATATATGAAAATTTTAAAATTCTCTTACATTATATAGTAGGCTTATCTACATGAAATAGATGACGTCACACTCAATGAACAATCATCGATTTATGAAATGCCTGCTTCTGACCGCCCTGGCCCACCAAAAGTTCCTCTACCATGCACTGCCTGCGTTGGATCACTGACATGCAGGCCATGTACCCAAAGAGCCCACACGTCAGTAGAAGAATGGTGCGGTGTCGTACGTCAGAGTCGAGGGCGCCACTCGCTGCATGCCCGGCTGAACACGCCTCCTTGCCGCATTCAAACGCCTCCATGAAACCCGTGTGGAAGCCGAGAAACCCACTCTGGACACACGCCCGTTCATGACCGGGCCGGCAATAAACGCAACGCCGGCCGAGCTCCTCCCGTTCGTCATCTATTTAATCTCCTATTTAAACGAGGCCAAACGCCGGCCAAGAATCGCACACCTCTGCCGCTCCCCTATCTCCTCCTTGACCATTTTGTCCACTCTTACAGTGGCTTACGAAGAGTAGTTATACGGCATCCAAGCCGGCTGGGTGGCCTGCCGAGCCCACCGGATACGAGCTATGCAGCTTGCTGATCCACCACCCTCCCCTCGCCCGACGGAGCTAGTTGCTGCCCCAAGCTGGCGCATGGTTCAGCAACTCGCCGCTCCAGGCCAACTCGACGAGGAGCGGCGCATGGGCATCGTCGCTGCCGTCCACGCCGCCGCCTTGTACCGTGCCTCCCATGTCTACGACCGCATCTCCCGTTTCTGTGGCTGAGACTCCCATGCCGGCGGCCGGGCCATGCAAGCAGAGATAGAAGTCGGGTACGCAGAGAGCGATGAGTCGGTGGCCAGCGTCCGCCGCCATCATCGAGGAGAAGTAGAACACGGGAGGCCGCCGCCGCTTGGGTCCCATGAAGGCCACCACGGAGGCGACGCCAGCGTACACAACAGGTGTCTTGCCGGATCCTTCTATTGCGAGGACCTTCATCGACCCCGCATGGGCTCCACGGAAGCGGAGAAGCCCCCTTCCACCATCATCTAGGGCATCAGCCAACGATATCAGTTGGGCAGTGGGGAAGCGAGCCGTCCTTTGCGCTGAAGCATATACCTCCGGGGCTCCCGACAATCCGGTGATCGTGCTGCCGGACATGAAGAAGACAAATGGATCGGCGGGCGACCATTTAGGCCAGGTATTATATACATGTGATGTCCAGAACTAGCACCGCTTAGTTGATTTGAATGTAATGAAATCAGTCATGTTTGTATGAAAATCCGGTATTTTATATGAATTCCGTCATTGTTTATATGAAATATCGCCGTGTTTGCATGAATTTCGTTCGGTTGGTTGAGTTGTTGTCAGAATGTGTGCGACTACGGTTGGATGGCGTAATTTGCGGGTCATCGGTCGGTCCGTGGCCGGCTCGAGCGGCGTGGAGCTCGTCTCTAACGTGCGCGCTGGAGGATGCATGAGCACCCGAGCCATTCATCGTTCATCGAAGGCAAAGGCACCGGTGGACAAAAGGGTCGCCAATATTTTGGCTACCCTGGGCAAGATCCAAATAGCCCCTCCCAGCAGATTCAAATCCCTCATTCGCCGTGAAATTTTGCCATGTGTTGTTTTCATGGACTAGCAAGATGCCCCTGCATTGCATGGAACATCAAGATGCATTTTATTACAAAACACCTGTTGTGATTGACCCATGCAGGAGTAATCCCATGTGTAAAAACTAATGATATCTCGAGAATTTTATCGGAAAAATGGTATCTCGAGAATTTCATCGAAAAAATGATATCTCGAGAAAGATGAGAGATAAGGAGAGGAGGAGTGGGGGGGCGTGGTGGTGACTGGTGGTCGGACTGGGCGGAGGCATGGGGATGGACGGCGCATTATGTCTAGGTTTGTATCTCTCTCACACACACCCACGTAGGTGGGGGACGTGCACGAAGAGAAGAGGTGCACACACGGCGCACGTACTCCCGTCTCTTTCCCAACCACACCCGCGCGGGTACACGGTGGAGCTCATTTCTGTACGAAAAGGCAACCCACGTGTAATTTGACACATGTACTGGTTGTCCACTTGATGGAGGATTGTCTACCACGGGTGAACAAACAAATTGCGACTTGACGTGTTATGTTAAAAAAGAGGCAAACCATGTGGGGCCTACCTTAGAGGCAAGGCTCTATACACTTGAGATGCTCTGTACGTATTACTTTTGATGTGTCCCATCAACTCGCAGAACGAGGAGAAGCTTGCTTAGTACACCGTCTCCCCCGCCCGCAGGCACGGTGGCTCGCGGGACGAGGTGAAGCTTGCTTACTAGTACGCCTTACACCCGCTCCCTCGCCCACGCGCGGTGACTCGTAGGACGAGGAGAAATTTACTACTCCATCCGTTTACTCCTCGTCCCTACCTTGGTTAGAGAGATTATCATATTGTTTCGAATATATGTCAAACTGCACAAAGTTTGACCAAATTTATATAAAAAAATATGAACATCTACAATACTAAAACTATATAGTATGAACATACGTTTCATGGTGCATCTGATAATATTGATTTCATATTGTGAATGTTTATATTTTTTGATATAAAGTTAGTCAAACTCCACAAAGCTTGACTTTGACCAAACCTTATATGCGGACTAAAAAGAAACGGAGGGAGTAGTAGGAGTAGTACTACTACAGCAATTTCCTGGGAGTCCATGGTGCAGCAAGCTACCCTAGGCTATGTTACTACTCCCTCCTTTCCAGTTTATGGCTCAATTTCAAAATCTCTCCAATCAAGGTAGGCGGTGAGTGGTAGAATTAATTTCGTAGTTTGCACAAGTAATTAGTACGCACGTTTTTCTCAAGAAGTTATGTTTACCGAGGCATTATTTAGAACGAATGCATGCATGACCACTAAATTTCCATGAACTTCTACATGCACTGGTGAGTTTTCTCTTGACACTGCTTGCATCGGGTGATTTAACGCACCTCGAAATCCAACATGTGATGGTACTACTACTACTAGTGGAACTGAGACATATAAAACGGAAAAATGAATTTTTAGATGAGCCCTATAAACCGGAAAGGAGGGAGTAGTAAGTAGTACACCTCCATCGTGGGTACGTACTCCGTAAAATCAGATTTTCCCAAAACTAAGTCGCTCAACCTTTATTTGCTTGTTTCCCTTCCTGCCTCCTTGCCTCGAACAGACTATGCCAAACTCCCATGCCTGCCGGGCGGGAAAAGACCCGCCCTCGCCTTTTTTAGTCCGGGTTTTATCGATGGATCGCGCGAAGCAGCAAAAACCAAGCCGTGTCTTGTACTCCTCCGTCGACGCTTGCTTTCATGAATTATGTAGTTCCTCTCGCCGACATGTGGCACATATAGCAACCGGGTCGACGTGTCATGCACCAAATAACAGTGTAGAATAGCGGGGGGGACGCACCCCAGTCGTACCGCCCCAGTAGTAGTAATGAACAATGAGATGTCAAATCACAATGCCGCACCTTCTCAGACGGACGAAGCAACCATTATTTCACACTTCGCTTCGCCATCATCTCCTTCAAGAAAACCACGTAGTATTGCTTATGCCATTTTTCTGCCTCAAGAGGGACACGCGCATCGCCTTGGTACATCATGACACGTGGGACCGCATGACAGGCCATGCTCCCCCGCCCATCGCTCGGTAAAATCACCTCATTTTTACTACTTCCTCCATATCGGTTTACAGGGCTTGCACGTCGTTCTAGGTTGAGAATTTAACTGGCTATATATGTGATGAACAGTATATGTTTAGAAACTACATCCGCTTAAGAATCCAATGATATACTTTTTGTGACATAGCAACTCATATTTAGTTAGTCAAATGGATGACCTAGAACTACGTGCACGACCTATAAACCGAGACGGAGAGGGTAGTACGGTATGTATCTTTTTAGATCAATATAGTCGGGATTCATCAAGGCGCAAAACCAAGTGGTAGGCTGCTCCTGTCATGTTGGCGTAGCAGCTCAAGCAGGGTCAGTCCGCACGTGAAATGGCGACACACTTAACAGGACCCCTTTGGCCGACATGTGGCTCATCCACCGTCTTCTTCCATGTGCGATGCACCAAATTATAGTTCGGAGCAGCGATTGGACTTGGAGGCACCCCGGTCGTAGCGCCGCAGTAGTAGTAAATGAGCGATGAGGGGTCAATTCACAAAGCCCCACCTTTCCCGCATTAAGCTGGATGGACGAAGCAACCATCATTTCACTCTAGGGCGCAAGAGCATAAAGAAAAGAGAAAACTAATGATGCGTGCGGCAGCTACCTAGGACACCCTAGGGTAGGGGCATCCACTACAAATCCTTTTTGTTGAAAGTGCCTCCACTACAAATCCGCTTCTCCCTCGTCCTCTTGAAGAAAACCGATGATGCGTGTGGCGGTAGGGTTTGTAGGAGTACTACAGCATGCGGGGCCATGTCATAGTAAACGGGAGAGGGATTGAGTTCGAGTCGATGCCTTAATATGTGTGGGCCGCTTGGTTTTACGGGAACGAGGCAGCATTTTGGGTTCGGGGACCAATGGAGATATACGTACAAAAAATTGTGGACTTAGGTTCGACCGAAAGGCAATGATGCATGGGCCCTGCATTTTGATATACCCGCGGCCGCGTGAAATTTGCTACTCTACTCAAAACTAGTAAGGTACACATGCATTGAACGCATGAGATTTGGAAACCAAATTATGAATAAATACACACTACAACCTGTAAAGCTTTGAGTCATATATGCATGATGTAGATGTTCATTTAGTTCTTGTAGTTCATCTCATTCAAATTCAATTAGTTTTATAAAAAGGTTAAGATTCATGGGATTGTGCATTGTAAAGCATAAAGTAAAAAAAAGGCAAATAGTGGCAATTCATTTAGAAAGAAAAGTTTGGGAAATTATGATACGAAAGATTCTAGAACAAAGGACAAGTGCTTGTGTTTTGAGGTTTGTGCATTATGCTTAAGTTTAACCATGGAGTCTTCTAGATTGTACATGTGGCAGAATCTGGTGGAATGTTGATGATATCCAACGGCCAGTAGTGCTCGGATTTGCCATCTCTGCACTGTCGGATTAGCTTCATCCAATGACCATCTTTCAAAGTTATTCACACACTATATAGGGGTATAGATAATGCATAAAAGTTCCTCCAAAAACATCTATAACTACTGGGAAGTGAATGTATGCTTAAAATGAAACAAAAGTAAAACTCCCTCCTTCTAGGTGTATAAGTCATCTTAGGTTTTTTTGCTAGTTAATAGCATTCCATGCAATGAATTAACCACCGCATGTCATGTTTGAAAGTCTCAAGCCATTGAAAGCATGCACGGCCCATATCTCTTATTGGTTGATATGTCACGAAACAAGAAACGAGGAGGGAGTTAATGTATCGTGCCTAAGTGTTTTGGGATTATTTGGTTTCGGAAGATGACTTACACACCTAGACGGAGGGAGTACAAAGAGAAAAAATGAATTGCAGTTAAAAGAATGACATTTCTAACAAAAATGTGAACTACATATGTGTGCACGTGACCAGCACATACATTGTCAATACAAAATTTAATGCAATAAATAACTAATGAGTAACATGCACGAATTGATGATGTGGTGCTTGCATGCATAGAGTAGAAAAACAATGTGATTTATGACTTGCATGCATGACACGTTCTTGTGCCATAGTTGCATGTCTAGGAAAAAAACTACTAGTGGGTTGTACTAGCTATTTAGGAATAGAAGATGTATACATGGAAGTTGTAGGGAAAGAGATGACATGTATCTCAATTCCTATGAGTAGGGATTGGAAAAGAGATGTCATTTGGTTCACATCACAGGAACTTTTCTATTGAATCTAGAGATGACATGTATCTCAATTCCTATGAGGAGGGATTAGAAAAGAGATGTCATTTGGTTCACATCATAGGAACTTTTCTATTGAATCTAGAGATGACATGTATCTCAATTCCTATGAGGAGGGATTAGAAAAGAGATGCCATTTGGTTCACATCATAGGAACTTTTCTATTGAATATACACTAATGTTTATTTTCCTTTGAAATTATGGGAGTATAGGAATCCATTCATATGAACCAAGTGGCTCTAAAGCTATAAAAATGATATCATGTTTATTTCCTTTGAAATGTGGAGTATATGAATCTATTCCTATGAACCAATTGGCTCTAAAGGAAAAAATCCTATAAAAATCATATCATATAGAGTTCCTATGATATTCCACCACACCAAAGGATGGTTGAAATTGCTGCAGGTGATACGACGGTCTTTCTTTGTACACTCCTCCCCCATCTCTATAGTTACCGCTCGAAGATGAATGAAATGATATATACTTGGTATTCTATATGTGCATTTTGGTACACGAAAACTCGGTAAAACTTTGCGAGGTTCAAATTTTCAATAAAGCTATATGCGCTGCATTTTGGAACGGAGGGAGGAGCATACGGCAGTTGCTAACACTCACGTGGAAGATTTGTGTGTAGGAGGACTGGTTGTTCAGTTAAATGACATGGCAAAATTGACATTGTCGGATGCCGATCTAACGGTTCTTACGGCGTTCGTCAGGAAATGGCTTGTGGCGAACATTTTTCAGATAATGATTTACGGACACATGCATTGCATTGATACGTTCCCCCTCTCTCTCACGCACACACGCTCCCTCACGAGTCACGACTCTCCCGAGTCCTCTCGCACCCACCGTCTATCTGCAAGTAGATGTCACGCACATATGTGCTCTTCACACCCTACCCTCAGAACTTCTAAAAAACAAAAGACGTCGTGCACCTTTTATTTTAGCTCACACGTCACACACTTATACTATTACTCTTGTGGCGAACGTTCTTTGGGCATAGTATATTGTACTCTCACGAAGAGAAGTGGTGCACGCACGCACTAGTTCTCTCACACCCACTCGCGGGTACATGTAGTAGCGCATTTTTTTGAAGCTGGTACAACAAAATCACTCCACTATATATATAAGCAGGAGCCTTATTAGGGCTTGCTTTACTAGGGTTCCTCTCTTTCACTCTCTCATGCTCTCCAGATCTAAGCAAGACATAGGTGGCCACACTCTCTCTAAGCTCACTGCTGGTCACAAATCCGGCCGGACCACCTCGACCGGGGCAGGGGTGTAGGTGCATCGTTCACGCTGTCATCGGCGGCGAGGGAGGAGACCAACGGCTGCCCACGCGTCCCGATCGGCGGCCGTGCCGTTCTCTCGGAGAGAGCGCCGGCTCAGGAGGGCCTCCGACCCCTTCTTCCTCCCTGCGATATTGTGGCCAAGATGTGGCCTCTCGACGCCGTGTTTGCCACATGCCGACGACCCTCAGGTATATATTCCTTCGAAACCTGCCTTGCTCTACTGCCCAGCTCCCCACATGGCTGTGTGTGGATCTTTTTCTACTTCCGTCGGTTGTTCCAAAGCCACCTAGACTTTTACTATTATTAGAGGTAAAGCTAGTTCATCCAGTCGAATCTAAGAGTTGGTTCAAACAGGGAAGATAGTGGGAAAGCTGTAGCATGACTCTAGGACTTGGTTCTAAGAGGAAACGGGGGAAAGTAGTAGATACTGGCTACCCAACCAGTCTCTTGGTTGAAAAGGCGAAGAAAGCATGGTGGATGGTGAAGGGTGGGGGGAAGTGGACCTGTCTCTTGGTTGAAAAAGGAAAGAAAGTGAGGGGTGTTGGGGGGAAACACAAATGAGAATGAGCAGGTCTAGATTTCCTGTGTTCGCATAGGAAAATGTCGCCGAGGAGATAAATAATGGGACAAATGCAGACATGTTGCCTGAGTGTTTGCCGCTCTCGGCAACCACATCTGCCTCACCACTTTATGCCCCTACTGTCCCTACGCCCATATCGCTATCGTTAATGTAAAATCACATGAAGCATTAAGCAATGCCATCTAATGTCACTACAAGTAATGGTCTAGTGCCGTCGATGAATTGAAGCAATGCCACCACCATTTTCTGAAGTGCTTCCGTCTTGCTTTATTTCCCATGAATTGTGTTTTTGCAGTTACACTTAAATCTCGCACCGCTAACATTGCTTCATCCCAGTGGAACTGCACAAATTTGATTGCACATTTACTGACCATGTGCTACTCTCATGACAGTAATACTAATGCTATTGTTCTTCATGTTAATCTAGTGGCAGTGTTGATGTGATGTGATGCTACTTACTTAAGGGCACTTTCATACTGTCAATCTAGTGCCAATTATAACACAATAGATGTTGCTGTTAATCATACGCCACTGCAAATATCTGTCATTGTTTAAATAACCGTATTTCGTATTTGCGCAAACAGGGATGTCTGTCTCCATATCGTTTCTATCTGCGCAATCAAAAGTACACACCTCAGTTTTAGTACAATTGCACAAAATGAGATGGCTATTCCTAGCTGTCGTCCTCTAACCACCAGTGTTCCAGGTATTCCTACATTGGTAGTACCTAGGTAGAATGACCAACGCAATCTAAAAGAAGTTGATTCGTACATTTTACTTCCTGATTGCAGTGCAGGGACGAGCGAAAACAACTGCATCCTAGTCCAGAATGCACTTTCTACCAGTTCATCCATGGACCGAGAACTAGCTGGTACAGCTGCACGGAGGTTTTTGGGACAGGTGCGCGGACAAGAGGCATTGTGGTCTGCTTATTTCTGTAAATAGTGGTGCTTAAATTTAGTGGAATGCACAAGAATTTCAGCTGGTCAGTACACTACATGGTTCAGTTGAGCATTCCAGCTGAGAACACAATTATAATTGGTTATTCTGGAATGAGAGAGCCTAACCCTGGATGGTGGCAACAAGAAAAAACCAGAGTGAACTCCAGGAAATTTAAGCCTGCCAGGAGGCCCTTTGCTCAGAGAAGCCTTGCTTGTTTTTTTTTCTGATTTGTAAACCTTCTCACAACTTTGTCTTTTGCTATGAACTAGTATATGTTTGTTATGTTCTATGAATCATTGAGATGTATAAAATTGCTTAACTTATGCTTTTCAAGTTTTTTATGAAGCCGAGTTTAATGTGAGTGTTCCACATGAACGCTGGACTAGCGTGTGAACGTTTGGAATTTACAATGTGGCCTCAGTTAACTGCATGAACCACTGTAACAAGATACGTAGTTGCTTATATGTCAGATAGCAGATTATTGATTGTTAGCTGGTCGATAGCCCAGGGTTGAAGCGAGCTGAGCCAATGTGTCGTGTTTTGCACAACTGCTTACAAGTGGGGTAGCACCAACAGTGTTTACAAGTACTTATGTATACGTCAGCGCATAGTCCTCGAACGAGTACTCTATTTCATCAAACACACACTGCTCGTATGATAAACCGTGACAACTTATGTCTTACCATGCCATATTCATGAAAAACTAGTGAGGACACATCTGTTTCGGCAACAATTATGATGGTTCTCACATGATTCACGGGCACACAAAAGTAGCAGCAGTTCCCATAGACAGATTCAAATAGAGTACTAGCCCCAGAGGGCTCGATAATATGCAAGGTTCAGATAATTAGACACAATCCAAACTACTATTAAACACTAGCTGGGGCAACTATTCCATGCCTCGATCTAATTTGGGTTGGATACAAGACGGACCTTGCCATGAACATCATCGAGGACGTCCGGCAGCAGCTCAATCCTGTGAACCTTCATGAAGATAACCTTGTAGCCTTGCCAGTCATAAACTTGTTTGTGGAGGCATGCCATGTCATCTTCCTGTGTAAGCTTGACAAGAATAGTATGCCTCACAAACGAAGGAGTAGCTTTGAACTTCTTGTGCTTCAGTACACCCTGGACAACATGCCTGACAACAATGAGGCTGGAATACAACTCGACATTGGTATAAGCGCAAATGGCTTCCAGGATCCAACAGCCTAAGAACTATGTTTTCCCAGTGCGTATATTCAGGTCATCCGCCTCATAGGGAGTGACGTGTACAACTACACAATCCTTGTCTGCATCAGGGCTCTAATTGAAACAGAAAAAAATTCTGAATTACTTTCCAGTATAAGAAACACAAGTTATTTAAACCACTATGTATAGCATGGCATCGAAGCTAATAGAATTTTGCATTATTCATCACCACATACTTAGATGAAAAAACACAATCGAGATCGGCAAAGAAGAAAATCACCTTGGGTAGCTCAGCGAGGGGGGACACATCCACGAAGGGGGAAAACTGCTCCTGCAGGGCCACGGGGGCTTTAACCTCAAACGGGGCATTGTCCATCTCAGTAGTGGCCGTGAGTGTATCTAGGGTCGGCTCGGTGGCTGCCTCCATCTTCTTGGAGCTCTCTGTCTCGTGGGGATCAGCCTCCCGCGTCTGCTCCAATATCGGCAGATCTTTGCCTGGTTCTCCTTGGTCCATCATGAAACTGACGAATACTAGGAGACCATTGAAAGGAAAACACAATCGCAATGACAATGAAACAAAAAAAGAGAATGAGGACCAGTTACTGCTTTGCAAAAGTTCTTTTTTTTCTCTGATCGAAAATATACCAACATCGCAGATCCGCTTACTTCCCTTCGTTGGGAGAGAAGAACAGTGGAAGATGCGAGTGTTGGCTTTCTTGAAGACGATGAGGGAGAAGGGGATTCAACAAAGAGTGAAATGATGGTTGCTTCATCCATCAAACTTAGACTGTGGGGAGGTGGGGTTTTGTGATACGATGGCTCGTTACTGCCGCGCTACAACCGGGGTGACTCTCCGCTTGCATACTGCCTTCTAATTTGGTGGATGGCATTTGGGCCCACGTGCTGCATGGCCCGCATGTTAGTGAACAAAAGTAAAACGGAATTCAGTAGAGGGAGACGTTTCGATGACCTAGGAGGAGCCAGAAGCGGTAGTGTATCCACTGTACTACTAGTAATTGTCTTTCTGGGTAGCTGTAGAGTGTCTCCACTGTACTAGTAGTAATTGTTTCTCTGGGCCCAAGACAAAACAGCCCATCCACCCTAGTAAATAATAAAATCAATTCAAAAGCCCATATATTTACTTAATGAGAGGCGATACCCACACCCAGCACACCGCCCCCCAAAAAACCATGGGTGCTCTTCTTCCTCCTCACTCCAACCCACCTCACGTCAGCTCGCTCCACTCGTACCCCCAAATTCCTCACCTCACTCCTACAGAAAACCCCAGCTCCCCTTCTTCCTCACTACTACAGAAAAAACCCAGCTCCCCTTCTTCTTCACTCGCACTACAACTAGGCTCGTCATTCATTACTCTGCTCAAATCCGTGAGCACGACGTGACGCCCTCGAGGAAAATGGAGTCGGCTGACCCCAGCGCCAAGAAGATGAGGCTCCTGCCAGCGGCGACGCCTATTGTAGATCCCGCACCTGACAGCGCGAGGAGAAGCGGCGACCCCGCTCCCATCGGATCCCAAGAACCCGTAGAATCTCGGGTGGACCGCATTAGCGATCTCCCGGACGCCGTCCTTGGGGAGATCATCTCGCTTCTCCCCACCAAGGATTGCTGCCGCACCCAAGTCCTCTCAATTCGGTGGCACCCTCTATGGCGCGCCGTGCCCCTTAATCTCGACTGTCGTCAGATATCTCTCTTCAATGATTTTGAAATCCCCAGAGCCATCATCTCCTCCCACCAGGGCTCCGTTCAAAGCCTCTTCATCCCGTCATGCTACCTGAGCAAGCATATGATGCCCTACACGATGGACGCCTGGTTGAAATCCCCTGAATTCACAGAACTACAGCTGCTTGAGTTCTACTATTCCCCTGGAAATCACCTACCAGATACCGAACGCCATGTACTTGTTCCCTCAGCACCGATGTCCATCTCGCGGTTTTCCTCCTCTCTCCACACCGCCACCTTTGCGCTGTGCTACCTACCAGACAATCTAGTACTAAACCTTTGACTCCCATTTCTCAAGAAACTTACACTTGTGCGAGTTCGTATATCAGCCTCATTGCACAGCATCATCCACTCCAGTTGCCCTGCCCTGGAGTGCTTGGTGCTTGTTTTCACAGTTAGAATCGGTTGTCTCCAAATAAAGTCGCCTAACCTTGTAAGAATTGGAATTTCTTTTGACAGAAGGCAGCTCATCATCCAAGATGCTCCTTCACTTCAAAGGTTGATACTTGATTCTAGTTATTCACCGTCGCAAATAATCGTCCTCTCTACACCTAAACTGGAGACCTTGGGTGTAATACATGATCTCTGTGCTCATTTAAAGATGGTGTTTGGCTCCACAGTTCTTCAGGTACTTTATATTATCATCTACACTTGTAACCATAAGTTGCATTTTAAATTTCTTCGCATAAGTTCTATATCATCTTGGAGTACACATTTTGTACTAATATTATGTTATATGCTCAATGAAGAGTTTCTCCATGGATAGCCTATCGATGGTGCTAGATTCTGTCAAGATCTTATATATCCAAATGAATAGTTTTGATCTGAACAAGATTATTGGCTTGCTGCAATGCTTTCCATGTCTGGAGAAGTTGTATATAAAGGTGATAATTTCACGCACATTGGAAGCCCGCATATAGTGTACTAGAATTAACCGTTCAGCTGTTGCTCTTTTGACACTCTTTTTTTAGACCTTAAATGTTTTCAATCTTCATGTCTATTTAGGCAACAGGACGGGGTAAGAAAGTTATAACCAATAGGTGGATTCGTAAGCACCGGGATTTTCTCACTTCTCATGACATTCGATTGAAGACAATAACGCTAGAACGATATGTAGCCAACCATGCAAACACTAGATTTTTCACATTCTTCCTGCTGAATGCGAGGTTACTATTGTCAATTAGGCTTAAGTTTATCAGCAGCATGGTTTTGATGGATGGGTATGTCGAAGAGAAAAAAAGGAGTTTCAGGTGGGCAAAAGAGCTTCTGAACATGCCGGGCTTCTATTTACAACATATTGTGGTCATAATCCAGTAAATTTTACGACCCAGGATGTTCATTCTATGGACCTGACCGATCCATTTGACTGTGACTGCCGAAAATAGTGCTGGAGTTAGATGTTGTTGCCCTTTTCAACCTGGGTTTTGTCTAAACCTGATGAACAATTAACCCTCGTGCTTTTGTACAGTTTGTAAGCTGGAGTTAGATGTTCTTGCCCTTTTCAACTCGGCTGTGACTGTCATATTTTCTTTGAAACAAGGCAAATGGCTTGCCATTCGTTTAATTTAGAGTGAAATAGTGTAACAAATCCCAACCAAGGGAAATAACATCACTCTCGCCGGCTGCTTGAGCTCATTGTGCATTACAGAAGCCAAGTGATTAGCCCCCACCAGCACCCACAAACTTATTTCAAACTAGCACACCAAATGGGCTGTAAATTTTCACAGGAAACGCTGCATGACCGTGACAGATTTGGATTCTGACATTTGGGACCCACGAGAAAATAGCCTATCCAAGGTGGTGTCGAGTTACTAGCTAGTCAACAAACGATTCTGCCTACCAGCCATTGGATTGACATCCAACATCTGTCGTGTATCTTCTATCTCTTGTCTTCTTCCTCCAGCCGCCCAAACCAAACCACCCCGTCGGCTCTGCCTGCTCTCGCCTCCGCCACCCTACTGTACCCTCCAACGTTGGCCAGTCCCTCCCTCTATTCCCCCACATGTCCTGTTATTCTCCGGAGACGTCAGCCCCATCACGCACCCGCACCCGAACCAGTCAACCCTCGTACTCCCCTCCGCCTGCGACTGGACCAGCGCATCTTCCACGGCTCCTGTTTGTTCCGTCCGAGGCCTCGCCGTCGTCCTCCGCCTTGGTTCGCTCGCCGTGCGCGGTGCGCCGCCCTCTTGCGTTGTCAATGTCGTCAACAACCGAGAGGAACAAGGAGATGATTGTACGTGGAGAGGATGACAGTAGGGACCCACCAGCGTCATGGC
The DNA here is from genome assembly GCF_018294505.1 of Triticum aestivum. Lineage (NCBI taxonomy): Eukaryota > Viridiplantae > Streptophyta > Magnoliopsida > Poales > Poaceae > Triticum > Triticum aestivum. The sequence goes on along the minus strand of NC_057802.1, from coordinate 298,326,274 downwards.
AGTACGCAAGCAAGTGCCTCGTTATTACAAGCCCAAAAAATGGTTCCTCCTAATGGTTGGACATCTGGGGCTCATGCCATTGTCAATGTAGTCAATAAACGAGAGAAATACACAACGAGCGGCTGACACCAGGGACCCAGCAGGTCGCGCAGTTGTTAATTACTTTTTTTGAGGAACAAGCAGTTGTTATTTATACTAGTTTTAGCGACGGATCAGGGTAACAACGGGGCTGTGCGGGGGCTGTGGACCGTCTAGCCAGTGTCCCAATTGTGTTTTTTTTCTTGCTGAAAATGGCTAGCCCAGTTCTATTTTTTAAAAGAAATACCCAAACGAGGCCTACTTGCTTTATCAGCCCTGCTGGGCTGCAAATCTTTCAAGACTAGGAGAGTTTCATTCGGTTTGCCCAAAAATGGGCTGTACATTTTTAAAACACATCAAATCGGGAATTAGTTTCATTTTTTTTCATTACAAGATTATAAATTCCATTGATTTTTATGCGTGGACAATTATTTGGATTTTATATTTATATAAATTATTTTTCAAAATAGTTTGAATGTGACTTGATATTTCGGGATTAAAAACAGTTGGCCGCACCGAAATATGCAAAATTTCATATAATTTTTAACCGTGGCCACAATATGGGGTGTAATGCTAACAAAAAGAAGATGGGCTCCAAAAAAATTCTTAAGAATTAGCAAATGGGCTAAATTATTAGAAATAATGGCAGATCGGCTGTATGCTATTTTCCACAGATTTGAGGCTCACTTGTGCGCCTACTACAGGTTGACGCATATGCTTTCCTAAAAAAAGGTTGACGCACACGCAACGTCGTGTCAACTTAGTCAACACACGAGAGCAGTGACTGTTGGATGTCCATCCAACAGCCGTCGTGCTTCTTCAATCTCTGCTCTTCCTCCTCTAGCCGCTCAAACAAGCGCTAGCGGGACTGCCTGCTCCCTCCTCCCGGGGCCGACTATGCTGTCGCGTAGGCCTCACCGCCCCATCGTACTCCCATCGCTGGCCTAGCCATCCCTCTACTCACCCACACCTGCTGTTATTCTCCGGCGACGGCAGACGAACCAGTAAACCCTCGTACTCCCCTCCGCGTGGGAAACAACTGCCGAGTCTTCCCTGGCTCCGTGTCATTCCCTTCCTAGGCCTCGCCATTGTCCACCACCCTGGTACTCTCGGCGCGGCGTGGTCAACGTGGTCAATGAACGACATCCATCGGAAGTTGACTATACGTGGAGAGACTGACAGTTGGGTACAAGGTCGCACACAAGGAAATGCCTCCCTATTACGCGCAAAATAAAGTTTCCTCCACCTGACAGCTGGGACCCACCAGAAGGGCCTCTGCATTTTGCGAAATAAATGTTCCCCCCGCTGACAGGTCGGACACACCAGCTATATCTTCGCACGTAAGGAAGTGCCTCCTTATTATACACAAAAAATGAACACCCCCTGCTAGCTGGGACCCACCATAGTGGGAGGCTGACTTGTGGGCCTACTAAGTTGACGGGGACAGAGGGCTTTGTCAACTTAGTCAATATGAACGATTCTAGCTCCAGTGACCGTACGATGTTCATCCAACGACCGTAGTGCTTCTTCAACCTCTGGTCTTCTTGCTCCAGCCGCCCAAACCAGCGCCAGTCGTGCCGCGTGCTCCTGCCTCCTGTGGCCAGCTGTGATGTCGTGGAGGCCTCACCGCCTCCTACTACTCCCACCGATGGCCAGGCCATCCACTCACCCACACCCCATGTTATTCTGCGGCGACGGCAGCCTCACACCGCAGCCGAACCATTGAACCCTCGTACTCCTCTCCGTGTGGGCTTCCACTGCCGCGTCTTCCCCGGCTCCGCATCATCCCCTTCCTAGTCCTTGCCGTCGTCCACCGCCCTGGTGCTCTTGGCGCGGCGTGGTCAACGTGGTCAAAGAACGACTTCCATCGGAAGAGTACTGTACGTGGAGAGGCTGACAGCTGGGTCCACGGCCGCAGCAAGGAAGTGCCTCCTTATTAGGCAGAAAATAATGATTCCTCCACCTGACAGCAGGGACCCACCGGACGGGCCACCGTATTTCACGAAAAAAATGTCCCCCTGACTCCTGGGACCCACCAGCTACATCTTCGCACGCAAGGAAGTGTCTGACAGTCGGGACCCACCTGGTCAAAGCGTACGTAGCGTTGTCATTCTGGTCGTGAATGTGTACATATATACTGGTCGATCGGTCTCTCTGCAAGTATGAACTGTGGTCGAGCAAGTAGCGGCACGTGTCGTTGTAGACCACCCGACATAGCAGTTCACGCAGTCCCGTCTAAGTCATGTACATGTACGTATAGCCATAGGGCAAAAAATATGGCCACGCACGTACATACGGGCGGGGTCTCGAGCGCGTACTCACGCATATATACACGGATGGCCAGGGCTTGTGTACATGGAGAGGCAACGAACGGCAGCAACTGCGTCCTATTCATCGGCAGCGAACGGGCTGGGACGGAATGGAGAAACAACGTCCTGTTCATCGGGAGGCAACCGACTGGATCGGAATACGACGTGTTCATCGGGAGCCAACCAGCTTGGATGGAACAACCGATCAAAACGAGGCCTGGCATACCGCAGAATGGAGGAAAAGGCCTTGTGTTCGACCGGCCATGGTCGAAACGGGATCCTGTTCATCGGGAGGGATCTGGCGTACCGCAAAACGGAGGAAACGGACTTCTCTTTGACCTCCTACGGTCAAAATAGAGTCATGTTGATCGGGAGGGGTGTGGCGTACCGCAAAATGGAAGAAACGGACTTGTGTTGGAGCGCTACGGTCGAAACAGGGGTCCTGTTCATCGGGCGGGGTGTGGCGTACCGCAAAACGGGACTCCACGGGATACTGTTCATCTCCACCGTCGACCTCCTCCAGCCTCCACGGGCTACTGTTCATCCACTGTCGACCTCCTCCACCCTCCACCGGTGACTGTTCATCCACGGGCTCCGTTTCATCCAGCCTCCACCGCTCCTCCACCGGCTACTGTTCAACCAGCCCTCTCCACGGGGTCCTGTTCAACCACCACTCCACGGGCTACTATTCATTCAGCCCTCCACCGGCTACTGTTCAACCAGCCCTCCACGGGGTCCTGTTCATCCACCCCTCCACGGGGTCCTGTTCATCCACCCCCAACCGACTCGATCGGGGTCCTGTTCATCCAGCGGCAATGGCCTCTACTACCGCAGGGTCCTATTCATCCAACCCCCCACCAGAAACTATTCATCCAAACCTCCCCAACAACGCTCACTGTTCATCCAGAGGCAGCATCGATCGGTTTCAGTTAGCAGTAGTAGCAAAGGAAATGCTCGATCAGGTTCAGTTAACAGACATCGATCGATCGCTCAGGTTCAGCAATGCGTAGCCTGAAGTGCAATCGCTCGGGTTCAGTAGGCGAACGCCTCGCTCGAGTTCAGTTAGAGCCCAACACCACGCACCCACGCGCGTATGTGTACGAGAGAAACATGCATCGCTCCGCCCCCGACCACCCACCATAACCGGGAACTCCCAGATATTTTCCTCGCCCTCGCTTCTACCACGGTTTTTTCCATCATGGACGGCCCAAAGAATGTCATGCAGCTGCATCTCCGGCCCGCCCAGGATGAAAAGCCCATTTTCTATCATGCTTTTTTGTCATAGAAGTAGGAGCCCACCACATCTATGATGATACCGGGTTTTGTCATAATTATCGTCATAGAAGTGTCATAAGCATGACAGAAAAAATTCGTTCGGCCCAAAATGTCATGGATGTGTCTTTTTTTTTGTAGTGATATTCCATCCTCGTATCATGACTTTGCCTTTCATCAGAGTGGTATTCGTCAGTATCATGCATGAATGAGTTCTGAATAGCGAATTATATTCCTTCTTCTTGTCGGTTTGACCTCACAATGCAAAATCAATAAAGCGGAAGGAAATTGGTAAGGCATTGGATGATGGTGGTCCTTCCGAGCAACTGAAACGGAGGGTCTCTACAGATTCTACTCCGCCATCCTCCCAACAAGATTCACAAGACAACGCAAGGCTGGACAGTCAACGTAGCTGTGTAGATGATGAGCACATCTCCCCTACACCACCATCACAGGTGCTTGCTCTAACTTGGAACTGTTATATGTGGTTGTGTGTTCCGTATGATGAAAAGTTTGTATTGCTTCTAATTTTGTTGAATTGCATCTGGGTAGCTTACAACTTATACCTGCAACAATCACTTGCCCATAAGACACATTTAACTTGGGAGTGTAATGTAGGTTGCATCTTGCATTGTCTTCTAGCTTGTACTGCTTCTAATTTCTTGAAATGGCACTTACGACGAGACACTTTTTACCTGATAGGGTGATGTTGGTTGCATGTTCATATGGTGTCTAGCTTTAATTTCTTCTAATTTTGTTGAAATGCCTTCTGCTTACTGTTTTTCATACATATTCCATCCTCCTATCATATGTGTGAATATGCAATGTTGTCTTTTTTTGTACATATTCCATCCTCCTATCATGCGCTTGCCTAACATCAAAGTAGTGTTCGTCTGTATCATGCATCAACCAGTTATGCTGAGCTAATTTTATTCATCTTCTTGTGGTTTTGACTCGAGAAGGCAATATCAAAAAAGAGGAAGGAAAAGAGTAAGTTAGGGAATGTTGGTCGTCCTCCGGATCGACGCAAACAGAGACTCTCTAGATTTTCCACTACTACTGCTAATGCAGTTGAAGTCCCAAGTCTACATGATGAGTTCATCTCCCGTACTCTACCATCGCAGGTGCTTGCTCTAAGTTGGCAGTGTGATAATTGGTTTCATGTTGCATATGTTGTCTAGCCTATATTTCTTATATTTTGATTAATATGGACCTGTTGAGTTTATATGTTATACATGTGCATATGACATGCCTTTCTGTGTCTAGAATACACTGCATCTATCTATCATACCATGTTCTTACATCAAAGTACTGTTGTTGTGTATCCTGCATCAGTCACTCATGATTGGACGCTTTTAACATGGCAGTTTGGTAGTGGTTGCATCTTGCGATTTCTAGGTTGTACTGCTTCTAATTTTTCGAAGTGCCACTTATGACAAGACACTTTTAACTTGGCAGAGTGATATCGGTTGCATCTTTCATATGGTGTCTAGCTTGCATTACTTCTATTTTCTTGAAATCCTTCTGCTTAGTTTACACATCGTAGCTGTGAATATGTCATGACATCCTGTTTTCTTACATATTTCATCCTCATACGGTTGTCTTACATCAAAGTATTGCTTGTCTGTATCATGCATCAATGAGTTCTGAAGAGCGGTTTTATTCTTTTGTGTTGTGGGTATGGCTTGACATGGCAAAGTCAAAAAAGAGCAAGGAAAAGAATATAGTAAGGAATGGTGTTACTCGTCGGGTGCAATGGAAAAGGATTTGCCCTCGAGATTCTGCTGGTACTTATAGTGCAATAGAAGGTCCAAGTCCACCGGCTAAATCTACAAACACGGTATCACCTGCTCCACCAGCTGCAGCATCCGCTTCAACTGTACCGGCATATCAACGAGTTACTAGTTCGTTTGCTCTGCAACTGGCCAGTTCCCAAGCTGCCTGCACACCTAACACTACTTCCGAAGCACTGCTGACACAACAGGACTTGGCAAGATCAGATGAACCTCATGAGCATCAACACCAAGTGGGTACCTGATCGAGTCAAGTTGCAGTTGCATGCTCCTTTATATGTACTCTCACAGTTTGATGTGCACTAACACTTTCCATATTCGTTGTTGAACTAGCACCACGGTGCAAGCGAAAACAGACATCAGGGATAATGCTTGACAGATTAACAAAATCTAAAGGAGGAAGAATGGAGATCCATTTTGAGGCCGTTTTAAAAAGGCCACGTGATGCTACAGAGTCAGCCAAGTTAGTATCAGAGGCTACCATTGCAGTTAGGTGTCCTGATCGTATCCTCCCAACGTGGATCCAGTACAGGAATGAGAAAAACAATACCCAGTTTAACACCTTCCTTGACCATTTATCGGTAAGCAATGTTATTCATTGCAATTTGTAATATTGTCTTGCTTTGTCCCATACTTTCTAGCTTCCTCCTAATAAGACTCACATTCTTTTTTCAAGAGATGAGGTTCAAGTTGGATCTGAAGTATGATGCAAATAAACAACCATGCACTCATGTTTTTCATCTGATCAGCGACAGTATCGGTATCACCTTAGAAAAACTCACTTTGAAGGCAAGGCTAACAATGAAATTGCCCAAACATCTCCAGTGGAATATAATATAGATAAAGACTGGACAGCCCTTGTTAAACATTGGTCTGATCCAAAGTATCAGGTAGGGTATATGTATTTGATCAGATCACATATGTGCCTTACAAGTGTATCTTCCTCTAGGCTAACTGTATGAAGAACAAGACCAACCGTTCTAAAGTGAAATTCCAACAGACAACAGGATCTCGTAGCTATATTGCACACTACGAGGCTCTTGTAAATAGCTGCTAGCTCCTTCTTTTTCGGTGCCATATTATCGTATCTATATTGACTTGTTCCAAATACATAGGAAAGCCCGTGTGGACCAAAAAGACCTGAACCAAATGCAGTGCAAATCTTCAAGGATTGCCACACCAGCAAGATGAAGGGCATGAGCACACCTGTTCAAGCCACTATTGTAAGTCCTTACTCCTCCTACCTTCGAACTGCTTGTTACTGTGACATGTTCATTTAACTGCTTCGTTTGCAGCCAATGTCAGTTACTCTGTTCACTTTTATACACAGTTGTCTTAATGTATCATTTCACCTTACATGGTTTAAAAGAGATGAAGGATATTCTTTTGGTCTTGATCTGTAATCTAGTTGTGATGTTCACGTGCCCACACAATGATACAATAGCATGTCTGTTTTATATTTGTTTGCCCATGAAATGAATGATGTCATAAGATGTTCATCCTACTTTAAACCATGTCTCTTTATCCTTAGATGTCAACTAATGTGAGGAAATAGACAATATAATAGGCATGCTACATGGACATATGTTCCTAAAGTGATTTTATTATGTAGTTGGCTCTACAATACATGCTAATGTATTACAGTAGTTCACAAAAATAAGTTATGTATAAACGTGAAACCTACTTTGTTTGTTTTTGTCTCACTAGTAACTTATCTGGTACACTAATCTACAAGTTCAAACTTTCAGCAAGCTATGGAACAAATGATTGAACAGCCACAACCACCTGAAGGTGACGAGGCTACCACAAGCACAATGTCACCTCTTGCTACAGTGCGTCAGTATCTCTCCACTAATAGTGCAAAAAGCACCTTCCTGCGTAATTCTACGTTCGTTGTCAAGGTAACCTTGTCCAAATCGCCTACTGAACAAAATCTTTTTGCTAGACAGAGTGATATATATGTGTTCCAGACACAAGTCCAATCCCTAATGGACGTTGTTTCAGAAACAAGAATAGTGGTTGACAAATGTCGCCAAGATATGAATGGATTTGAAACCAGACTATCAGACATTTGCTTCGTTGTTCAAGACCAATGGCGGAAAAAAGGGGAAGATCGTGTTGCTCCATCAGATTCTACAGCCTGAAACATTAGCACTCGGGTCAAATGATCTGTGCTTCTATACATCTGATGGTGCTTTTATCTGCAAGGACTGTAAACTTTATGCCAACAGGCATTTTGTTGTATGGCTGGAATTTATTTTGTTGTGATACAACATTTATCGTGCTGCCAAAGGATGTAGAAACTACGACGCTATTTTTGTATAGTGTAGGTTTATCTTAGTAATGTATTCGGCCGAAAGCTTCGTAGGATCCCAACGTGCCAACATTCGTCAGGCCCATTCCAATTGGCTAAAAACGATTATGGGCCGTAATTTGCATGTAGCCCACTAAAAATATCCTGGTCTAAATCAGCATAAGCTTTAATATTTTTGGTAGGCCTGTGCCCCTAGTGGGCCTTTAACAAGCGTAAACATAATTTGGGCCCTCGGTAACAATAGGCCGTTAACATGTGTAAATATCTCGAGCCCATAAATAACATGGGCCTTTGATAGGCTGAAAGTGAGATTGAGCCTGATTGTGCCAAATAACCCAATGGTCATTAGCAGGCCAAAATGTATCTCAGCTCGTGGTGGCCCATTTACAATGCGGATCGTTCATAGGCCAAAATTCAGACGGGTCGTAAATGCCGACCTACTACACGGGCCTTTAACAGGCTGAAAGTTCGGTCGGGCTTGATTAGTATCAGTTTTATATGGCCGTTAATAGGCCCGATGTGACATTGGGCCACATATGGCCCATGGATTTCGTCCGACGTTAACAGGCCGAAAATCACAACAGGCTGGAAGTGGCCCAAATCTACAGTGGGCCTCTAACAGGCCGAAAACATGGCCAAATATGACCCAAATCCTTCATGGTCGTTTATGGTCCGAAAGTTTCAATGGCCAATAAATGGGCCCAAATGAAGCAGGACCTTTAACAGGCCGGAAACACATCGGGCCGTAATTCGGCCCAAATACTTAGCGGACTATTAACGGGCCATAAGTGACCATGGGCCATGATGATGACAAGTTTAGAATGGGTCGTTGACAGGCCGATTTGACACTAGTCGTACGGGCCTTAACTGCGAATGGTCATCTGCAAGCAGGCCGTTAATGGGCCAGCCCGCTAATTTTGACTGGGCCAGCCATTTTAACCTAAATGGGCCATTGTTGGGCCTTGCCACATGTCGACGTATCATAGGCACCTCCTGTCCATTGGGCGGTTGTCATCTGTCCTTTCGCGGTGCTGACATGTGGTTGCTATAGCCAATGATAATTTTACACGTGGAAAATCCTCATTGGTCCCAGCTGTTAACGGGTTATCGGATCCAAACCGGAACCCGATAGCTTAACAGCGACCCGTTACGGTGGATGCCACGTGTCGGTTACCCTTTACGAAAACACTTCTATGACGCGCGACTTATCGTCATGGAAGTGGATACTTTCATGATGATAATTTTGGTAATGTCATGGAACACTTCTACGACAGCACAGGTATGACTATCTTGATTCCGTCATAAAATCATCATGGATGTACATACATGACAGAAAACGTGACCTACTGTGACAAACACGTATGATCACGGAAGTGTTTTTTTTGTAGTGTAGCATCGATGCTAAAGCCAACACTCTGAAGCTTTTTCTAGAAGACATATGGCAAGCTGTGGTCCTGCAGAGAAATCTACCATACATAGATCACCTCTTCGATAACCTTCGAAGACTAGAGATTTTTCAGAATCCATAAGCACAAGGCAACAATATTTTCCAAATATCACAATCATGTTTAGATCACAAAGCATTGAGACAGACATTAAGTTGTATCCAAGGGATTCAACAAGCATCACTTTATCCATGTGTTGATCCTTCGAGATAGAAACTCTACCTAGGCCCAATACTTTGCTTTTACCAGTGTCAGTGAATGTGACATGGCTTTTAGTAGATCGTCAAAGAGTAGAATCCATGAGAAGACTTCACTCACCAGTCATGTGGTTAGTGAATCCACTGTCCATAATCCATTCAGTAGCTTTCAGAGTCATACCCTATAGTGCAGTTAGTGGGATAGGCTTCACCAAGAGTATTGTGAAGCACAAACATTTTATGGACAAGCATACTATCAAAATTAATATTCTTGGATGGTAAGATGGGATGCTCATCAAGAAATCTAGGGACAAAATAAATGGTAAGACCATTTTGGCACTTTATCTTGCATCCCACAAGATGTTTTAGGTCCCCAGCATTGTCTTCAGAAGTCAATGATTTTCGGCTGGACACCCGACCCATGCAAGAGAAGTTAATTCTTCTTCACCACCCACATTTTAAGGGGAGGCTTCGAAGCAATGAGTCCAAGTGCAGCATTTGAGAACTTTGGCTTTGGAGCCCTAGCAAATAGTTTTGCAGGAGGTGAATAGTACTCAAATGAATATGTAGAAAAATTCTTTGATTTATGAACATAGCGGTTTGATGAAACACGCTCATATTCATGAGTCTGGTGATAGTTTCCCTGCAAAACATTGGCGTTAGGGTGACCTTGTGAGGTCCTCTATCTGTATGAAGCCTTTGGGCCATATGAAGCCTTTGATCTGGGGTTTGTATTCTTCCGTGGTGGTGTCATGATGACATTCATGAGAAGCTTCTCAAGACGGCTTTTAGGAACCCAGATCTTCTTCACAGGTGACCCATTCCTGCAGTTAGTTCCAATAAACCCGGCAAAACTTCACCATTCTGATTCTTGGATAGTTTATAGTTTGAGTCAAATGACTCATGAATGATAATAAGGTTAGCACAAGTGAAGCCAGATAAGGTGGATGGATCAACTAACGGACCCTTTGCAGCAACCCATATGGTTTTGGGGTACGGCTCATGCTTCCAGTAAGAACCCTCAACATTCATTTTCCTCTCGAACCCAACACCCTCTTTCCTAGGGTATCGGTTGTTTGTTGTTTAGTTGCAATTTTAGCAAGAGTCTTATAACTGGGTTTGGATTCACATTCAGAGCCATCTTTATTGGAGGTCTGAAACTAAGCATCGCGAGAGTTTACCTTGGCACCTCGTGCCATGAAGCAGTAGGTGGGAGCAGAATCGTCAGCATCATTCTCTTCAGCGTCGACGTCGTGACCATTGTCTTCAGTGTTGAAGATGGACTTGGCGACGAATGCCGAAGCTAGAGCCAAACTTGCCACACCTGAATCAAACTCCTCCTCAGACTCCACCTCTGCCTCCTCAGAAGCAAACTCCTCCTCTGAATCCATTTCCTTCCCAATGAAAGCATGTGTCTTGCCAGACGAGCTCTTCTTGTGGTCACGAGTGGAAGCCTCATCATTCTTGGAGCTGGATCTTGAAGACTTTTCGAAGCGATTCTTCTTGGAGAACTTTTGGAACTTCCTCACAAGCATTGCTAGCTCTTTGTCAATGTCTTCAGGATCATCAGAACTGCAGTCAGATTCTTCAGACGAGGATACAACCTTTGCCTTCAAAGCATGAGATCGGCCATAGTTGGGACCATATATATCTCTCTTCTCAGATAGCTGGAACTCATGTGTGTCGAGCCTCTCAAGTATGTCAGATGGATCGAGATCTTTGAAGTCAGGGCGTTCTTGGATCATCAAGGCCAAAGTGTCAAATGAGCTGTCAAGTGATCTCAATATCTTCTTCACTATTTCATGCTTGGTGATCTCTGTGGCGCCAAGTGCACGAAGCTCATTTGTGATATCAGTGAGGCGGTCGAAAGTGAGCTGGACATTCTCATTGTCATTCCTCTTGAATCGATTGAAGAGATTGCAGAGCACACCTATTCTTGAGTCTCTCTGGGTTGAGACGTCCTTGTTGACCTTCAATAGCCAGTCCCAGACCAGCTTCGTAGTTTCCAGAGCACTCACACAGCCATACCGCCCTTTGGTCAGATGACCATAGATGATGTTCTTGGCGGTTGAGTCCAGTTGCGTGAATCTCTTCACATCAGCAGCGGTGAAGCCTTCGCCGACCTTGGGAATGCAGTCTTGACGACATACCAGAGGTCGATGTCAATGGCTTCAAGATGCATGTGCATCTTATTCTTCCAGTAGGGGTAACCAGTGCCATCGAAGATGGGGCACGTAGCGGAGACGTTGATTATCCCTGCAGTCGACATAGCTAAAACTCCAAGTGGTTAAACCGAATCACATAGAACAAGGGAGCATCTTGCTCTGATGCCGATTGAAAGTGCTAGTTATTGACTAGAGGGGGGTGAATGGGAGATTTTTATGAAAGTCTTCAAAGCAGGCAATGTCTTCGAAGACAAAGAATCAAATGCAACCTACACACCATGCAACGAAAGATAAACTACAGTATCCAAGCCATAGTCTAGGAAATAATAATGAGTAAACACGAAGACAAATAGCAACTAGGTAGAGTGGATCAGAATAGGAAGACAATAGGAAGCCAATTATGCAATCAGAGAGAATGTCTTCACACAGTGAAGTCAAACAGAGCAAACAAGCAATGACTTCATGAAGCTTAACAGTAAGTTAGGGTGAAGTGGTAGAATGAGTAGCTTAAAGAAGACAAGGATTTGGTAGACCAGTTCCAGTTGTTGTGACAATAGTGCGTCTGGTTAGGGAGGCTGAGACTGAACTCAGAAGACCGCGTCTTCACCTTATTCCCCTTGAGCTAAGGACACTTAGTCCTCACACAATCACTCTGGTATGTCTTCAAGGTAGACTTCCAAACCTTCACAGACTTCGTTCACCGGTGATCCACAATGGCTCTTGGATCCTCAGAATGCGATGCCTAACCGACTGGAAGATACATAGTCTTCAAGTGTAATAAGTCTTCAGATCACGCGGACAGAAGGACTTTAGTGATGCCTAGCACTCTTTGGCTCTGGATGCTTTGGGCTTTCTCATCGCAAGGGTTCTCTCTCTCAAAGGCTTTGGATGTGGGTTGCTCTCAAATGACAAAAGCCGTGCACTGACTCTGAGCAGCCACCAATTTATGGGGTAGGGGTGGGCTATTTATAGCCAGGAGGAAACCCGACCTGATATGTCCGAAATGACCCTGGGTCACTAAGGAACCGACACGTGTCCAACAATCGGATTTCAAACACACGCGGCAACTTGACTTGGGCTACAATCAAAGCTGACTCATCCAACCCTGTATAAGATTTACTCTCATTGTCTTCGCTCGAAGACATAGGATTTTGGTTGAGCATCACATCAGTTTTCTGACTCTGTTCACTTGGACCCTGCTTAACAGTTCAGTGGTTCCTATGACTCAAGAAAGAATAAAATGAAACTACGAAAGAAACTATGTCTTCGAACTCCATTGTCTTCACGTGAATGTATTCACACGTCATTATCTTCGACGTGAATGTCTTCACGAACCACCATTGTCTTCAATGTCTTCATACATTTTTAGGGGTCATCTCTTGTAGGTAAACCGAATCAATGAGGGACTTCTACCTATGTTATCCTGCAATTCTCACAAACACATTAGTCCCTCAACCATGTTTGTAGTCAATACTTCAAAACCAACTAGGGGTGGCACTAGATGCACTTACAGGCCTCTGACAACCCACAAGTATAGGGGATCGCAACAATTTTTGAGGGTAGAGTATTCAACCCAAATTTATTGATTCGACACAAGGGGAGCCAAAGAATATTCTCAAGTATTAGCAGTTGAGTTGTCAATTGAACCACACCTGGCAAACTTAATATCTGCAGCAAAGTGTTTAGTATCAAAGTAGTATGGAAGTAACGGTAACGGTGGCAAAAGTAACAGTAGCAGTTTTTTAGTAATTGTAACAGTGGCAACGGAAAAGTAACTAAGCAAAGATCAATATGTGAAAAGCTCGTAGGCATTGGATCAGTGATGGATAATTATGTCGAATGTGATTCCTCATGCAACAGTTATAACATAGGGTGACACAGAACTAGCTCCAGTTCATCAATGTAACGTAGGCATGTATTCTGAATATAGTCATACGTGCTTATGGAAAAGAACTTGCATGACATCTTTTGTCCTACCCTCCCGTGGCAGCGGGGTCCTATTCGAAACTAAGGGATATTAAGGCCTCCTTTTAATAGAGTACCGAACCAAAGCATTAACACTTAGTGAATACATTAACTCCTCAAACTACGGTCATCACCGGGAGTGGTCCCGATTATTGTCACTTCAGGGTTACCGGATCATAACACATAGTAGGTGACTATCGACTTGCAAGATAGGATAAAGAATTCATGAAAACATAATAGGTTCAGATCTGAAATCATGGCACTCGGGCCCTAGTGACAAGCATTAAGCATGGCAAAGTCATAGCAACATCAATCTCAGAACATAGTGGATACTAGGGATCAAACCCTAACAAAACTAACTCGATTACACGGTAAATCTCATCCAACCCATCACCGTCTAGCAAGCCTACAACGGAATTACTCACGCACGGCGGTGAGCATCATGAAATTGGTGATGGAGGATGGTTGATGATGACGACGGCGACGGATTCCCCTCTCCGGAGCCCTGAATGGACTCCAGATCAGCCCTCCCGAGAGAGATTAGGGCTTGGCAGCGGCTCCGTATCGTAAAACGCGATGAATCCTTCTCTCTGATTTTTTTCTCCCCGAACATGAATATATAGAGTTGGAGTTGACGTCGGCCTCAGGGGGCCCACGAGGCAGGGGGCGCGCCCCAGGGGGGTGGCGCGCCCTCCACCCTCATGGACAGGGTGTGGGCCCCCTGGTGTTGATTCTTTCGCCAGTATTTTTTATTAATTCCAAAAATATTCTCCGTGAAGTTTCAGGTCATTCCGAGAACTTTTATTTCTACAAAAATAACACCATGGCAATTCTGCTGAAAACAGCGTTAGTCCGGGTTAGTTCCATTCAAATCATGCAAGTTAGAGTCCAAAACAAGGGCAAAAGTGTTTGGAAAAGTAGATACATTGGAGACATATCAACTCCCCCAAGCTTAAACCTTTTCTTGTCCTCAAGCAATTCAGTTGACAAACTGAAAGTGATAAAGAAAAACTTTTACAAACTCTGTTTGCTCTTGTTGTTGTAAATATGTAAAGTCAGCATTCAAGTTTTCAGCAAAGATTATGAACTAACCATATTCACAATAACATTTAGGTCTCATGTTTACTCATATCAATGGCATAATCAACTAGCGAGCAATAATAATAAATCTCGGGTGACAACACTTCCTCAAAACAATCATAATATGATATAACAAGATGGTATCTTGCTAGCCCTTTCTGAGACCGCAAAACATAAATGTAGAGCACCCCTGAAGATCAAGGACTGACTAGACATTGTAATTCATGGTAAAAGAGATCCATTCATACTCAATGTAAACTAATAGTAATGCATGCAAATAATAGCGATGCTCTCCAGCTGGTGCTTTTTAATAAGAGGGTGCCAGAGCTCGATTTTTGAAGCAGAGATAAATAATATTTTGAGTGGTATACTTTCATAGTCAACATAACAACCGAGAGATCTCGATATCTTCCATCCTACACACATTATAGGCAGTTCCCAAACAGAATGGTAAAGTTTATACTCCCCACCACCAACAAGCATCAATCCATGGCTTGCCCGGAACAACGGGTGCCTCCAACTAACAACAGTCCTGGGGGAGTTTTGTTTGCAATTATTTTGATTTGGTTTGAGCATGGGACTGGGCATCCCGGTTACCGGCCATTTTCTCGTGAGTGAAGAGCGGAGTTCACTCCTCATGAGAATAACCCACCTAGCATGGAAGATACAGACAACCCTAGTTGATACATGAGCTATTCGAGCATACAAAACAGAATTTCATTTGAAGGTTTAGAGTTTGGCACATACAAATTTACTTGGAACGGCAGGTAGATACTGCATATAGGAAGGTATGGTGGACTCATATGGAATAACTTTCGGGTTTATGGAAGTGGATGCACAAGCAGTATTCTCGCTTAGTACAAGTGAAGGCTAGAATGGGATTGGGAAGCGACCAACTAGAGAGCGACAACAGTCATGAACATGCATTAAAATTAATCAACACTAAGTGCAAGCATGAGTAGGATATAATTCACCATGAACATAAATATCGTGGAGGCTATGTTGATTTTGTTTCAACTACATGCGTGAACATGTGCCAAGTCAAGCCACTAGAATCGTTGAAAGGAGGATACCACCCTATCATACCACATCATAACCATTTTAATAGCATGTTGGCACGCAAGGTAAACCATTATAAACTCCTAGAAAATTAAGCATGGCATGAGAAACTATAATCTCTAATTGCCATTGCAAACACGTTTCATTCATAATAGGCTGAATCAGGAATGATGAACTAATCATATTTACAAAAACAAGATAGGTCGAGTTCATACCAGCTTCTCCCATCTCAATCAGTCCATCATATATCGTCATTATTGCCTTTCACTTGCACGACCGAATGGTGTGGATAATAATAATAGTGCATGTGCAATTGGACTAAGCTGGAACCTGCAAGTATTTAATACATAGGAGAAGACAAGGTAATATGGGCTCTTTATTAAATCAACAATAATGCATATAAGAGCCAGTCAACATTTTCATCATGGTCTTCTCCTCTCGACCCCCAAAGAAAAGAAAGGAAATAAAACTATTTACACAGGAAAGCTCCCAACAAGCAAAAGAAGAACGAGAAATCTTTTTGGGTTTTCTTTTAATTATTACTACTACAGGCATGGAAAGTAAACTAGCTAGAAACTACAACTAATTTTTTGGTTTTTCTTAAGGTTTTTCAACACACAAGAAGAAGGCTTAGAAAAGAAAATAAACTAGCATGGATAATACAATGAAAAAGTACGAGCACCGACAACTGGCATGAGTGTGTGAACATGAATGTAGTATCGGTGAGAAATACGTACTCCCCCAAGCTTAGGCTTTTGGCCTAAGTTGATCTATGGCCACGGCTCAAAGCTGCCCTCTCCGGTGTACGGAGGAGTGTCCTCTGGGTGCCACTGGTTGGCGATCTCCTCCGGATCCCACTGATAAACAGACTATGGATAAGGGTCCAGGGTGGCTCCGGCTCAGGCTCTGGAACTGGTGTCAGGCTCCAGTATGCATAAATGGCCTCCGGCAAGATGATGTACGTGCCTGAAAATATGTTAAACAAAGAGGGCGCAGGCAAGGTAATAACCTCATAGTGAGTGTTGCCAAAAATCAAATTATACTTAAGCAGTTGCTTCTTATTTTTAACAATAAAGTCATCTGCTACCATACTCTTATAATCTAGAAAAACAGGAGGCAGCACCTTTTCTTCTTTCTCATAATGCCTAATAGGTATCTCAAAGTGTGCAGCAAGGCGCGAAGCAAAGATGCCGCCGAAGATGGGGCCCTTTATACGGTTCAGACTTAATCGTTTAGCAATAATAGCGCCTAAACTGAAATTTGTATCATGAAGCAAAGCGTGGCGCAAAATAACAATATCAGGAGCACTGAGATTTCCACTGTTCCCGCGACCAATTAAACATCTACTAGCAAATATTGCAAAGTAACGTAGAACAGGAAAATGTATGCTAGTAATTCTTGCATCGGAAACTTTCCTCGTTTCCCCTACAGCAATTTCATCAATAAATCCCTCCACATCACTACGATGTGGTTCCTCGATGCTGCCCACAAAGGGTGTCTTGCAGACCCGACAAAAATCACGGAGTGACATCTCCTTAACCTCATCATATAAATGAAACTCCACTGAAGGTGGTGATTTCTTAGCATGAAAATAAAAATTTTGCATGAAAATATTAGTGAGTAAGAGATACTGTCCGCGCTGGTCGTGGAGTTAATCGGTGAGGCCTGCATTCTCAGCCAAGTGATGAAAATCATCATAAATTCCGGCGGCTCTCAAGAACTCATCACGAGGCCATTCACATGGCCGAACCTCCGCAGTGCGAGGAAGAATATATTTGGGCTTCTTATTCTCTTCACTTTGCCTATCCTTCGAGCTTCGGCTCGAAGAGCCTCTCAACAATCTCTTCAACATTTTCTCCATCTGAAAAATTTCTGAAATTTTTAGTAACTCAAAATAAAAGTGAACCAAACTCAACAAGATTGATAGCAACTACTCCCACAAGTGCCTAGAGGCTATATCATGCATTAGAACTACTTGGGACCATATAAATTTAACATGCAAGCTCAAGAACAGGGTCACCTAAGCAGCAAAAAATTGCAATAAATAAAGCACTAGAACAAAAACTAATTGGACCATTGGAGGAGTCACATACCGAAGAACAATCCCCCAAAACAGTTTTGTGAATGGAGCTTTGAGCAAGGAGATCGAAAATGGCAGCAAGATGAGCTAGAACACGGGTTTGAGCTATGGGAAGATTTTTTTTTGGAGGAAGACGACGTGAGTGGGTGTAGGAATAAGTGGAGGGGGTCCACGTGGGGCCCACAAGGCAGGGGGTAGGCGCGCCCTGGACCCTCGTGGCCATATGGTGGGTCCCCCTGGTGTGTCCTCAGTGCCAGATATTCTTAAATATTCGACAAAAAATCATATTTCAATTTCAGGACATTTGGAGAACTTTTATTTTTGGGGTATTTTTTATTGCAAGGATAATTTAGAAAACAGACAAAAAATACTATTTTTGCTTTATTTAATCTAAATAACAGAAAGTAAAAGGAGGGTACAGAGAGTTGTGCTTTCTAACTTCATCCATCTCATGCTCATCAAAAAGGAATCCACTAACAAGGTTGATCAAGTCTTGTTAACAAACTCTTTCCGAATTGCATGAAACCGGAGAATTTTCTAATAACACTAAGTTACCTCAACGGGGATATGCACATCCCCAACAATAAGAATATCATATTTCTTCTTGACAGTAGGAAGAGGAAATTCAAAACCTCCAATAGTAATCATTGGAATTTTTCCAATAGAATTTATACTGTGGACTTGAGGTTGTTTCCTCGGAAAGTGTACCGCATGCTCATTACCATTAACATGAAAAGTGACATTGCCTTTGTTGCAATCAATAACAGCCCCTATAGTATTCAAAAAGGGTCTACCAAGGATAATCGACATACTATCGTCCTCGGGAATATCAAGAATAACAAAGTCCGTTAAGATAGTAATGTTTACAACCACAACAGGCACATCCTCACAAATACCGACAGGTATAGCAGTTGATTTATCGGCCATTTGCAAAGATATTTCAGTAGGTGTCAACTTATTCAAATCAAGTCTACGATATAAAGAGAGAGGCATAACACTAACACCCGCTCCAAGATCACATAAGGCAGTTTTAACATAGTTTCTTTTAATGGAGCATGGTATAGTTGGTACTCCTGGATCTCCAAGTTTCTTAGGTATTCCACCTTTAAAAGTATAATTGGCAAGCATGGTGGAATTTCAGTTTCCGGTATCTTTCGTTTATTTGTAACAATATCTTTCATATACTTAGCATAAGGATTCATTTTAAGCATATCAGTCAAACACATACGCAAAAAGATAGGTCTAATCATTTCAGCAAAATGCTCAAAATCCTCATCATCCTTTTTCTTGGATGGTTTAGGAGGAAAAGGCATGGGTTTCTGAACCCAGGGTTCTCTTTCTTTACCGTACTTCCTAGCAACAAAGTCTCTCTTATCATAACGTTGATTATTTGATTGTGGGTTATCAAGATCAACAGCGGGTTCAATCTCTACATCATTGTTATTGCTTGGTTGAGCATCAACATGAACATCATCATTAACATTATCACTAGGTTCATGTTCATAACCAGATTGTGTTTCAGCATCAGAAATAGAAATATCATTGGGATTCTCAGGTGTGTCAACAACAGGTTCACTAGAAGCATGCAAAGTCCTATCATTTTTCTTTTTCTTCTTCTTAGGAGAACTAGGTGCATCAACATTAGTTCTCTGAGAATCTTGCTCAATTCTCTTAGGGTGGCCCTCAGGATACAAAGGTTCCTGAGTCATTCTACCCCCTCTAGTCACAACTCTAATAGCGTTATCATTTGCTTATTATTTAATTCATTGAGCAAATCATTCTGAGCTTTAAGCACTTGTTCTACTTGAGTGGTAACCATAGAAGCATGTTTACTGATAATTTTAAGTTCACCTTTAACTCTAGACATATAATCACTCAAGTGTTCAATCATATAAGCATTAAGTTTCAATTGTCTACCAACATAAGCATTGAAGTTTTCTTGTTTAACAATAAAATTACCAAACTCATCCAAGCATTGGCTAGCAGACTTATAACGAGGAATATCACCTTCATCAAATCTATAGAGAGAATTTTCCTTTACTACCTGTGTCGGGTTATCAAGACCATGTATTTCTTCAATAGGTGGTAAATTCTTGACATCTTCAGCTTTAATACCCTTTTCTTTCATAGATTTCTTTGCCTCTTGCATATCTTCAGGACTGAGAATAGAATACCCCTTTCCTTCGGAGTTGGCTTAGGAATTGGTTCAGGAAGTGTCCAATTATTATCATTACTCAAGATATTATTCAATAGCAATTCAGCATGATCATCAGTTCTTTCCCTGAAAACACAACCAGCACAACTATCCAGGTGGTCTCTGGAAGCATCGGTTAGTCCATTATAAAAGATATCAAGTATTTCATTTTTCTTGAGAGGATGATCAGGCAAAGCATTAAGTAATTGGAGAAGCCTCCCCCAAGCTTGTGGGAGACTCTCTTCTTCAATTTGCACAAAATTATATATTTCCCTTAAGGCAGCTTGTTTCTTATGGGCGGGAAAATATTTAGCAGAAAAGTAATAAATCATATCATGGGGACTACGCACACAACCAGGAGCAAGAGAATTAAATCATGTTTTAGCATCACCCTTTAATGAGAACGGAAGTAACTTAAGGATATAGTAGTAACGAATTTTTTTCCTCATGAGTGAATTGGGTGGCTATATCATTCAATTTAGTAAGATGTGCCACAATAGTTTCAGATTCATGGCCATAAAAAGGATCAGATTCAACCAAAGTAATTAACTCGGGATCGACAGAGAAATCATAATCCTTATCACCAATACAGATAGGTGAAGTAGCAAAAGCAGGGTCATATTTCATTCTAGCATTCAAAGACTTTTCTTTCAGCTTAGCTAACAGTTTCTTAAGATCATATCTATCTTTGCAAGCAAAAAAGTCTCTAGCAGTTTCTTCATCCATAACATAACCCTCAGGTACATCAGGCAATTCATATCTGGGGGGAGAATCTTCATCATCACTTTCATCAATATTATCAGTTTCAATAATTTCATTCTCTCTTACCCTAGCAAGTTGTTCATCAAGAAATTCACCTAATGGCACAGTATTATCAAGCATAGAAGTAGTTTCATCATAAGTATCATGCAAAGCAAAAGTGGCATCATAAATAACATGCAACATACCAGAATCAATAGCAGGAGCAGGTGTCGCAAGTTTACTCATAACAGAAGGTGAATCAAGTGCAGAGCTAGATGGCAGGTTTTTACCTCCCCTCGTAGTTGAGGGATAAATCTTGGTTTTTTCGTATTTCAAGTTCCTCAAAGTTATCAGCAGATATAAATCCCAAGTGACTCAAAGAATAGAGCTATGCTCCCCGGCAACGACGCCAGAAAATAGTCTTGGTAACCCACAAGTATAGGGGATCGCAACAGTTTTCGAGGGTAGAGTATTCAACCCAAATTTATTGATTCGACACAAGGGGAGCCAAAGAATATTCTCAAGTATTAGCAGTTGAGTTGTCAATTCAACCACACCTGGAAAACTTAATATCTGCAGCAAAGTATTTAGTAGCAAAGTAGTATGGAAGTAACGGTAACGGTGGCAAAAGTAACAGTAGCAGTTTTTTAGTAATTGTAACAGTGGCAACGGAAAAGTAACTAAGCAAAGATCAATATGTGAAAAGCTCGTAGGCATTGGATCAGTGATGGATAATTATGTCGGATGCAATTCCTCATGCAACAGTTATAACATAGGGTGACACAGAACTAGCTCCGGTTCATCAATGTAATGTAGGCATGTATTCCGAATATAGTCATACGTGCTTATGGAAAAGAACTTGCATGACATCTTTTGTCCTACCCTCCCGTGGCAGCAGGGTCCTATTGGAAACTAAGGGATATTAAGGCATCCTTTTAATAGAGTACCGGACCAAAGCATTAACACTTAGTGAATACATTAACTCCTCAAACTACGGTCAGCACCGGGAGTGGTCCTGATTATTGTCACTTCGGGGTTACCGGATCGTAACACATAGTAGGCAACTATTGACTTGCAAGATAGGATCAAGAACTCACATATTTTCATGAAAACATAATAGGTTCAGATCTGAAATCATTGCACTCGGGCCCCTAGTGACAAGCATTAAGCATAGCAAAGTCATAGCAACATCAATCTCCGACCATAGTGGATACTAGGGATCAAACCCTGACAAAACTAACTCGATTGAATGGTAAATCTCATCCAACCCATCACCGTCCAGCAAGCCTACGATGGAATTACTCATGCACGGCGGTGAGAATCATGAAATTGGTGATGGAGGATGGTTGATGATGACGACGGCGACGGATTCCCCTCTCTGGAACCCTGAACGGACTCCAGATCAGCCCTCCCGAGAGAGATTAGGGCTTGGCGGCGGCTCCGTATCTAAAACGCGATGAATCATTCTCTCTGATTTTTTTTCTCCCCGAACGTGAATATATAGAGTTGGAGTTGTGGTCGGTGGAGCCTTAGGGGGGCCACAAGGCAGGGGGCGCACCCTCCACCCTCGTGGACAGGGTGTGGGCCCCCTGGTGTTGATTCTTTCGCCAGTATTTTTTATTAATTCCAAAAATATTCTCCATGAAGTTTCAGGTCATTTTGAGAACTTTTATTTCTGAACAAAAATAACACCATGGCAATTCTGCTGAAAACAACGTCAGTCCGGGTTAGTTCCATTCAAATCATGCAAGTTACAGTCCAAAACAAGGGCAAAAGTGTTTGGAAAAGTAGATGCGTTGGAGACGTATCAGCCTCCATTGGTAGGAGTCGGCGAGCCACAAAGCAGCAGCGACGGGAACCAGCTTTAGCGCTAGGTGGCAGTAGCAGCCAGTGGAAGGCAGCAGGGCATGGGCTGCGCGGGCGGGGCGTGGCCGGTGGCAACAGCCAGCGCAGCCGAGCTACGGCTTGCGGCAGCAGCAGCAACATTAGGCAGGGCAAGTACCAGCGACAGTAGCATTAGGGAGCAGGAGCGGCAGCGGCAGCCACGACACGACAACATGGCAGCGGGTGACGGTGTCCTGGACTAGGGGGTACTCAACACGTCGTCTCCTGAATAGGTGTATCGGGCCGAGGACCCCCATGGCGGTTCACTCATGGGCCACTTCGGGCAGCCCATGCCGCATACAAGGAGGATTCCACAACACTTGGCGGCCAAGACAAGGACTCCCTGAACCCTAGGCCTCTGGTGTGTTATATAAACCGAGGCCAGGCTAGTCAATAGAACATCTTATATTCATTAGATCAATCTCATGGTAGATACATGTACTCTGTACTACACCCCATATGAATACAATCAAAAGCAGGATGTAGGGTTTTACCTCCATCAAGAGGGCCCGAACCTGGTGTTGGGGAACGCGGTAATTTCAAAAATTTCCTATGCACACACAAGATCCATGTACCCTCGTAGACCGAAAGCGGAAGCGTTTAGTAACGCGGTTGATGCAGTCGATTGTCTTCGCGATCCAACCGATCAAGTACCGAACGCACGGCACCTCTGTGATCTGGACACGTTCAGCTCGGTGACGTCCCTCGTACTCTTGATCCAGCTGAGGCCGAGGGAGAGTTTCGTCAGCACGACGGCGTGGTGACGGTGATGATGAAGTTACTGGCGCAGGGCTTCGCCTAAGCACTGCAACGATATGACCAAGGTGGAAATCTGTGGAGGGGGCACCGCACACGGCTAAGATCAACTTTGATGTGTTCTAGGGTGCCCCCTTCCCCACGTATATAAAGGAGGGAGGGGGAGGCTGGCCGGCCCTCATAGGCGCGCCAAGGGGGGAGGAATCCTCCTCCTAGTAGGAGTAGGACTCCCCCTTTTCGCAGTCCTACTAGAAGAAGAAGGAAGGAGGGGGAAAGAGAAAGAAGGAGCGGGCGCCGCCCCTCCCCCTAGTACAATTCGGACTAGGCCCATGGGGGGGCGCGCGGCCAACCCTTGAGGTCCTTCTCTCCTTTCCCGTATGGCCCATTAAGGCCCACTACTTCCCCCGGCGAATTCCCGTAACTCTCCGGTACTCCGAAAAATACCCGAATCACTCAGAACCTTTCCGATGTCTGAATATAGCCTTCCTATATATCGATCTTTACCTCTCGACCATTTCGAGACTCCTCGTCATGTCCGTGATCTCATCTGGGACTCCGAATAACCTTCGATATATCAAATCACATAAACTCATAATACCAATCGTCATCGAACATTAAGCGTGCGGACCATACGGGTTCGAGAACTATGTAGACATGACCGAGACACCTCTCCGGTCAATAACCAATAGCAGAACCTGATGCTCATATTGGCTCCTACATATTCTACAAAGATCTTTATCGGTCAAACCGCATAACTACATACATTTTTTTGACAGAAAGACTGTGAGGGAACCCTCTACAGTATAATTGGTGCAACAAATCCAAATTGCAAGTACCATGCCTTGAACCTAGGTGGGCGGGAAGGCATCAGCCCCTTCCCACCAACCGCATAACAACATACATTGTTCCCTTTGTCATCGGTATGTTACTTGCCCGAGATTCGATCATAGGTATCACCATACCTAGTTCAATCTCGTTACTGGCAAGTCTCTTTACTCGTTCCGTAATGCATCATCCCGCAACTAACTCATTAGTCACATTGCTTGCAAGGCTTATTGTGATGTGCATTACCGAGAGGGCCCAGAGATACCTCTCCGACAATGGGAGTGATAAAATCCTAATCTTGATCTATGCCAACTCAACAAACACCATCGGAGACACCTGTAGAGCATGTTTATAATCACCCAGTTACGTTGTGACGTTTCATAGCACACTAAGTGTTCCTCCGGTATTCCGGGGTTGCATAATCTCATAGTCATAGGAACATGTATAAGTTATGAAGAAAGCATTACCAATAAACTAAACGATCATAGTGCTAAGCTAACGGATGGGTCAAGTCAATCACATCATTCTCTAATGATGTGATCCCGTTCATTAAATGGCAACTCTTGTCCATGGCTAGGAAACTTAACCATCTTTGATTAACGAGCCATTCAAGTAGAGGCATACTAGTGACACTCTGTTTGTCTATGTATTCACACATGTACTAAGTTTCCGGTTAATACAATTCTAGCATGAATAATAAACATTTATCATGATGTAAGGAAATATAAATAAAAACTTTATTGTTGCCTCTAGGGCATATTTCCTTCAGTCTCCCACTTGCACTAGAGTCAATATCTAGTTCACATCATCATGTGATTTCACACCAATAGTTCACATCTTTGTGTGATTAGTTCACATCTCCATGTGACTAACACCCAAAGGGTTTACTAGAGTCAATAATCTAGTTCACATCGCTATGTGATTAACACCCAAAGAGTGATCATGTTTTGCTTGTGAGAGAAGTTTAGTCAGCGGGTCTGCCACATTCAGAGCCGTATGTATTTTGCAAATTTTCTATGTCTACAATGCTCTGCACGGAGCTACTCTAGCTAATCGCTCCCACTTTCAATATGTATCTAGATTGAGACTTAGAGTCATCCAGATCGGTGTCAAAGCTTGCGTCGACGTAACTCTTGACAACGAACTCTTTGTCACCTCCATAACCGAGAAATATTTCCTTATTCCATTAAGGATAATTTTGACCGCTGTTTAGTGATCCACTCCTGGATTACTATTGTACCCTCTTGCCAAACTCATGGTGAGGTACACAATAGGTCGGGTACACAGCATAGCATACTTTATAGAACCTATGACTGAGGCATAGGGAATGACTTTTCATTCTCTTTCTATTTTCTGCCGTGGCCGGGTTTTGGGTCTTTACTCAACTTCACACCTTGCAACACAGGCAAGAACTCCTTCTTTGACTGTTCCATTTTGAACTACTTCAAAATTTTGTCAAGGTATGTACTCATTGAAAAAACTTATCAAGCGTCTTGATCAATCTCTATAGATCTTGATGCTCAATATGTAAGCAGCTTCACCGAGGTCTTTCTTTCAAAAACTCCTTTCAAAAACTCCTTTATGCTTTCCAGAAAAATTCTACATTTATTCCGATCAACAATATGTCATTCACATATACTTATCAGAAGTGTTGTAGTGCTCCCACTCACTTTCTTGTAAATACAAGATTCATCGCAAGTCTGTATAAAACCATATGCTTTGATCACCTTATCAAAGCGTATATTCCAACTCCGAGATGCTTGCATTAGTCCATAGATGGATCGCTGGAGCTTGCACACTTTGTTAGCACCTTTTGGATTGACACAACCTTCTTGTTGCATCATATACAACTCTTCTTTAAGAAATCCATTAAGGAATGTAGTTTTGACATCCATTTTCCAGCTTTCATAAAATGTGGCAATTGCTAACATGATTCGGACAGACTTTAAGCATCGATACGAGTGAGAAAATCTCATCGTAGTCAACATGTTGAATTTGTCAAAAAAAAAACTTTTCGACGAGTCGAGCTTTGTAGATAGTAACACTACTATCAGCGTCCGTCTTCCTCTTGAAGATCCATTTATTCTTAATGGCTTGCCGATCATCAGGCAAGTCAACCAAAGTCCATACTTTGTTCTCATACATGGACCCCATCTCAGATTTCATGGCCTTAAGCCATTTTGCGGAATCTGGGCTCATCATCGCTTCCTCATAGTTCGTAGGTTTGTCATGGTCTAGTAACATGATTTCCAGAAAGGATTACCGTACCACTCTGGTGCGGACCATACTCTAGTTGACCTACGAGGTTCGGTAGTGACTTGATCTGAAATTTCATGATCATCATCATTAGCTTCCTCACTAATTGGTGTAGGAATCACAGGAACTGATTTCTATGATGAACTACTTTCCAATTCGGGAGAAGGTACAATTACCTCATCAAGTTCTACATTCCTCCCACTCACTTCTTCTGAGAGAAACTCCTTCTCTAGAAAGGATTCATTCTAAGCAATGAATATCTTGTTTTCGGATCTGTGATAGAAGGTGTACCCAACAGTCTCCTTTGAGTACCCTATGAAGACGTTTTTCTCCGATTTGGGTTCAAGCTTATCAGGTTGAAACTTTTTCACATAAGCATCACAGCCCTAAACTTTAAGAAACGACATCTTAGGTTTCTTGCTAAACCACAGTTCATATGGTGTCGTCTCAACGGATTTAGATGGCGCCCTATTTAACGTGAATGCAGCTGTCTCTAATGCATAACCCCAAAACGATAGTGATAAATCGGTAAGAGACATCATAGATTGCACCATATCTAATAAAGTATGGTTATGATGTTCGGACACACCATTACGTTGTGGTGTTCCAGGTGGCATGAGTTGCGAAACTATTCCACATTGTTTCAAATGAAGATCAAACTCGTAACTCAAATATTCGTTTCCGCGATCAGATTGTAGAAACTTTATTTTCTTGTTACGATGATTTTCCACTTCACTCTGAAATTCTTTAAACTTTTCAAATGTTTCAGACTTATGTTTCATCAAGTAGATATAACCATATCTGCTCAAATCATCTGTGAAGGTCAGTAAATAACGATACCCGCCGCGAGCCTCAACACTCATTGGACCACACACATCAGTATGTATTATTTCCAACAAGTTTGTTGCTCGCTCCATTGTTCCGACGAACGGAGTCTTAGTCATCTTGCCCATGGGGCATGGTTCACAAGCATCAAGTGATTCCAAAAGCCCATCATCATGGAGTTTCTTCATGCGCTTTACACCAATATGACCTAAACGGCAGTGCCAGAAATAAGTTGCACTATCATTATTAACTTTGAATCTTTTGGCTTCAATATTATGAATATGTGTATCACTACGATCAAGATTCAATAAACCATTTATATTGAGTGTATGACCATAGAAGGTTTTATTCATTTAAATAGAACAACAATTATTCTTTGACTTAAATGAATAACCATATTGTAATAAACATGATCCAATCATATTCATGCTCAACGCAAACACCAAATAACATTTATTTTAGGTTCAACACTAATCCCGAAGGTAAAAGGAGTGTGCGATGGTGATCTTATCAACCTTGGAATCACTTCCAACACACATCATCACCTCGCCCTTAACTAGTCTCTGTTTATTTTGCAACTCCCGTTTCGAGTTACTACTCTTAGCAACTGAACCAGTATCAAATACCGAGGGGTTGCTATAAACACTACATTAATAACATGTATATCAAATATACCTTTGTTCACTTTGCCATCCTTCTTATCCGACAAGTATCTAGGGCAGTTCCACTTCCAGTGACCATTTCCTTTGCAGTAGAAACACTCAGTTTCAGGCTTGGGTATAGCTTTGGGCTTCTTCACAGGGATGACAACTTGTTTGTCATTCTTCTTGAAGTTCCCTTTCTATCCCTTTGCCCTTTTCTTGAAACTAGTGGTCTTGTTAACCATCAACACTTGATGCTTTTCTTGATTTCTACCTTCGCTGATTTTAGCATCGTGAAGAGCTTGGGAATTGTTTTCGTTATCCCTTGAATATTATAGTTCATCACGGAGTTCTATTAACTTGGTGATAGTGACTAGAGAACTTTGTCAATTACTATCTTATCCGGAAGATTAACTCCCACTTGATTCAAGTAATTGTAGTACCCAGACAATCTGAGCACATGCTCACTGGTTGAGCTATTCTCCTCCATCTTGTAGGCAAAGTACTGTCAGAGGTCTCATACCTCTTGACACGGGAATGAGTATGAAATACCAATTTCAACTCTTGGAACATCTTATATGCTCCATGGCGTTCAAAACATTTTTGAAGTCCCGGTTCTAAGCCATAAAGCATGGTGCACTAAACTATCAAGTAGTCATCATACTGAGCTTGTCAAAACGTTCATAACGTCTACATCTGCTCGTGCAATAGTTCTGTCACCTAGCGATGCATCAAGGACATAATTTTTCTGTGCAGCAATGAGGAAAATCCTCAGATCACGGACCAAGTCCGCATCATTGCTACTATCATCTTTCAACTTATATTTCTCTAGGAACATATAAAAAATAAACGGGGAGCTACATTGCGAGCTATTGATCTACAAATTAGATATGCTAATACTACCAGGACTAAGTTCATGATAAATTAAAGTTCAATTAATCATATTACTTAAGAACTCCCACTTAGATAGACATCCCTCTAATCATCTAAGTGATCACGTGATCCATATCAACTAAACCATGTCCGATCATCACGTGAGATGGAGTAGTTTTCAATGGTGAACATCACTATGTTGATCATATCTTACTATATGATTCACGCTCGACCTTTCGGTCTCAGTGTTCCGAGGCCATATCTGCATATGCTAGGCTCATCAAGTTTAACCCGAGTATTCTGTGTGCGCAAAACTGGCTTGCACCCATTGTATGTGAATGTAGAGCTTACCACACTCGATCATCACGTGGTGTCTCGTCACGACGAACTGTCGCAACAGTGCATACTCAGGGAGAACACTTGTACCTTGAAATTTAGTGAGAGATCATCTTATAATGCTACCGCCGTACTAAGAAAAATAAGATCCATAAAGAATAAACATCACATGCAATCAATATAATTGATATGATATGGCCATCATCATCTTGTGCCTTTGATCTCCATCTCCAAAGCACCGTCATGATCACCATCGTCACCGGCTTGACACCTTGATCTCCATCGAAGCATCATTGTCGTCTCGCCAACTATTGCTTCTATGACTATCGCTACCGCTTAGTGATAAAGTAAAGCAATTACATGGTGATTGCATTTCATACAATAAAGCGACAACCATATGGCTCCTGCCAGTTGCCGATAATTGTGTTACAAAATATGATCATCTCATACAACAATTTATATAATCACGTCTTGACCATATCACATCACAACATGCCCTGCAAAAACAAGTTAACGTCCTCTACTTTGTTGTTGCAAGTTTTATGTGGCTGCTACGGGCTTAGCAAGAACCGCTCTTACCTACGCATCAAAACCACAACGATTTTTCGTCAAGTTTGCTGTTTAAACCTTCAACAAGGACCTGGTGTAGTCACACTCGATTCAACTAAAGTTGGATAAACATACACCCACTAGCCACCTGTGTGCGAAGCACGTCGGTAGAACCAGTCTCGCGTAAGCGTACGCGTAATGTCGGTCTGAGCCGCTTCATCCAACAATACCGCTGAATCAAAGTATGACATGCTGGTAAGAAGTATGACTATTATCGCCCACAACTCTTTGTGTTCTACTCGTGCATATAACATCTACGCATAGACCTGGCTCGGATGCCACTGTTGGGGAACGCAGTAATTTCAAAAATTTCCTACGCACACACAAGATCCATCTAGGTGATGCATTGCAGCGAGCGGGGAGAGTGTGTCCACGTACCCTCGTAGAACGAAACCGGAAGCTTTTAGTAACGCGGTTGATGTAGTCGAACGTCTTCGCGATCCAACCGATCAAGTACTGAACACATGGCACCTCCGCGATCTGCACACGTTCAGCTCGGTGACGTCCCTCGTACTCTTGATCCAGCTGAGGCCGAGGGGGAGTTTCGTCAGCACGACGGCGTGGTGACGATGATGATGAAGTTACCGGCGCAGGGCTTCGCCTAAGCACTCCAACGATATGACCGAGGTGGAAATCTGTGGAGGGGGGCACCGCACACGGCTAAGATAAACTTTGATGTGTTCTAGGGTTCCCTTCCCCACGTATATAAAGAAGGGAGGGGGAGGCTGGCCGGCCCTCATAGGCGCACCAAGGGGGGAGGAATCCTCCTCCTAGTAGGAGTAGGACTCCCCCTTTTCTTAGTCCTACTAGGAGAAGAAGGAAGGAAGGGGAAAGAGAAGGAAGGAGGGGGCGCCGCCCCTCCCCCTCGTCTAATTCGGACTAGGCCCATGGGGTGCGCACGGCCAACCCTTGAGGTCCTTCTCTCCTTTCCCGTATGGCCCATTAAGGCCCACTACTTCCCCCGGCGAATTCCCGTAACTCTCTGGTACTCCGAAAAATACCTGAATCACTCGGAACCTTTCCGATGTCCGAATATAGCCTTCCAATATATTGATCTTTACCTCTCGACCATTTTGAGACTCCTCTTCATGTCCGCGATCTCATCCGGGACTCTGAACAACCTTGGGTATATAAAATCACATAAACTCATAATACCAATCGTCATCGAACGTTAAGCGTGCGGACCCTACGGGTTCGAGAACTATGTAGACATGACCGAGACACCTCTCCGGTCAATAACCAATAGCGGAACCTGGATGCTCATATTGGCTCCTACATATTCTACGAAGATCTTTATCAGTCAATCCGCATAACAACATACGTTGTTCCCTTTGTCATCGGTATGTTACTTGCCTGATATTCGATCGTCGGTATCACCATACCTAGTTCAATCTCGTTACCGGCAAGTCTGTTACTCATTCCGTAATGCATCATCCCGCAACTAACTCATTAGTCACATTGCTTGCAAGGCTTATTGTGATGTGCATTACCGAGAGGGCCCAGAGATACCTCTCCGACAATGGGAGTGACAAAATCCTAATCTCGATCTATGCCAACTCAACAAACACCATCGGAGACACCTGTAGAGCATGTTTATAATCACCCAGTTACGTGACATTTGATAGCACACTAAGTGTTCCTCCGGTATTCCGGAGTTGCATAATCTCATAGTCATAGGAACATGTATAAGTTATGAAGAAAGCATTACCAATAAACTAAACGATCATAGTGCTAAGCTAACGGATGGGTCAAGTCAATCACATCATTCTCTAATGATGTGATCCCGTACATCAAATGACAACTCTTGTCCATGGCTAGGAAACTTAACCATCTTTGATTAACGATCTAGTCAAGTAGAGGCATACTTGTGACACTCTGTTTGTCTATGTATTCACACATGTACTAATTTTCCGGTTAATACAATTCTAGTATGAATAATAAACATTTATCATGATGTAAGGAAATATAAATAACAACTTTATTATTGCCTCTAGGGCATATTTCCTTCACCTGCGTAAAATGCCGTGTCCATGTTACCATTACTCCAAGACGCCTAGCTTAGGACCCCTACTACGAGATACGCCGGATATAGAACCAACATTGGTGCTTTCATTGAGAGCCGCTGGCAGTCGCCACGGTGCGATGAGAATTCAGGTCGTCTCCAGCACGATCTACGCATCAGAACCGAGCCTTATTGTCGATGTGAGCATCTTCGTCGCCAGCTCGATTAGTCACCTTGGCTCGACCGAGGACTGCGCTCCGTCTCAGATCATTATGTTCGGACAAGGGCCTTCATTATCAACTCCGTTCTCTATCAAGATCACGGAGGAATCATCGATGGAGCTTGGGGGCTCAACGTCAACATTGCCCTCGGGCGACCGTGCTGTTTTTCTGGACAACAAACCTATATCCGCTGCCACCACCTCCTCGAGCGTCGCTTTGATGATTGCTTCAGAGGAATTGTGTGGAATTGAGTGTACAACAACCCTGTAAAATTTCGTCGCGTTCCAATGGAGGAATCTTCGGCGATCTATTATATACTGGAGGCCTGTTGAGTCTTGACGGTAATCTGGACGAGTTTAGGGTGTGGTCTCCAGAACCAAGCTCGGAGGTCATTTGGAAGATCCAACTGTTCATCTTCTGAGGAATTTCCATATCTATCACCTCTCAAAATTTTAGCTCGATACGACCGTTCAAACTCCGGGAACCTTCCGATGAGTGCATCATTTTTCGGATCTGTTTTCTGCGCGAATACAAATCTGACCTGAGTTCATCTTTCTTCATAACGGGATATTGAACAACCTTTTTGAAAGAATCTATTTCTAGGGTATTGTGCATTGTTCTTAAACATGTGCCCATAAAATTTGAAGTCTTCTCTAAGGTATTCTTCACCATCACGCTGGTGTCAAACCAGTGTGGCAACATTGCTCCATGGCTGCCGACCTGCGCTAGACACGTCATTGCTTTGTTGAGCTGAGCTCAACTTCTTCGGATTATCATCTCGGCGAGCCGAACAAGAGTATGTCATCGCGAAGGATAAATCATCACCAACATCGCCGCCCCACGGATTACACGGAGCGGGCACACCGGCATCGTCGCACGGTCACTTCATCAAGCCGACATTGACCGCGTCACAAGTCACGACCTGCGTTGGCATGATCGCACTGTTGCTTCTTCAAGCCGATGTCCATCACGCCGAACTGCTTCGACACCTCAGCTGACATGGCTGCTGCAACGTCTCCTTAACGACCTACTCCGTCGCCTACATCACCATTTTTATTTTATTTTATTTTATTATTATTACTATTATCTCCGGCTTGCACTATTTTCTGTGCACGGGTAAATGATCCGGGTAGGGCAGCGCTGTCACCTCGGCATATCGACGTACAACGTCACCTCGTCTGGACCGGGGCTTCATCATCACTTCATTAACCCACACCACAGACTTCAGCGTCATACTGCCGGCCTGCTCCGTTGCCTCAGTCGGACTAGAGGTTCCACCCCACTACATTAGCCGTGCTATGTCGCCACTTCGGAGTGTCGAGCTCTTCAATCCGCCACCTCAGGACCGGCTTGGGGGCTGGGACCTCGTCCCGCCATAAGCTCGGGCCGCGCATCGACAACGAGCACATTAACCAGCTAAGTCGCTTCCATCCTCAGTTTTTTTAATTCTTGTTCGGTCCGACCAAACATTATATTTATGCTAAAATATGTTTGTCAAAAATGAGGTTCGTTAAAAACCACTTTTCTTTGACCATGTTAACTGGGGCTCTTAAATTTATATGAGCCAGTTTATAATAAGTGTTCTTCTTCTAAGTCGTTGCAAAGTCTTTTTCTACCACTCCTTTCTCGACTCGAGTGTGTGGTCAATACCCGGATGATAACCCACAAGTATAGGGGATCGCAACAGTTTTCGAGGGTAGAGTATTCAACCCAAATTTATTGATTTGACACAAGGGGAGCCAAAGAATATTCTCAAGTATTAGCAGTTGAGTTGTCAATTCAACCACACCTGGATAAGTTAATATCTGCAGCAAAGTATTTAGTAGCATAGTAGTATGGAAGTAACGGTAACGGTGGCAAAAGTAACAGTAGCAGTTTTGTAGTAATTGTAATAGTGGCAACAGAAAAGTAACTAAGCAAAGATCAATATGTGAAAAGCTCGTAGGCATTGGATCAGTGATGGATAATTATGTCGGATGCGATTCCTCATGCAACAGTTATAACATAGGGTGACACAGAACTAGCTCCGGTTCATCAATGTAATGTAGGCATGTATTCTGAATATAGTCATACGTGCTTATGGAAAAGAACTTGCATGACATCTTTTGTCCTACCCTCCCGTGGCAGCGGGGTCCTATTGGAAACTAAGGGATATTAAGGCATCCTTTTAATAGAGTACCGGACCAAAGCATTAACACTTAGTGAATACATTGGATCGGTGATGGAGAATTATGCCGGATCATGACAAAAGTAACGGTAACAAAAGTAATATTTTTGGTGTTTTGTAGTGATTGTAACAGTAGCAACGGAAAAGTAAATAAGCAAAGAAAAATATAAGAAAAGCTCGTAGGCATTGGATCGGTGATGGAGAATTATGCCGGATGTGGTTCATCATGTAACAATCATAACATAGGGTGACACAAAACTAGCTCTAGTTCATCAATGTAACGTAGGCATGTATTCCGAATATAGTCATACGTGCTTATGGAAAAGAACTTGCATGACATCTTTTGTCAGTGGCAACGGGGTCCTATTGGAAACTAAGGGATATTAAGGCCTCCTTTTAATAGACTACCGGACCAAAGCATTAACACTTAGTGAATACACGAACTCCTCAAACTATGGTCATCACCGGGAGTGGTCCCGATTATTGTCACTTCAGGGTTACCGGATCATAACACATAGTAGGTGACTAATGACTTGCAAGATAGGATCAAGAACTCACATATATTCACGAAAACATAATAGGTTCAGATATGAATTCATGGCACTCGGGCCCTAGTGACAAGCATTAAGCATAGCAAAGTCATAGAAACATCAATCCCAGAACATAGTGGATACTAGGGATCAAACCCTAACAAAACTAACTCGATTACATGATAAATCTCATCCAACCCATTACCGTCCAACAAGCCTATGATGGAATTACTCATGCACGGCGGTGAGCATCATGAAATTGGTGATGGAGGAAGGTTGATGATGACGACGGCGACGGATTCCCCTCTCCAGAGCCCCGAACGGACTCCAGATCAGCCCTCTCGAGAGATTTTAGGGCTTGGCGGCGGCTCCGTATCGTAAAATGTGATGAATCCTTCTCTCTGATTTTTTTCTCCCCGAACATGAATATATGGAGTTGGAGTTGAGGTCGGTGGAGCACCAGGGGGCCCACGAGACAGGGGGCGCGGCAGGGGGGTAGGCGCGCCCCCACCCTCGTGGACAGGGTGTGCCCCCTGGTCTTGATTCTTTCGCCAGTATTTTTTATATATTCCAAAAATATTCTCCGTGAAGTTTCAGGTCATTCCGAGAACTTTTATTTCTACACAAAAATAACACCATGGCAATTCTGCTGAAACAGCGTCAGTCCGGGTTAGTTCCATTCAAATCATGCAAGTTAGGGTCCAAAACCAGGGCAAAAGTGTTTGGAAAAGTAGATACGGTGGAGACGTATCACCGGATAGCCTGTTTTCTCTCTAATGCTGCTCGAGTTTAGTTTGCTAAACTGGCTTAACGAGCAGTACTCCGCCTTCGGGATAGGAGGTTGCAGCCATAGGCTGACCCGCTTGAAGTCTTGAGATCGGATGTGTCATATTAATGCACGACAGAAGCACAAAAGTAAGACCAATTTTCAGATTGGAACCTAATGACTTGATTTAATTCGGGCGTAATGTTTTTACTAAATTTTTTTGGTTTTCCAAGCCTATGGCACTTTTAAACTATTTGTGTGTTTCTAGCATAAGTCTAGCAGTGCAACGCCAGACACTTTTAGAGATTCGGCAAAAACATTCTCGGATATTGCTATATATGCATCGGTTTCGAATTGTGTCTTTGGTCAATAGTTGGGTTGCCCGGCTCCTCTGCTTGCCTCCTATGTCCCGCTTTGTTCGGCTAGGTGTGCAAAGGGAGAACCACTGCGATTGTGCTTCCAGCTCGAATGGTTAAGCACCTCAATGGAGAAAGCCGAAAACTGACTATCATAATGGGCGAAAACTGGTCAGCAATTCGATGACGGTGTCGATCGATACCGATTATCCCGTGATAAACGATGGGCCTTTCATAACATTGGCCTAAGTGTTAATGCCTAAACTTCGGTCGGTGACGAAGACTAACCGGGGGCTCGTAGCTAGCTTCCCCAGTTTAAAGCTCTTATGACTAAGTGAAAGTTATAAAGCCCGCATATCTGATTGCCTTTTTTTTGCTAACACAACCGCCTCCGGGCACCGAGACGTCGGCTAAGGGTTGTCTTGTTACTACGGAAACACCCTGCGTAGCATCTACAAAGGGGTAGAAGCCGATGATGGGCCACTTTCAAATGATAAACGGTCGCAATGGAGTCAAAATAAATATCATCAGCGTTTGTGTTCATTATACAAGCATTTCCTTCCGTAATTATTGTTATAAAGCCATAAATATGCATCAATTTGACTTAAGATTTTTGCCAAGCTGGGTTGCCTGGCTCCTGTGCTTACTCCTACGTTCCTGATTGTTCGGCTAGGCGGTAAAAGGAGCACCTCTGTGATTGTTACTACAGGGTCATCCGAGTTAGTACCTCAGGCTGGGTGAAGCCGAAAGCTAGCGATCTTAAATGATATAATTGGTCGGCAACGACGAAAGTGAAAATTTAGGTTCGCTGAAGACCACATAGTTCGGGAACTTTCCCCAGACTAAATCCTCAATATTTTTCTCCCACATTGATCGGAGGTGAGGTTTCATGATCATGGTTGGCATGACAACCCAAAGAAAGGAACCGATAGCGGACTATTTTCTTTGGAAGATGTTTCTTACATTAAATACTAATATAACATTCTCTCCGCATACCTTTGTTTATAAAACCGTATGGCCGGATTGCCTTGTTTGTCGTAAATCTTTGCCCTCATAAAGGCTTTATAAAGTGGGACAAACACTCCCCGACTACTGGCCGAGGGGTTGAAGCCGATGGTTGGTCAACAAAGTTTTGTACAGTGCGGATCCGAGCATTAATGATGTAGAGTACTTGGATACATAGAATCATTACACATAATTTGTGATTTTACTCCGGACATCGATCCTTAATTTGGCCACTCGTGCCCACATTAAGGCTCGGGGGCTAAAGGGCTTCAGGCTTATCATTTACTAATATTAAAGGGGCACATCCATCCCCTGATCTGGTGTTGCCACCCGACCAGTGTCTCGGGGGCTACTGCATTGCCTATTCAATACAGAAAATTCAAAGTGCTTAGTGTTCGGCATGACCGAACTATGGGCAAACGCATCTTCGGGTAACAATAGGTACCATCTGGGACTTATCCGGCATCAAGCTAATATATTACGGTGACTTCTCAAAACCCTCTCTCAGGGGCCCGTCCGCCGATCACTATCTCCTCTAATGTGCATCTCGGATTTTTGGCTGACACACACCTTGAGGGCTACTGGCTATACATCTCGGCAGAGAATACATTGCACAAATCGGAATTAAATCTATAAAGGGCATCTCCGACATTAAGCTCGATTGAACCCTTTTAACTTTTTCAAGACCGGGGTAATCTATGACACCTCGGATACAGTTCGGCGTTGGAGCTCTGATACATTCCGGCATTGGAGCTCGGATACATTCCGGCGCTGGAGCTCGGATACAATCCAGCGTTGGATCTCGGATACATCCCATCGTTGGAGCTCGGAAGTAGTCCGACGTTGGTTCACGGTTGCAAAAGATACCTCAAATACAGTCCGGCATTGGAGCTCGGATGCAAGAGGACACCGCCGCACGGGAACAATTCAAACCCAAGGTGTGGCATAAAAATAACAAGGCATTGATAAAGGCCGAGAACTTAAAGGGGCTCCTCGGATACCTGACGTGTAAACTCTTAGGATTCACTTCGGCGATCCTCAAGATCGAAGATGAGAAGATTTATTGAACCAGTTTTCAAGACCGATGACCGAAGATGAAGAACAGTTCGGAAGAATCGAGGAGCGTCCCCAACTTGAAGACCGGTTCCCAGGGCTACTAACAGTGTCCTGGATTAGGGGGTACTCAACACGTCGTCTCCCGAATAGGTGTATCGGGCCGAGGACCCCCATGGCGGTTCACTCATGGGCCACTTCGGGCAGCCCATGCCGCATACAAGGAGGATTGCACAAGACTTGGCACCCAAGACAAGGACTCCTCTAAACCCTAGGCATGTGGTGTGTTATATAAACCGAGGCCAGGCTAGTCAATAGAACATCTTATATTCATTAGATCAATCTCGTGGTAGATACATGTACTCTGTACTACACCCCATATGAATACAATCAAAAGCAGGATGTAGGGTTTTACCTCCATCAAGAGGGCCCGAACCTGGGTAAAATCCCGTGTCAAGGTTACCATTGCTCCAAGACGCCTAGCTTAGGACCCCTACTACGAGATACGCCAGATATAGAACCGACAGCGGGCGAGCGCATGAAAGGCAACAACAGTTAGCAGCAACACAGTAGAAGAAGCAATGGCTGGCGGGGGGCAGCGAGCGATGAGCGAGATGCAACACGGGCGAGCAGCTGCGGCCGGGCAGCGTGGCGCGCACTAGGAGGGGCACGCCAGGCAGGGCAGCCCGTGGGCGCGGGCGCTCACGTGGGCCGCGGCCAAGGAGGCGGGGGCGATCACGGCCATGTGGAGTGGACACAGCAAGGGAAAGCGGCAGGCCCAGCGGGACAGGGGCGGCTGCAGGCGGGGGCTGCAGCGGGGGCTCCGGAGGCGGCATCAGAGCAGCGAGTGCGAGCGCGGCCGGGCGGAGGATTAGCGGCGACCGGGACGAGCTAAGGGGGTTCGTGGTCCTCCCCTCCGGCGTCGATGTACGGGCGACAAGGCGCGGTGGAGTCGGCGAGGAGGGGACGGGGAGGCAACGGCGAGTGGCACGGTGTCCGGTGATGAGGATGAGGTAGTGGCGACGAGCGACGTCCACGCAAGGGAGAGAGGAGGGGCGTGGGGAGGGGAATGGCGTAGAGTTAGGATTGGCGGGGAGAGGCGCCGGCGGGGCTTAAGTAGCAGAGAGGGGCGCTGGAGTAGCCGCCGGATGGCCGCCACGGCGTCAGCAGGTGCCGTGGTGGGCATCGGCCATTCCCACGACTACCTCTGTGAACAAAGGAGGGAGCGACTGTGGGTGGGCCGGCCGGTGGGAGCTAGCTAGGCCACTTGGCCCAGGGGAGGGGGCAAAGGCATTCTCTTTTTATTTTTTATTTTTCTGTTTGTTTTACTTTTATCTTTTGTTTATTTTTGTTTTCTTTTGAGTTCCTTTTTATTTTTAGTTTTATAAAATATACAAATAGTACCTAAAATAATGTTTCAAAACATGCCACTGCCACAAAAAGTTTAGTAGCTAAATAATTTAGTTTACATATTTCTATTATTTAAAAGGGCATTTAGTTAATTGTTTTTGCCAATGTTTAATCATTTTAGGGCACTTAACTACTTTATTAAATGTGGTTTCTTAACTAATATTTTCTATGGATTACTTGCCACATTTTTGAACACTTTAGTTTTCATGTTTGAGAATTTTATAATTTCACTTCTAGTTTCAATTCGAATTGCTTTTAAGTCAACGCGAGATTTAGCAACAGTGATTGTGACGACGTGTGCTACTTCTTGAGCTTGCGTTGGTTTTTCCCTTGAAGACGAAAGGGTGATGCAGCAAAGTAGAGATAAGTATTTCCCTTAGTTAGAGAACCAAGGTATCAATCCAGTAGGAGACAACGCACAAATCACCAATACCTGCATAAACAATCAAACAACTTGCACCCAACGCGATAAAGGGGTTGTCAATCCCTTCACGGTTAGTTGCAAAAGTGAGATTTGATAGAGATAGATGAAACTAAACAAATGATAAAGTAATTTTTTTGGGTTTTTTGGTTTATAGATCGGAAAGTAAAAGATTGCAAAATAGTATATCAGAAACTTATATGATGGAAAATAGACCCGGGGGCCATAGGTTTCACTAGAGGCTTCTCTCAATATAGCAAATAATACGGTGGGTGAACAAATTACTGATACGTCCATTTTGCATCATGTTTTATTACTGTTATTTATAATGTTTTTATCCATAATAATGCTTTTTGGAGTAATTCTAATGC
This sequence comes from Triticum aestivum, assembly GCF_018294505.1. Classification (NCBI taxonomy): domain Eukaryota; kingdom Viridiplantae; phylum Streptophyta; class Magnoliopsida; order Poales; family Poaceae; genus Triticum; species Triticum aestivum. Next base: position 298,286,275 of record NC_057802.1, on the reverse strand, counting down.
CTTTTCTCTCACAATATGCAAGGTATACACAAACAGGGAGAATTACGGCAGCTGAAAATCTGGACCTGAAAAAGCTACGTTGGGCTACCTATTCTGCACCCAAATGAGCTGAAACTTCACGAGGATTTTTTATGGAATATATAAGAATTATTGGAGCAAATAACTACCAGAGGGGGCCCACCAGGTGGGCACAACCCACCTGGGCACGCCAGGGAGCCCAGGCACGCCCTGCTGGATTGTGCTCACCCAGGCCCACCTCCGGTGCCCATCTTCTGGTATATAGGTCATTTTGACCTAGAAAAAATAAGGAGAGGACTTTCGGGATGAAGCGCCGCCGCCTCGAGGCGGAACTTGGGCAGGAGCACTTTTGCCCTCCGGTGGAGCAATTCCGACGGGGGAACTTCCTTGTCGGAGGGGGAAATCATCGTCCTCATCATCACCAACAACTCTCCCATCTGGGAGAGGGCAATCTCCATCAACATCTTCAACAGCACCATCTCATCTCAAACCCTAGTTCATCTCTTGTGTTCAATCTTGTTACCAGAACTATAGATTGGTGCTTGTGGGTGACTAGTAGTGTTGATTACATCTTGTAGTTGATTACTATATGGTTTATTTGGTGGAAGATTATATGTTCAGATCCAATATGCTATTTAATACTCCTATGATCATGAGCATGTTTATTATTTGTGAGTAGTTACTTTTGTTCTTGAGGTCACGGGAGAAATCATGTTGCAAGTAATCATGTGAACTCGATATGTGTTCGATATTTTGATAGTATGTATGTTATGATTCCCTTAGTGGTGTCATGTGAACGTTGACTACATGACACTTCACCATATTTGGGCCTAAGGGAATGCATTGTGGAGTAGCAACTAGATGATGGGTTGCGAGAGTGACAGAAACTTAAACCCCAGTTTATGCGCTATTCCGTTAGGGACCGATTGGATCCAAAAGTTTAATGCTATGGTTAGACTTTATTCTTAACACTTTTCTCGTAGTTGCGGATACTTGCGGGGGGGGGGGGGGTTAATCATAAGTCGGAGGTTTGTTCAAGTAAGAACAACACCTAAGCACCGGTCCACCCACATATCAAATTATCAAAGTAGCGAACACAAATCGAACCAACATGATGAAAGTGACTAGATGAAAATCCCGTGTACCCTCAAGAACGCTTTGCTTATCATAAGAGACCGTTTTTGCCCGTCCTTTGCCTCAAAAGGATTGGGCTACCTTGCTGCACTTTTGTTACTACTATTGTTACTTGCTTGCTACAAATTATCTTGCTATCAAACTACTCCGTTAATTACAATTTCAGCACTTGCAGACACTACCTTACTGAAAACTACTTGTCATTCCCTTCTGCTCCTCATTGGGTATGACACTCTTACTTATCGAAAAGAGCTATAATTGATCCCCTATACTTGTTGGTCATCAATTACTGTCGAGCAATTAATAGAAAAGCGCAAAGTTATGACGATATCTAAGGCAATGATTATGAAATATAGGCATCACGTCCGCGTCAAGTAGACCGAAATGATTCTGCATCTACTACTATTACTCCACACATCGACCGACTCTTGCCTGCATCTAGAGTATTAAGTTCATGAAGAACAGAGTAACGCATTAAGTAAGATGACATGATGTAGAGGAATAAACTCAAGCAATATGATGTAAACCCCATCTTTTTATCCTCGATGGCAACAATACAATACGTGCCTTGCTGCCCCTACTGTCACTGGGAAAGGACACCGCAAGATTGAACCCAAAGCTAAGCACTTCTCCCATTGCAAGAAAAACCAATCTAGTTGGTCAAACCAAACCGATAGTTCGAAGAGAATTACAAAGATACCAAATCATGCATAAAAGAATTCAGAGAAGATTCAAATAATATTCATAGATAAGCTGATCATAAATCCACAATTCATTGGATCTCGGCAAACACACCGCAAAAAGTGATTACATCGGATAGAACTCCAAGAACATCGAGGAGAACATTGTATTGAAGATAAAATAGGGAGAAGAAGCCATCTAGCTACTAGCTATGGACCCGTAGGTCTGTGGTAACTACTCGCGCTTCATCGGAAGGGCAATAGAGTTGATGTAGAAGCCCTCCGTGATCGAATCCCCCTCCGGCAGGATGCTGGAAAAGGCCCCAAGATGGGATCTCACGGGTACAGAAGGTTGTGGCGGTGGAAAAGTGTTTTCATGGATGCTTCTGGTGGTTTGGGAATATTTGTGAATATATATGCCGAAGAATTAGGTCAGGGGAGTCACAAGGGGCCCACAAGGTAGGGGGCGTGCCCTCCCCCTTATGGCCGCCTCGTGGCTCTTCTGACTTGATCTCCAAGTCTCTGGGTGTCTTCTGGTCCAAGAAAAATCATCGCGAAGGTTTTATTCCGTTTCTGCGAAACTCAAAAACAAGGAAATAACATAAACTAGCACTGGGCTCTAGGTTAATAGGTTAGTCCCAAAAATAATATAAAATAACATATTAATGCATATAAACATCCAAAATAGATAATATAATAGCATGGAACAAACAAAAATTATAGATACGTTGGAGACGTATCAAGCATCCCCAAGCTTAATTCCTACTCGTCCTCGAGTAGGTAAATGATAAAAATAGAATTTTTGATGTGGAATGCTACCTAACATATTTATCCATGCAATTTTTCTTTATTGTGGCATGAATGTTCATATCCATAAGATTTAGAACAAAAGTTTAATATTGACATAAAAATATTAATACTCAAGCATACTAACAAGGCAATTATGTCTTCTCAAAATAACATGGCCAAAGAAAGCTTATCCCTACAAAATCATATAGTCTGGCTATGCTCCATCTTCATCACACAAAATATTCAAATCATGCACAACCCCGATGACAAGCTAAGAAATTGTTTCATACTTTTGATGTTCTCAAACTTTTTCAACTTTCACGCAATACATGAGCGTGAGCCATGGACATAACACTATAGGTGGAATAGAATATGGTGGTTGTGGAGAAGACAAAAAGAAGGAGATAGTCTCACATCAACTAGGCATATCAACGGGCTATGGAGATGCCCATCAATAGATATCAATGTGAGTGAGTAGGGATTGCCATGCGACGGATGCACTAGAGCTACAAGTTTATGGAAGATCAAAAACAAAACTAAGTGGGTGTGCATCCAACTTGCTTGCTCATGAAGACCTAAGGCAATTTGAGGAAACCCATCGTTGAATATACAAGCCAAGTTCTATAATGAAAAATTCCCACTAGCATATGAAAGTGACAACATAGGAGACTCTCTATCATGAAGATCATGGTGCTACTTTGAAGCACAAGTGTGGAAAAAAGGATAGTAACATTGCCCCTCTATCGTTTTCTTTTTTTTTGTTTGGCTTCTTTGGCCACCTTTTTTTTATTTAGGCTTCTTCATTGGCCTCTCTCTTTTTTTGTTTCCTCACATGGGACAATGCTCTAATAATGATGATCATCACACTTTTATTTACTTACAACTCAAGAATTACAACTCGATACTTAGAACAAAATATGACTCTATATGAATGCCTCCGGCGGTGTACCGGGATGTGCAATCACTCAAGAGTGACATGTATGAAAGAATTATGAATGGCGGCTTTGCCACAAATACGATGTCAACTACATGATCATGCAAAGCAATATGACAATGATGAAACGTGTCATAATAAACGGAACGGTGGAAAGTTGCATGGAAATATATCTCGGAATGGCTATGGAAATGCCATAATAGGTAGGTATGGTGGCTTTTTTGAGGAAGGTATATGGTGGATGTATGATACCGGCGAAAGTTGCGCGGTACTAGAGAGGCTATCAATGGTGGAAGGGTGAGAGTGTGTATAATCCATGGACTCACATTAGTCATAAAGAACTCACATACTTATTGCAAAAATCTATTAGTTAGCGAAACGAAGTACTACGCGCATGCTCCTAGGGGGATAGATTGGTAGGAAAAGACCATCGCTCATCCCCGACCGCCACTCATAAGGAAGACAATCAATAAATAAATCATGCTCGAACTTCGTTACATAACGGTTCACCATACGTGCATGCTACGGGAATCACAAACCTTAACACAAGTATTTCTCCAATTCACAATTACTCACTAGCATGACTCTAATATCACCATCTTTATATCTCAAAACAATCATAAGGAATCAAACTTCTCATAGTATTCAATGCACTTTATATGAAAGTTTTTATTATATCCCTCTTGGATGTCTATCATATTAGGACTAAATTTATAACCAAAGCAAATTAACATGCTATTTAAAGACTCCCAAAATAATATAAGTGAAGCATGAGAGTTCAATAATTTCTATAAAATAAAGCCACCGCCGTGCTCTAAAAAGATATAAGTGAAGCACTAGAGCAAAATTGCCTAGCTCAAAAGATATAAGTGAAGTACATAGAGTATTCTAATAAATCACGATTCATGCGTGTCCCTCTCAAAAGGTTTATACAACAAGGATGATTGTGGCAAACTAAAAAGCAAAGACTCATATCATACAATACGCTCCAAGCAAAACACATATCATGTGGTGAATAAAAATATAGCCTCAAGTAAAGTTACCAATAGACGAAGACGAAAGAGGGGATGCCTTCCGGGGCATCCCCAAGCTTAGGTTCTTGGTTGTCCTTGAATATTACCTTGGGGTGCCTTGGGCATCCACAAGCTTAGGCTCTTGCCACTCCTTATTTCATTGTAACACCCTGGATGTAACTTTCCATATTTGTAACTCCAACTCTTGCCATTTTCGGCTATGTGTTATGATATTCCCTCCGTGGTTGGGTTTTGTCTCGCGTTTTGCATTTTGTTCATGTCATGCATCTCATATCATGTCATCATGTGCATTGCATTTGCATACGTGTTCGTCTCTTGCATCCGAGCATTTTCCCCGTTGTCCGTTTTGCAATCCGGCACTCCCACCTCCTCCGGCGCACCCCTCTTGTTTTCGTTTCGTGAGCGGGTGTTGAACGTTCTCGGAATGGACCGAGGCTTGTCAAGTGGCCTTGGTATACCACCGGTAGACCACCGGTCAAGTTTCGTTCCATTTGGAGGTCGTTTGGTACTCCAACGGTTAACCGGGTAACCGCAAAGTCCGTTTGTGTGTTGCAGCAAAACCCTTCTCTAAACAGCCCAAAACCCCTCTAAGTCACTTCCATGCTCTAGGTCGTTCGATCACGATCGTGTGGGCGAAAACCGCACTCCATTTGGAGTCTCCTAGCTCCCTCTACCTATATATACACCTCCCCTCCCGAAACATTCGCAGATCAAACCCTAGAAAACTCCTCCCGTCGCCGCCGAACACGTCCAGTCGCCGCCGGACGCATCCTCGCCGCCGCCCACAGCGAACCAGCCGCCGCCACGTGTCCCTCCGCCCCGCGCCGCCGCCGAGGCCCGCGAGCCCGTGGCCGGCCCTCCCCGCGGGCCCGTGCGCCCGAGCCGCCGCCATCCTCCGTCCCCGCGCGCGCGCCCTCCCGCGCCGGCGCCGCCGCGCCCCGCCTCGCCGCCCTACGTCGCCGGCGCCGCCGCCCGCTTCCGCGGCGCCCTTGCCCGCCGGCGCCCGTGCCGCGCCGCCCGGCGTCGCCCGTCCCCGCCGCCTCCGACCGCCGCCCGGCCTCCCCGAGCCCTCCTCTCCTCCGTCCTCCGTCTCCGGCAGCCCTCCGGCGAGCTCGGCCGATCTGGATCCCGATCCAGTCAACGCCAAGGTTGACTCTCCCCTCACCCGAAAATCCCAAGTCCTGAGATATTTTCAGTACATGCCCATGTTCATCGCATCATAACTCTCTGCATATAGCTCTGTTTCGCGCGTGTAATATATCGAAATGTTCGCCTCTAGATGATCTTCATTTTGTTCCATTGCAACATGTTCATTTGGGTCCATCTTGATGCCCAAATCTCTGGTGCAAGAGTGCTAGTTGCTGTTATCTGTTGTTACTTATCAGAACTTGAGGATTTGTTATTTTTGTTGCATTTATTCTGTGCATCTTATGAGTATGAGCTCTACATGTGTTTTTCTGTATGCCATGCCATCTTTACAGAGGTGTATGCCATGTATTTTTTTGATCTCTGTGGTGACTAGCACAAGCATGCAAACTAGGCTTCGTGATGTTTCTGATTTCAGGGACTTGGTGATTTCTCTGTCTGTGACTGCTGTTATTTTTTTGCCATGTAAACTTGATGCTACAGAGAGATCTATGCTCCTTTTGGAGATGTTCAGTAAGGATGTTTTGTAGATATTGTTGTAATTGCTCCATTCCTGCCCTTTTTTACATTTATGGAGTGACATAGCATGACTCAATCTTGCTCTAATTTTGCTATAAAATATTCCTGGCAGATTGTTTACATGATATTCAATTTTGCCAAGCTTGTTGTAGTTGTTTTACACATGCTATATATTTTCTATTGCCATGGATAGCTTCATAAACATGCCATCTTGCTGTAGGTATGCTTTTTTTTGTCATGCATTGCTTTGTGGTGAGTGCATCAAGCTCACAAAGATGCCTTCATATTATTGTTTCTGCCATGCTCTGTTTTCTGCTAAGTCTGAAACCTGTTAACGAAACTTGCTATGTTTATATGGTTGCCATCATATCTTCTGGTCCTTTTTGGCTTATGGTCAGTAAGGGACTTTTGTCATATGCATTTAGTAGAATACTTCCATGCCTTGTTTTGCTATGTTAAGTTCCTGTAGCATGTTGATTTCGTGCTCTGAACATTGCTACCTGATGCTGTTTCAGCCATGTCCAGTAATTTCACCAAGTCTGTGAACCTGATATCTTTTGCACTTTTGCCATGCTTGTTTGAACCTGTTATGTTGTGAACTAGCCGTAGCTCAGTGTTCATCTTTTGTCAGACATCTCCTGTAGATTACTGCCATATGATTTGTTGCTATGTTGGGGTGCTATAGCGTTGTTCCTTGTTGCATTCTAAGTGCTATCATGCTGTTAATCACAGATTCGTGTCATTCTTGTTTTGCTTGCCATTTGCAAACCGTGCATCCGTTTCCGGTGATCTTTATATCGATTTCGACCGAAATCATCTCATCTTTCCAGTGGCATGCTTGGTTTGCCAAGTTACTGCCTTGTTCATCATTTTCCTTCCGGAGCACGCATATGCATCGCATATCATATCTTGCATATCATTCATGTATTGCATCATGTTGCTTGTGCATTCCCCGTGATTGATTGTGGTTCCGTTGCTTGTGTTCTTGTTTTGGGTAGAGCCGGGAGATGAGTTCGTGAATGAGGAACCTGTTGAGTACGCTTACGAGGATCAAGTTTTCGACAACTCTGAGAACCTTGCAGGCAAGATGACCATACCCTCGAAATCACTTCTATCTTTGCTTTGCTAGTTGTTCGTTCTATTGCCATGCTGCGCTACCTACCACTTGCTATATCATGCCTCCCATATTTCCATGTCAAGCCTCTAACCATCCTTTCCTAGCAAACTGTTGTTTGGCTAAGTTACCGCTTTTGCTCAGCCCTTCTTATAGCGTTGCTAGTTGCAGGTGAAGTTGGAGTTTGTTCCATGTTGGAACATGGATATTTTTGGAATATCACAATATCTCTTATTTAATTAATGCATCTATATATTTGGTAAAGGGTGGAAGGCTCGGCCTTATGCCTGGTGTTTTGTTCCACTCTTGCCGCCCTAATTTCCGTCATACTGGTATTATGTTCCTTGAGTTTGCGTTCCTTACGCGGTTGGGTGATTTATGGGACCCCCTTGTCAGTTCGCCTTGAATAAAAATCCTCCAGCAAGGCCCAACCTTGGTTTTACCATTTTCCACCTAAGCCTTTTTCCCCCCGGTTTTCGCGAGCCCGAGGGTCATCTTTATTTAAACCCCCGGACCAGTGCTCCTTCGAGTGCTGGCCCAAACTAGGCGATGTCCGGCGCCCCCTAGGCAACCAGGGTCTATGCCAACCCGACGTCTTGCCCATCCGGTGTGCCCTGAGAACGAGATATGTGCAGCTCCTATCGGGATTTGTCGGCACATTCAGGTGGCTTTGCTGGTCTTGTTTTACCATTGTCGAAATGTCTTGTAAACCGGGATTCCGAGACTGATCGGGTCTTTCCGGGAGAAGGTTTATCCTTCGTTGACCGTGAGAGCTTATGATGGGCTAAGTTGGGACACCCCTGCAGGGTATTATCTTTCGAAAGCCGTGCCCGCGGTTATGAGGCAGATGGGAATTTGTTAATGTCCGGTTGTAGAGAACTTGTCACTTGACCCAATTAAAATACATCAACTGTGTGTGTAGCCGTGATGGTCTCTTCTCGGCGGAGTCCGGGAAGTGAACACGGTTTGAGTTATGAATGACGTAAGTAGGAGTTCAGGATCACTTCTTGGTCATTACTAGATGACGACCGTTCTGTTGCTTCTCTTCTCGCTCTCTTTTGCGTATGTTAGCCACCATATATGCTTAGTGCTTGCTGCAGCTCCACCTCATTACACCATCCTTTCCTATAAGCTTAAATAGTCTTGATCTCGCGGGTGTGAGATTGCTGAGTCCTCGTGACTCACAGATTCTACCAAAACAGTTGCAGGTGCCGACGATGCCAGTGCAGATGACGCAATCGACCTCAAGTGGGAGTTCGACGAGGAACGTGGTCGTTACTATATTTCTTTTCCTGATGATCAGTAGTGGAGCCCAGTTGGGACGATCGGGGATCTAGCATTTGGGGTTGTCTTATTTTCATTTGGATTTTGACCGTAGTCGGTCTATGTGTGGATTTTGGATGATGTATGAATTATATTTATGTATTGTGTGAAGTGGCGATTGTAAGCCAACTCTCGTTATCCCATTCTTGTTCATTACATGGGATTGTGTGAAGATGACCCTTCTTGCGACAAAACCACAAAGCGATTATGCCTCTAAGTCGTGCCTCGACACGTGGGAGATATAGCCGCATCGTGGGCGTTACATTCATAGTCCATCAAATCCTTACCCAAAACTTGAAAACTTCACAACACAAAACTCAACCGAAAATCTCATAAGCTCCGTTAGTATAAGAAAATAAATCACCACTTTTGGTACTGTTGTGAACTCATTCTTTATTTATATTGGTGTAATATCTACTGTATTCCAACTTTTCCATGGTTCATACCCCCCGATACTACCCATAGATTCATCAAAATAAGCAAACAACACATAGAAAATAGAATCTGTCAAAAACAGAACAGTATGCAGTAATCTGGATAGTTTGAATACTTCTGTAACTCCAAAAATTCTGAAAAATTAGGAAAACAGAAGCAATTTGTATATAAATCTTGTGTAAAAAATTCATAATTTTATCACGCTTCTGTAATTTTTCAAAATTCTGGGACTGGGCGCAAAAGTTTCTGTTTTTCAGCAAGATCAAACCAACTATCACCATAAGCCATCCCAAAGGTCTTACTTGGCACAAACACTAATTAAAACACAAAACCACATCTAACTAGAGGCTAGATGAATTATTTATTGCAAAACAGAACCAAAAGGCAAAGAACAAAAATAAAATTTGGTTGCCTCCCAATAAGCGCTATTGTTTAACGCCCTTAGCTAGGCATACAAACACAAATAGATCTAGGTATAATCGTAGTAATGATAAGGCAAATCTCAAAAACTCATCTCATACTCCCTTCGTTCAGCAGCAAGTTTTCTTTGTGGTAAGCAAAAGTAATCAAAAGGGCTAAATTTAATGGGATAAGGATCCCCAAGATCAAGCTCGGGAGGAATTGGTTCCTCCTTCAGCCCCTCATATTGTATGACCAACTCATCATTGTAAGCGTTCTTTTGGCAAAAAGTCATGAGCTTGTGTCCGAGAGAGAAACCCAATCCGTTGTTTTGTATAGCAAAATTATCATTAAGCTCAGAAATCTTATCAACTAAAACATCGATAGGGACCCTCTTTCTTAAACTTTCATTATAAGCAACATGATCTAGAGATCGTAAACACATTATGTCCTCTTTGTTAAAGAGAATTCCCTCTATGGGAGGACGACCACCATCTACTTTATAATGCGCAAAAATTTCACTAGCTTCTTTCATAATAAATCTAAACTCATGGGCTAGAAATATAGTGTCGGCGCGCTTAACATAAGAATGCTCAATATTAGAAAACTCTAGAACAATCCTTTGTATGGATGGATGCATATGAACAAATTGTCTTTCAAGTTCAACCACAAGCAAAGATATAGCATTCGTAAGACTACTAGTTTTATGGAGAATAGATCCACCTAACGTGGGTAGCGCACCGGCACAAGTAAAGAAATCTTGAATAACCCCTTTTCCAATAATATTGCCGCTACCTATGCGAAGTTTTTTAGTGTGCAAGATAGTAGATTCTTCATGAGGATTAGTATTAGCAAAAGCATCAAAGTTTCCCCCATTGTCACTACTATCCTTTTCAGCGATAACCTCCCCAATTTCAGACATGGTGGCAACAAACCAATCTAGCAAACGAGCAAACCGAAAGCGAACGAAGAATACGAACGGAAGAGGGGCGAGGAAAAGGCAAATCTTTTCGAAAATCATTTTAGAAGTGGGGGAGAGGAAAACGAGAGGCAAATGATGAATAATGTAATGCAAAAGATGAGAGTTTATGATGGGTACTTGGTATTTCTTGACTTGGCGTAGATCTCCTCGGCAACTGCGTTGGTTTTTCCCTTAAAGAGGAAAGGGTGATGCAGCAAAGTAGAGATGCACAAACAATCAAACAACTTGCACCAAACGTGATAAAGAGGTTGTCAATTCTTTCACGGTTACTTGCAAAAGTGAGATCTGATAGAGATAGATGAAACTAAACAAATGATAAATTAAATATTTTTGGGTTTTTTGGTTTATAGATCGGAAAGTAATAGATTGCAAAATAATAGATCAGAAACTTATATGATGGAAAATAGACCCGGGGGCCATAGGTTTCACTAGAGGCTTCTCTCAATATAGCAAATAATATGGTGGGTGAACAAATTACTGTCGAGCAATTGATAGAAAAGCGCAAAGTTATGACAATATCTAAGGAAATGATTATGAAATATAGGCATCACGTCCGTGTCAAGTAGACCGGCATGATTATGCATCTACTACTATTACTCCACACATCGACCGACTCCTGCCTGCATCTAGAGTATTAAGTTCATGAAGAACAGAGTAACGCATTAAGTAAGATGACATGATGTAGAGGAATAAACTCAAGCAATATGATGTAAACCCCATCTTTTTATCCTCAATGACAACAATACAATACGTGCCTTGCTGCCCCTACTGTCACTGGGAAAGGACACCGCAAGATTAAACCCAAAGCTAAGCACTTCTCCCATTGCAAGAAAAACCAGTCTAGTTGGCCAAACCAGACCGATAGTTCAAAGAGAATTACAAAGATATCAAATCATGCATAAAAGAATTTAGAGAAGATTCAAACAATATTCATAGATAAGCTGATCATAAATCCACAATTCATTGGATCTCGACAAACACACCGCAAAAAGTGATTACATCGGATAGAACTCCAAGAACATCGAGGAGAACATTGTATTGAAGATAAAATAGGGAGAAGAAGCCATCTAGCTACTTGCTATGGACCCGTAGGTCTATGGTAAACTACTCACGCTTCATCGGAAGTGCAATAGAATTGATGTAGAAGCCCTCCGTGATCGAATCCCCCTCCGGCAGGATGCTGAAAAAGGCCCCAAGATGGGATCTCACGGGTACAGAAGGCTTTGGTGGTGGAAAAGTGTTTTCGTGGATGCTTCTGGTGGTTTGGGAATATTTGTGAAATATATGCCGAAGAATTAGGTCAGGGAAGTCACGAGGGGCCCACAAGGCAAGGGGCGCGCCCTACCCCCTGGGCGCGCCCTCACCCTTGTGGCCGCCTCGTCGCTTGATACGTCTCCAACGTATCTACTTTTCCAAACACTTTTGCCCTTGTTTTGGACTCTAACTTGCATGATTTCAATGGCATTAACCCGGACTGACGCTGTTTTCAGCAGAATTGCCATGGTGTTATTTTTGTGCAGAAATAAAGGTTCTCGGAATGACCTGAAAATCAACAGAGAATTATTTTGGAATATATAAAAATACTGGCGAAAGAATCAAGGACAGGGGGCCCACACCCTGTCCACGAGGGTGGGGGGCGCGCCTACCCCCTGGGCGCGCCCCCCTGCCTCATGAGTCCCCTGGAGCTCCACCGACCTCAACTCCAACTCTATATATTCGTGTTCGGGGAGAAAAAATCAGAGAGAAGGATTCATCGCGTTTTACGATACGGAGCCGCCGCCAATCCCTAATCTCTCTCGGAAGGGCTGATCTGGAGTCCGTTCGGGGCTCCGGAGAGGGGAATCCGTCGCCATCGTCATCATCAACCATCCTACATCACCAATTTCATGATGCTCACCGCCATGCGTGAGTAATTCCATCGTAGGCTTGCTGGACGGTGATGGGTTGGATGAGATTTATCATGTAATCGAGTTAGTTTTGTTAGGGTTTGATCCCTAGTATCCACTATGTTCTGAGATTGATGTTGCTATGACTTTGCTATGCTTAATGCTTGTCACTAGGGCCCGAGTGCCATGATTTCAGATCTGAACCTATTATGTTTTCATGAATATATGTGAGTTCTTGATCCTATCTTGCAAGTCTATAGTCACCTACTATGTGTTATGATCCGGCAACCCCGAAGTGACAATAATCGGGACCACTCCCGGTGATGACCATAGTTTGAGGAGTTCATGTATTCACTATGTGCTAATGCTTTGTTCCGGTACTCTATTAAAAGGAGGCCTTAATATCCCTTAGTTTCCATTAGGACCCCGCTTCCACGGGAGGGTAGGACAAAAGATGTCATGCAAGTTCTTCTCCATAAGCACGTATGACTATATTCAGAATACATGCCTACATTACATTGATGAATTGGAGCTAGTTCTGTGTCACCCTATGTTATGATTGTTACATGATGAACCACATCCGGCATAATTCTCCATCACCGATCCAATGCCTACGAGCTTTTCTTATATTGTTCTTTGCTTATTTACTTTTCCGTTGCTACTGTTACAATCACTACAAAACGATCACTGTTACTTTTGCCACCATTACCGTTACTTCCATACTACTTTGCTACTAAATACTTTGCTGCAGATATTAAGTTATCCAGGTGTGGTTGAATTGACAACTCAACTACTAATACTTGAGAATATTCTTTGGCTCCCCTTGTGTCGAATCAATAAATTTGGGTTGAATACTCTACCCTCGAAAACTGTTGCGATCCCCTATACTTGTGGGTTATCAACACTATTTTCTGGCACCGTTGTCGGGGAGCATAGCTCTATTCTTTGAGTAACTTGGGATTTATATCTGCTGGTCACTATGAGGAACTTGAAAGACGAGAAAACCAAAATTTATCCCTCAACTACGAGGGGAGGTAAGGAACTGCCATCTAGCTCTGCACTTGATTCACCTTCTGTTTTGAGTAAACTTGCGACACCTAAACCTGCTTCTGCTATTAATTCTGATATGTCGCATGTTATTGATGATGCCACTTCCGTTATGCATGATACTTATGATGAAACTACTTCTATGCTTGATACCACTATGCCACTTGGTGAATTTCTTGATGAACAACTGGCTAGGGCTAGAGAGAATGAAATTATTGAAACTGATAATATTGATGAAAGTGATGATGAAGATTCTCCCCCTAGATATGAATGGCCTGTTGTGCCTGAGGGTTATGTTATGGATGAAGAAACTGCTAGAGACTTTCTTGCTTGCAATGATAGAAGTGATCTTAAGAAATTACTAGCTGAGCTTAAAGAGAAAACTCTGAATGCTAGAATGAAATATGATCTTGCTTATGCTACTTCACCTATCTTTATTACAGATAAGGATTATGATTTCTCTATTGATACTGAGATAATTACTTTGGTTGAATCTGATCCTTTCTATGGCTATGAATCTGAAACTGTTGTGGCACATCTTACTAAATTAAATGATATAGCTACCCTGTTCACTAATGATGAGAAAACTCGCTACTATCATATCCTTAAATTATTTCCTTTCTCATTAAAGGGTGATGCTAAGATATGGTTTAATTCTCTTGATCCTGGTTGTGTGTGTAGTCCCCAGGATATGATTTATTACTTCTCTGCTAAATATTTCCCCGCTCATAAGAAACAAGTTGCCTTAAGGGAAATATATAATTTTGTGCAAATTGAACAAGAGCGTCTCCCACAAGCTTGGGGGAGGCTTCTCCAATTACTTAATGCTTTGCCTGATCATCCTCTCAAGAAAAATGAAATACTTGATATCTTTTATAATGGACTAACCGATGCTTCCAGAGACCACCTGGATAGTTGTGCTGGTTGTGTTTTCAAGGAAAGAACTGCTGATCAAGCTGAAATTCTATTGAATAATATGTTAACCAATGAAAATAATTGGACACTTCCTGAACCAACTCCTAAGCCAACTCCGAAGAAAAGGGGTATTCTATTTCTCAGTCCTGAAGATATGCAAGAGGCAAAGAAATCTATGAAAGAAAAAGGTATTAAAGCTGAAGATGTTAAGAATTTACCACCTATTGAAGAAATACATGGTCTTAATTTGCCGCCTGTTGAAGAAATACATGGTCTTGATAACCCGGCACAGGTAGTAAAGGTAAATTCTCTCTATAGATATGATAAAGCTGAAATCTCTCCTACTAAGTTTGTTAGCCAATGTCTGGATGATTTTGATAACTATATGGTTAAGCAAGAAAACTTCAATGCTTATTTTGGCAGAGAATTAAAACGCAATGCTTATATGATTGAACACTTGGGTGATTATATGTCTAGAGTTAAAGGTGAACTTAAACTCATTAGTAAACATGCTTCTATGGTTACCACTCAAGTAGAACAAGTACTTAAAGCTCAGAATGATTTGCTCAATGAATTAAATAGTAAGAATAATGACTTTGATGTTAGAGTTGCAACTAGAGGGGGTAAAGTGACTCAGGAACCTTTGTATCCTAAGGGCCACCCTAAGAGAATTGAGCAGGATTCTCAAAGAAATAATGTTGATGCACCTAGTCCTTCTAAGAGGAAGAAAAAGAAAAATGATAGGACTTTGCATGCTTCTAGTGAACCTGTTGTAGACACACCTGAGAATATCAATGATATTTCTATCTCTGATGTTGAAACACAATCTGGAAATGAACATGAACCTAGTGATAATGTTAATGATGATGTTCATGTTGATGCTCAACCTAGTAATAACAATGATGTAGAAACTGAACCTGCTGTTGATCTTGATAACCCACAATCAAAGAATCAACGTTATAATAAGAGAGACTTTGTTGCTAGGAAGCACGGTACAGAAAGAGAACCATGGGTTCAGAAACCCATGCCTTTTCCTCCTAAACCATCCAAGAAAAAGGATGATGAGGATTTTGAGCACTTTGCTGAAATGATTAGACCCATCTTCTTGCGTATGCGTTTGACTGATATGCTTAAAATGAATCCTTATGCTAAGTATATGAAAGAAATTGTTACAAATAAAAGAAAGATATTGGAAGCTGAAATTTCCATCATGATTGCTAATTATACTTTTAAGGGTGGAATACCAAAGAAACTTGGAGATCCAGGAGTACCTACTATACCATGCTCCATTAAAAGAAACTATGTTAGAACTGCTTTATGTGATCTTGGAGCCGGTGTTAGTGTTATGCCTCTCTCTTTATATCGTGGACTTGGTTTGAATAAGTTGACACCTACTGAAATATCTTTGCAAATGGCTGATAAATCAACTGCTATACCTGTCGGTATTTGTGAGGATGTGCCTGTTGCGGTTGCAAACGTTACTATTTTAATGGACTTTGTTATTCTTGATATTCCCGAGGACGATAGTATGTCTATTATTCTTGGAAGACCCTTTTTGAACACTACAGGGGCTGTTATTGATTGCAACAAAGGCAATGTCACTTTTCATGTCAATGGTAATGAGCATACGGTACACTTTCCGAGGAAACAACCTCAAGTCCACAGTATCAATTCTATTGGAAAAATTCCATCGATTATTTTTGGAGGTTTTGAATTTCCTCTTCCTACTGTCAAAAAGAAATATGATATTCTTATTATTGGGGATGTGCATATCCCCGTTGAGGTAACATAGTGTCATTCGAAATTTCTCCGGTTCCATGTTATTCAGAATGAGTTTGTTAACAAGACTTGATCAACCTTGTTAGTGGATTCCTTTTGATGAGCATGAGATGGATGAAGTTAGAAGGCACAACCTTCTGTACCCTTCTTTTACTTCTGTTATTTAGTTGAAATAAAGTAAAAATAATATTTTTTGTCTATTTTCTGATTTATCCGTGCAATAAAAAAATACCCCGAAAATAAAAAGTACTCCAAGTGCCCCGAAAATGAAATATGATTTTTTTTAGAATATTTGAGAATATCTGGCACTGAGAACACATCAGGGGGAGTTGGCACCTGGCCACGAGGGTCCAGGGCACGCCCACCCCCTGGGCGCGCCCCCTGCCTCGTGGGCCCATGGTGGCTCCACTCCACTTATTCCAGCCACCACACACTCCTTCTTCCTCCCAAAAAAATCACCAACCAGCTCAAGCACGAGTTCTAGCTCATTTTGCTGCCATTTTCGATCTCCTTGCTCAAAGCTCCACTCACAAAACTGCTTTGGGGGATTGTTCCTTGGTATGTGACTCCTCCAATGGTCCAATTAGTTTTTGTTCTAGTGCTTTATTCATTGCAATTTTTTGCTGCCTAGGTGACCATGTTCTTGAGCTTGCATGTCAAATTTATATGGTTCCAAGTAGTTCTAATGCATGATATAGTCTCTAGGCACTTGTGGGAGTAGCTGCTATCAATTTTGCTGAGTTTGGTTCACTTTTATTTGAAGTTACTAAAAATTTCAGAAATTTTTTAGAGGAAGAAATATGTTTAGAAAAATGTACCAAGGAGGTCCTTCAAGGAAGCAAGGACCCAGGCTCGCAATACGCGATGCGAACGATGAACCACCGAGGGAAGCTCAAGTGCGGGCTTGTGAATGGCCGTCAGAGGACTTTATGGATCGAGCAGGAATCAAGGAAGAATTTAACGCATATGTGCGTAATGCTGATCTTGAGAGCTTCGAGGCAGATAAGTGCCATCAGTACCACTATCTCACTGATTCCTTTGTGAGAAGGTTTGAATTTTCATCATCACGCAATTCTCAAATTGTCCTGTTTGATCTTTATGAAAATTCTTATACTATGGACTTAGAGGATTTTAATACTGCTTGCAAACTTCCACAATGGGGTAGCACTAGTGAGCCTCGCAAATATGAGTTTAGAGATTTTCTTGCTAGTATAACTGTGGGGGAGTCTAGAGATATAACACAAGATACCATAGGGAGCATTCATTTTCCTGCTATACATTATTTTGCTCTCTTCATAGGTAGGTGCATAAATGGTAAAGAGGAAGCATGTCACATGTGTGTCCCTGACCTCAGTGTTCTCAGGAGTGCTGTATTAGGAGATAAACATTATAATTTGGGAGCCATTGTTGCACGTAGGTTGCATAATAATAGAATTAATGGAGATTTCTTTGGTGGAATTTATGCAACCCGTTTAGCTAATTTTCTAGATATACCCATACGTGAGTATGATGTTGAGTTGCCTCCTGTTTATTTAGATTATGAGGCTATGGTTCATCATCAGTTTGTTGAGAGGAACGATCAGTTCCTCCAGTACCGACTAATCTTTGACAGATGACGCACCTATCACGTTGCTCTCCCTGCTCCTACTTTCTTTGACTTTCAGGCAAAGGGGGGATATGGCATAACCAGGGAGGAGGCAAATGAGTACGAAAGGAGGACGAGGGCAGCTCGCCTCCAAGCTGCAGCCCACGATGCAATAGCCGCTGCTTCTCAGTATGACCCCAACTACAACTTTGGATATCCGCTAGGCCAGCCGTGGCAGTAGACCAACTTAGGCCAAAAGCCTAAGCTTGGAGGAGTAGTATTTCTCATCGACATTACATTTATGTTCACACACTCATGCTAGTTGTCGGTGCTCATACTTTTTCATTGTACTATCCATGCTAGTTTATTTTCCTTTTTGTGCTTTCTTCTTGTGTGTTTGAAAAACCTTAAGAAAAACAAAAAAAATTAGTTGTAGCTTTTAGCTAGCTTACTTTTCTTGCTGTAGTAGTATTAATTAAAAGAAAACCCAAAAATATTTCCTGTTCTTCTTTTGCTTGTTGGGAGCTTTCCCGTGTAAATAGTTTTACTTCTTTTCTTTTCTTTGGGGGTCGATAGGAGAAGACCATGATGAAATTGTTAAACTGGCTCTTATATGCATTATTGTTGATTTAACCAAGAGCCCATATTGCCTTGTCTTCTCCTGATTATTGAATGCTCGCAGATTCCAGCTTAGTCCAATGCACGTGCACTATTATTATTTTTTCTACATCGTTCGGTCGTGCAAGTGAAAGGCAATAACGACGATATATGATGGACTGATTGAGGTGAGAAAAGTTGGTATGAACTCGACCTCTCTTGTTTTTGTAAATATGATTAGTTCATCGTTCCTGATTCAGCCTATTATGAATAAACATGTTTGCAATGACAATTAGAGATTATAGTTGCTTATGCCATGCTTAATTAGCTAGGAGTTTATAATGGTTTACCTTGCGTGCCAACATGCTATTAAAATGGTTGTGATGTGGTATGATAGGGTGGTATCCTCCTTTGAATGATTCAAGTGACTTGACTTGGCACATGTTCACGCATGTAGTTGAAACAAAATCAACATAGCCTTCACGATATTTATGTTCATGGTGGATTATATCCTACACATGCTTGCACTCAATGTTTATTAATTTTAACGCATGTTCATGACTGTTGTCGCTCTCTAGTTGGTCGCTTCCCAGTCTTTTTCTAGCCTTCACTTGTACTAAGCGGGAATACTGCTTGTGCATCCACTTCCATAAACCCTAAAGTTATTCCACATGAGTGCACCATACCTTCTGATACGTCTCCGTCGTATCTACTTTTCCAAACACTTTTGCCCTTGTTTTGGACTCTAACTTGCATGATTTGAATGGAACTAACTCGGACTGACGTTGTTTTCAGGAGACTTTCCATGGTGTTATTTATGTGCAGAAACAAAAGTTCTCGGAATGATCTAAAACTCCACGGAACATCTATTTGGAAAATATTAAAAATACTGGAAGAAAAATCCACGTCAGGGGGCCCACACCCTGTCCACGAGGGTGGGGGCGCGCCTGCCCCCCTGGGCGCGCCCCCTACCTTGTGGGCCCCTTGACGCTCCACCGACCTCAACTCCAACTCCATATATTCACTTTCGGGGAGAAAAAAATAAAGGAGAAGGATTCATCGCGTTTCACGATACGGAGCCGCCGCCAAGCCCTAAAACCTCTCGGGAGGGCTGATCTGGAGTCCGTTCGGGGCTCCGGAGAGGGGAATCCGTCGCCGTCGTCATCATCCACCATCCTCCATCACCAATTTCATGATGCTCACCGCCGTGCGTGAGTAATTCCATCGTAGGCTTGCTGGACGGTGATGGGTTGGATGAGATCTATCATGTAATCGAGTTAGTTTTGTTAGGGTTTGATCCCTAGTATCCACTATGTTCTGAGATTGATGTTGCTATGACTTTGCTATGCTTAATGCTTGTCACTAGGGCCCGAGTGCCATGATTTCAGATCTGAACCTATTATGTTTTCATGAATATATGTGAGTTCTTGATCCTATCTTGCAAGTCTATAGTCACCTACTATGTGTTATGATCCGGCAACCCCGAAGTGACAATAATCGGGACCACTCCCGGTGATGACCATAGTTTGAGGAGTTCATGTATTCACTATGTGCTAATGCTTTGTCCCGGTACTCTATTAAAAGGAGGCCTTAATATCCCTTAGTTTCCATTAGGACCCCACTGCCACGGGAGGGTAGGACAAAAGATGTCATGCAAGTTCTTTTCCATAAGCACGTATGACTATATTCAGAATACATGCCTACATTACATTGATGAATTGGAGCTAGTTCTGTGTCACCCTATGTTATGATTGTTACATGATGAACCACATCCGGCATAATTCTCCATCACCGATCCAATGCCTACGAGCTTTTCTTATATTGTTCTTTGCTTATTTACTTTTCCGTTGCTACTGTTACAATCACTACAAAACACCAAAAATATTACTTTTGTTACCGTTACTTTTGTTACCGTTACCACTACTATCATATTACTTTGCTACTAAATACTTTGCTGCAGATACTAAGTTATCCAGGTGTGGTTGAATTGACAACTCAATTGCTAATACTTGAGAATATTCTTTGGCTCCCCTTGTGTCGAATCAATAAATTTGGGTTGAATACTCTACCCTCGAAAACTGTTGCGATCCCCTATACTTGTGGGTTATCAAGACTATTTTCTGGCGCCGTTGCCGGGGAGCATAGCTCTATTCTTTGAGTCACTTGGGATTTATATCTGCTGGTCATTATGAAGAACTTGAAAGACGCTAAGACAACAATTTATCCCTCAACTATGAGGGGAGGTAAGGAAATGCCATCTAGCTCTACACTTGATTCACCTTCTGTTTTGAGTAAGCTTGCGACACCTAAACCTGCTTCTGCTATTCGTTCTGATATGTCGCATGTTATTGATGATGCCACATCTGCTATGCATGATACTTATGATGAAACCACTTCTATGCTTGATACTACTATGCCACTTGGTGAATTTCTTGATGAACAACTTGCTAGGGCTAGAGAGAATGAAATTATTGATAATATTTATGAAAGTGATGATGAAGACTCTTCCCCTAATAAATATGAATTGCCTATTGTGCCTGAGGGCTATGTTATGGATGAAGCGATTGCTAACGAAATCTTTGCTTGCAAAGATAGATACGATGTTAAGAAATTATTAGCTAAATGGAAGCATCAATCTCTTAATGCTAGAATGAAACCTGGCCCTGCTTTTGCTACTTCACCTATCTGTGTTACCGCTAAGGATTATGAATTCTTTGTGGATCCTGATATAATTACTTTGGTTGAATCTGATCCTTTCTATGGCTATGAATCTGAATCTGTTGTGGCACATCTTACTAAATTAAATGATATAGCCACCCTGTTCACTAATGATGAGAGAACCCGCTACCTTTATATCCTTAAAATATTTCCGTTCTCATTAAAGGGTGATGCTAAGATATGGTTCAATTCTCTTGATCCTGGTTGTGTGCGTAGTCCCCAGGATATGATTTATTACTTCTCTGCTAAATATTTCCCTGCTCATAAGAAACAAGCTGCTTTAAGGGACATATATAATTTTGTGCAAATTGAAGAAGAGAGTCTCCCACAAGCTTGGGGGAGGCTTCTCCAGTTACTTAATGCTTTGCCTGATCATCCTCTTGAGAAAAATGAAATACTTGATATCTTTTATATTGGACTAACCGATGCTTCCAGAGATTACCTGGATAGTTGTGTTGGTTCTGTTTTCAGGGAAAGAACACCGGATGAAGCTGAAATTCTATTGAATAATATGTTGACAAATGAAAATAATTGGACACTTCCGGAGCTAGCTCCTGAGCCAACTCCTGAGCCTATTCCTAAACCAACTCCGAAGAAAAGAGGTGTTCTATTTCTCAGTCCTGAAGATATGCAAGAGGCAAAGAAATCTATGAAAGAAAAGGGTATTAAAGCTGAAGATGTTAAGAATTTACCTCCTATTGAAGAAATATATGATCTTAATCCTCCACCTATTGAAGAAACTCATGGTCTTGATAACCCGACACAGGTAGTAAAGGTAAATTCTCTCTATAGATTTGATGAAGGTGATATTCCTCACTATAAGTCTGCTAGACAATGCTTAGAAGAGTTTGATAATTTTATTGTCAAACAAGAAAACTTCAATGCTTATTTTGGTAGACAATTGAAATACAATTCCGATACGCTTGAACACTTGAGTAACTACATGGCTAATGTTAAAGGTGAACTTAAACTCATTAGTAAACATGCTTCAATGGTCACCACTCAAGTAGAACAAGTACTTAAAGCTCAGAATGATTTGCTCAATGAATTGAATAGTAAGAAAAATGATTATGCTGTTAGAGTGGCTACCAGAACTGGTAAAATGACTCAGGAACCTTTGTATACTGAAGGCCACCCTAAGAGAATTGAACAAGATTCTCAGAGAAATAATATAGATGCACCTACTCCTTCTAAAAGGAAGAAAAAGAAAAATTATAGGACTTTGCATGCTTCTAGTGAACCTATTGCTGAACCACCTGAGAATCCAAATGATATATCTATTTCTAATGCTGAAACACAATCTGGTAATGAACATGAACCCTAGTGATAATATTAATGATGATGTTCATGATGATGCTCAACCTAGTAATGATAATGATGTAAAAATTGAACCTGCTGTTGATCTTGATAACCCACAATCAAAGAATCAATGTTATGATAAGAGAGACTTTGTTGCTAGGAAACATGGTAAAGAAAGAGAACCATGGGTTCAGAAACCCATGCCTTTTCCTCCCAAACCATCCAAGAAAAAGGATATGAGGATTTTGAGCACTTTGCTGAAATGATTAGACCTATCTTTTTGCGTATGCGATTAACTGATATGCTCAAAATGAATCCTTATGCTAAGTATATGAAAGATATTGTTACAAATAAGAGAAAGATACCGGAAGCTGAAATTTCCACCATGCTTGCTAATTATACTTTTAAAGGTGGAATACCTAAGAAACTAGGAGATCCAGGAGTACCAACTATACCATGCTCCATTAAAAGAAACTATGTTAAAACTGCTTTATGTGATCTTGGAGCCGGTGTTAGTGTTATGCCTCTCTCTTTATATCGTAGACTTGACTTGAATAAGTTGACACCTACTGAAATATCTTTGCAAATGGCTGATAAATCAACTGCTATACCTGTCAGTATTTGTGAGGATGTGCCTGTTGTGGTTGCAAACGTTACTATTTTAACGGACTTTGTTATCCTTGATATTCCCGAGGACGATAGTATGTCTATTATTCTTGGAAGACCTTTTTTGAATACTGCAGGGGCTGTTATTGATTGCAACAAAGGCAATGTCACTTTTCATGTTAATGGTAATGAGCATACGGTACACTTTCCGAGGAAACAACCTCAAGTCCACAGTATCAATTCTATTAGAAAAATTCCATCGATTATTTTTGGAGGTTTTGAATTTCCTCTTCCTACTGTCAAGAAGAAATATGATATTCTTATTATTGGGGATGTGCATATCCCCGTTGAGGTAACATAGTGTTATTCGAAGTTTCTCCGGTTCCACGTTATTCGGAATGAGTTTGTTAACAAGACTTGATCAACCTTGTTAGGGGATTCCTTTTGATGAGCATGAGATGGATGAAACTAGGAAGCACAACCTTCTATACCCTCCTTCTACTTTCTGTTATTTAGTTGAAATAAAGTAAAAATAGTATCTTCCTGTATGTTTCCTGATTTATCCGTGCAATATAAAAATACCCCGAAAATAAAAAGTACTCCAAATGCCCTGAAAATGAAATATAATTTTTTCTGGATTATTTGAGAATATCTGGCACTGAGAACATAGCAGGAGGGGCAAGCACCTGGCCACGAGCGTGGAGGGCGCGCCCTACCCCCCTGGGCGCGCCCCCTGCCTCGTGGGCCCACGGTGGCTCCCCTCCACTTATTCCTGCACCCATACACTTCTTCTTCCTCCCAAAAAAATCACCATCCAGCTCAAGCACGAGTTCTAGCTCATTTTGCTGCGATTTTCGATCTCCTTGCTCAAAGCACCTCTCACAAAACTGCTTGGGGAGATTGTTCCTTGGTATGTGACTCCTCCATTGGTCCAATTATTTTTTGTTCAAGTGCTTTATTCATTGCAAATTTGTGCTGCCTAGGTGACCATGTTCTTGAGCTTGCATATCAAATTTATATGGTTCTAAGTAGTTCTAATGCTTGATATAGTCTCTAGGCACTTGTAGGAGTAGTTGCTATCAACTTTGTCGAGTTTGGATCACTTTTATTTGAAGTTACTAAAAATTTCAGAATTTTTCAGAAAATAATGAAGAAGTTTTTGAGGGGCTCATCGAGCCGAAGCTCGAAGGAAAAGCAAAGTGAGGAAGCACAAAGACCCAAATATAATTTGCCTCGCACAGCGGAGGTCCGGCCGTGTGAATGGCCTTCCAATGATTTCTTGAGAGAAGCCGGGATTTATGATGATTTTTATGAATTGGCTGAGAATGCAGGCCTCACCGACTTCCTCCGCGACCAACGCAATCAGTATCTCTTACTCACCAATACTTTTGTGCAAAACTTCTACTATTTTCCTAAGGAATCACCTCCTTCAGTAGAGTTTCATTTATATGATGTTGTTAAGAAGATGCCACTAGATGAATTTTGCAAAATTTGCAAAATACCTTTTGAGGGTAGTTTCGATGAGCCACATCGTAAAGATGTGGATGGGTTTATTGACACTATCACTGTGGGGGAAACCAGGAAGGTTTCTGATGCAAGAATCACTAGCATACATTTTCCTGTTTTACGCTACTTTGCCATACTTGCTAGTCGTTGCTTAATTGGTCGCGGAAACTGTGGAAACCTTAGTGTTCCTGATATTATCATTTTGTTCCATGGTTTATTCTGCGATAACACTGTTAGTATGGGCGGTGTCGTGGAATTGTCACGGCAGATGTCCTCGTGCAAGGACTTAGTCAAGGAGCCATCGCAGCTAGGAAGCTTAAAGGGGTTAAACGGGACAAGGGACACGAGGATTTATACTGGTTCGGCCCCTTACGGTGAAGGTAAAAGCCTACGTCCAGTTGAGGTGGTATTACTTAGGGTTTCGATGACCAAGAGCTAAACCGCTCTGCTTGGCTATCGATCTGATCTTTTTTTTCTTGAACCGCCGCCGGGTCGTCCCTTTATATAGAGAGGTTGATGCCCAGCGGCTCTCAGAGTCCCAGCCGGCTCATAACAGTGTCCGGCTCAGACTCTTAACTATCCTTGCCTTACAATACAAGTCTTGCCATAACGGCGGTTATCACTACGGGCCTTAAGCCGCCTCCGGGTCTTAAGCCCATTACTGAACCGCCATCCTCTAGCTTGGTACTGGGCTTCACGTGATGATCATTATGACGTAACCCGGCCCCTCCTGGGCGGGTGACTCTAATAGTTATATCCTCAACATTAGGCCCCAGATTGATTTGAACCGGTTCATGTCAATCTTCAATATCTTTAAGAGAAAATCTTCCGGCTTCTGCTTGTGCGAAGGTTATAACCCGCCGTGACGTCATCTTCTGGATTCTTGGTAACCCGCCATGACGTCATCTTTCATTAAATTCATTTTTTATTCTGTTATATCCCAACGGATCTTTATCTTAATGACCATCCCGAGAATCGAGGCGTTTCTGCGGCAAGATAATCATGTCTTCAGCCTCCTCGTTTCTCGCGCCCATTTATCAGCCGTCCCTTATAAACAGGCCCGGTCCATAGGCCTTCGTCACTCTTCCCCTCCATCGTCTTCCTCCTCTGACGCTCCAGAGCCCGAGCTCCGCCGCCGCCGCCGCGTACCTCGTCTTCACCGACCAAGGCCGCTGCATCAACCTGTCTTGACCAGAAACCTGCAGCGCGCCTCTGCTGCTCATCAGCACCAGTAAGTCCTCGTCGTCTCGTACCTTAGATCCGCATTAGGGCTCACAAGTTCTCTGTGTTCTTCGTAGTTCATCGCGATTTCTTCACAGTTCCGCCACCGAGGTTCCTTTTGATCCAAAACGGTACAGACTCCCTGCGGTAGTAGTTTCTCACCCATTTTTATGCTAGTAGATCCCTTTTGTTTGCAAAAAGACCTCGTTTAGAGCTTATGAACTTCTCTGTATCAGCTTTTTAGGTCTAGAAATTTTTGCTTTCTGGACGATCGTTTGATCCAAAATAATCCCTACAATCTGTGAAACTTGTTATGCAACACTTAGACAAAAACTGCATCTGTGAGCCATGGCGGCTCATATCGCCGGCTTAAAAGAAGCCATGCTTTGTGAAATTTCCGGCTTACTCATAATAGAGTTAAATAACTTAAATTGCTTATAATACCCACGGCGGCTTAAATAACCTGACACAATTAGTCATATATCATTAGGCCCCTTCGTAAACCGCCGTCCTGAGTACTGAACTGAAATCTTTCTCCGGCTTAAATTTGAACCGGAAATTTTCCTTTGTCATAGGCTTCCATTTTCCACAATGCCGCCCAAGGCTCCCAAGGCGCCCATTACGTGCAACTGGGTGAGGTCCAAAATTACTGAAAGCACCTTAGATGACTTCGTAAAAACGGGTTACCTGCCTAAAAAGGAGGTCATGTCCTACCGTGCGCCTGACCCGTCCGAAGAGAGACCTCAACCAAAAGACGGAGAGGTTGTTATATTTGCTGACCACATGAGCCGGGGCTTTGCTCCTCCTGGATCAAAATTCTTCAGAGATGTTCTGAAATTTTTCGATCTGCGACCTCAAGACATTGGACCCAATTCCGTGTCGAACATTTGTAACTTTCAAGTGTTCTGTGAGGTATACCTTGGAGAAGAACCCAGCCTGCTACTCTTTAGGGAGTTATTTTACCTGAACCGCCAGAATGAATGCGCCAACGGGCCTAGCTTGGAACTTGGTGGAATCTCAATTCAACGACGGAGAGATTGTCTCTTTCCTTATGCTGAGCCGTCAAGCCACCCAAAGGACTGGAACCAGACATGGTTCTACTGCCAGGATACTTCTCCGGCTGATGAGAACCCTCTGCCCGGCTTTCGCGCCCTGCGTTGGAGTCAAATCACCCCCTGCCAGACAAATTATCTCAAGCTGAGCGTCAACCACTTATCCCCACCATCAACAAAATCAAAGCTCTTCTGGGGAACGGCCTTAACGGCGTTGATCTGGTCCGGGTCTGGATTGCTTGGCGGGTGATTCCTCTAAGCCGCCGCCCCGGCTTAATTTGTGATTACACGGGCCGGAAGGATGATCCTCTTCGGCACAGCCCCAACGACTTACCTGAGGACGTCGTTGATGACATGACCAAGTCCCTTCTAAACGAGAGCTTAGCAGATTGCGGGAGGACAGGCTTAAGTCCCTTCTGCAAAGCTAACCCGGCTCCGGCGGTAAGCTACTGATCTGAACACCTTACTTTCCATTTTAACAATTTTCGTCTTAACTTCAAGAAACCTTTGTTGTATTTTTCAGGCTAATGATAAGTTCTGGAAGGTCAGGTATGACCATGAGGCTGCTAAAAAAGCCAGGAAGGTTAAAAAAGCCGCCAGGAGAGCCGCTCCCCGCAAGAAGGGGAGTAAGCCTAGCGCCTCAGACCTGCTTCACCTGGACGACACCTCCGAGTCAGAGGTAGCCCTTGATTCTTTAGGCTCTTATTTTGTTTTTTTGTTTGTTTTTAACCACCTTATTGACACAGATGATCAGCAGGAGGATACCGGAGCGAGTAACCCGGTGATTGAAGAGGTAACTATACTTTCCTCTGACTCGGAGCCCTTGCCAAGGCTGAAAGTCCGAAGAGTAACCCGGAAAGTAAGATTTTCACATCCTTTAGCTTATCAAGATCCTCAATTTCTTTTGAAGCGACAGATTCATGAGAGCCGCAGGCAAACCCGGACCAACAAGGATGCAGACCTCTCCTCCGGCTTACCTGAAGCATCAAGGAAGCGCCAGACCGAGGTTATCTCCAACTTATATCCTTTTCATCCTTTGGCGGGCGTCACTCGTCAACCACTCAATTCTTCTGATTCAAACTATCAGGAAACTTCACCTTCCTCCAGTGACTCCATGCAATCTAACTTGCCGGCTTTCAAGACCGCACCCGGGTAATGATGATCAGCTTATTTTGTGCTTATCTTACTCATGTTTTTGCACTAACCTTTTGACCTTCAGTGCACAAGCAAAGCCCAGCAAGAGGGCAAAGAAAAGTAAACCGGTCGAAGAGCCGGTCTTGACTAAACCCAACGCCTCTGCCTCTGAGCCGCCGTCTGCACCAGCTCCAGAAACCACCACCGCCCCATCTAACGAGCAAGTTATGGAGGGTTCTGATAACCCGGAGATCCCCAGCCCGGCTCACCCGGATGACCCAGATGTGGTGATTACCCAGACCGAATTTGTTGAACCGGGAAGACCCACCGTGTTGGCTAAGTGCTCTGCTAAGGAGGAACTTCTGGAACGCCGTAGAGCCAGGCTGGACATTACTAACTATGCCAATCTGAGCATTGGAGATATTGTCGCTGGTTATATTGGTCAAGTGCACAACAGCCGGGACCTGGAAATTGACATGGTGAAGCAGATACAGCAAAAATCTGAGGTACAACCCTCTTGCTTACTCCATAGTCATCCTTACCATGCCAGCCCCCAAGTCTATTACTTATGATAAAATATGTTGTAGACTTAATACCGGCTTAACAATTACTGCAAGAAAACCGGCTTACCTGGTAACACTCAAGGGCCGGGTTAAACAGCCTAGGTGAACCGGTCTTTTACCTTATGTTTTAATCACGTAGTTGAGCAACTTTGCACATTAGCCCCCAAGTGCCAAGTACCTTTGTCTGCAAAGTGCTTGGGACTTATTTTCATGAACCGGCACTATAAATAGAGCTTCTCAGCATACATTAGCCCCCAAGTGCCAAGTGTCTTTGCTTGCAAAGTGCTTGGGACTTTAATGTTGCATGATAATCACCCAAACTGTAACCCGGAAATTGTACAGGCCGCCTGTCAGAAATTTGAATCGGAAATCTCTGATCTGAAGAACCGCCTGAAGACTCAGGAAAGTGAGACCCAAAAGGCCAATGCCAAATTTGAAGCCAGTGTTTCTGCACAAGAGAAACTGAAGAAAAAATTTGAAGCAGAAAGAAAAGCCTGGGCGGATGAGAAGACTGCCTTGCTCAGCCGGGCCGAACAAGCGGAGGCCACTCTTACTGAGAGAACCGCCGAGCTGTCCAGCTTAAAACGCCATGTCTCTCAGATGGTCTCCGCAATCTTTGGTAAATTTCTAATCATTTTACATCATTTAGTTCCCAGAAACATTTCAATTGCCAACAGATCACTTGACTTTGTAATGCAGGTCCCAGGAGTTCCAACCTCAACCAGAGCGTGCTGACCAAGCTGAAGGCGGTTTACACTTTGGTGGAGCAACTTTACACCGGGTCACAACGTGCTTTAGCCGTTGTGGCTCTGTCCAATGAAGTTCCCACTCACCTGGCAGATGTACTCAGGCGGCTTGCCGTACTTCCTCAGCGCTTCCAAGAGCTGAGACGGGCTTCTGCAAGAGCCGGAGCTATAGCTGCTCTGAGCCGGGCCAAGGCGTTTCTACCGGAGCTAGACCCGGCTGACATCGCTCTTGGATACCCCAGCCTGAAGGAAGACGGCACCCCCTTTGACCAGAAAGACTTCACCGCCTGTGTGAAGAGCGTGCGCCCGGTGGCCACCTTGATTGGGAATGACACAGACCTTACCAAGTATCAACCGAGCTATGACGCGGAAAATCAGAGGATCCCAACTCCACGCTATGAAGCAGTCAGCCTGATCCCTCCGACTCGTAAGCATACCTTTGCCCCAGAAGTTGACTTGGCCGGGTTAATTGATGATGAGGCTCAATTTGAAGCCTTGAGTGGCATTGACTGGTAATCATCAACCTTCCAGGTCATGGAAACAGCTAGAGGAGCGGAGAGGGATGAGCCGGGAGCTTCAACCCAACAAGCACCTTGATTTCTTAGGCGGCTCATGGTTATGCCTTAAAAACAATGCCTCACCTTTTGGACTCGGGGAGTCCTATAATAGAGTAGGACAAACACTTAATTTTGTCGTGCCATCGTGCACGTGTGCAGTGCTTAACTCCGTTGAAGCTGCTCTTTTATATTCCTCCAGGTTATGTTTGATCATTTACTTTCCTTAAGCTTAAAGAACTGTCTTTAATTGTCCTGCATAGAAAAACAAATCACAAGTCTCTAGGCGGCTTACCGCATGGAGAGTCATACATTTTACATATAACCCGGAATATGAACCAAGGTCATAAAAGACCGGCTCTCAATCATATCTTCGAGATAACCATAATAGCATACCTGCAAGCCTTCAAGTACACTTCCGGTTCATGTAACCCAAATAATGAGGTTGAGAACTCAACTCCGGTTCACCAGCACCTATAATGCTTATTGTGTGCTATCAACATTATTAATCAAAGTTAAGCCGGTGGAGTAAAAACCACCCGTGCACACTTTTGAAATGATCAAAAGAACTTGTTGCAAACCAAAAGATCAAAAAACTTAGGGGCTTCTGATTCGAATACGACCAGAGAACCGTCCCAAAGGGGTTAAGCTAAGATTCGAATACGATCATATAGCCCCTAGTGGCTTTGGCGTTGCCGATCAAGAGGGTACCGACAGCTATGTTCTCTTAGGTTCGAATACGACCTATGTTTGAACAGGAAGCCCCCAAATGACCTTGAGAGTTGTTTAACGACGCTGATTCGAATACGATCCACGTCGGTTCTCAAAGGGGGTTGCGCTATGATTCAAATATGATCAAGAAAAAACTCCCCAATGAGCTCGGCAATTTGCCAATCAAGTGGGTATCGACAGCTATGTTCTCTTTGGTTCGAATACGACCTATGTTTGAACAGGAAGCCCCCAAGTGATCATATTGTTAACGGCTAGATTCGAATACGATCATAAGCTGGATCAACCTCCAAGTGACCATGTAATGTTGTAATGGAAATAACAATAATACATTTACCTTTGGAGGAAAAAAGGACAGAGGTCCTGCTTTATTATTTATCATAATATATACATGGCTATAGAAATATGTACATTATGAGAGCCGGTGGCTCAAGTGTAATAAGGCCGGAGCTGAGCTATGTTCCACGGCCGACGGGTCTCTTCCTCCGACTTACGTGAATCTTTGTGCTCCCGAACATCGATAAGGTAGTATGACCCGTTGTGCAAGTTCTTGCTGACCACAAAGGGCCCTTCCCAAGGCGGGGATAACTTGTGTGCATCTGTTTGATCTTGGATGAGCCGGAGCACCAGATCACCTTCCTGAAAGACCCTGGACTTAACCCGGCGGCTGTGATAGCGGCGCAGGTCTTGTTGGTAAATCGCCGAGCGAGCTGCTGCCACATCACGCTGTTCGTCCAACAAGTCAAGAGCATCTTGACGCGCCTACTCATTATCCGCCTCAACATAAGCCGCCACTCGAGGCGAGTCATGACGGATGTCGCTAGGGAGGACCGCCTCCGCTCCATAAACCATGAAGAAAGGCGTGTAACCCGTAGACCTGTTAGGAGTAGTATTGATGCTCCATAACACGGAGGGTAACTCCTCCACCCAACAACCCGGTGTTCGTTGCAAAGGGACCAAAAGCCGGGGCTTGATGCCCTTCAAGATTTCCTGATTGGCTCTCTTAGCTTGACCATTGGACTGAGGGTGAGCCACTGATGAAACATCAAGCCGAATATGCTCTCGTTGACAAAACTCCTCCATGGCGCCTTTAGACAGATTGGTACCATTGTCAGTTATAATGCTGTGTGGAAAACCAAAGCGAAATATCACCCTTTTCATGAACTGAACCGCTGTGGCTGCGTCACACTTACTAACTGGCTCTGCTTCAACCCACTTTGTGAACTTGTCGACCGCCACCAAGAGGTGGGTCTTCTTATCCTTGGACCTTTTAAAAGGCCCAACCATATCAAGCCCCCAGACCGCAAATGGCCAAGTGATTGGAATCATCCTCAACTCTTGAGCCGGCACATGAGCCCGTCGCGAGAACCTCTGACAACCATCACATTTACTGACCAAGTCCTCTGCATCAGCATGAGCCGTCAGCCAATAAAAACCATGACGAAAAGCCTTGGCCACAAGGGATTTTGAGCCGGCATGATGGCCACAATCCCCCTCGTGGATCTCACGTAAAATTTCTTGACCTTCCTCAGGGGAAACACAACGCTGGAAAGTTCCAGTGACACTGCGACGATGCAGCTCGCCATTGATAATTATCATTGACTTAGACCGTCGGGTTATTTGTCTGGCCAAAGTTTCATCTTCAGGCAATTCTCCCCGGGTCATGTAAGCCAAGTATGGTACTGTCCAATCTGGGATAATGTGGAGAGCCGCCACCAACTGCGCTTCCGGGTCAGGAACAGCCAAGTCTTCCTCTATAGGCAACTTAACAGAAGGATTATGCAGAATGTCCAAGAAAATATTAGGCGGCACCGGCTTTTGCTGAGAGCCCAGCCGGCTTAATGCATCAGCCGCCTCGTTCTTCCTGCGATCGATGTGCTCTACTTGGTAACCCTGAAAGTGTCCAGCAATGGCATCAACTTCGCGGCGATAAGCCGCCATGAGGGGGTCCTTGGAATCCCATTTGCCTGACACTTGTTGGGCCACTAAATCTGAGTCGCCAAAGCACCTTACCCGGCTTAAGCTCATCTCCTTAGCCATCCGAAGACCATGGAGCAAGGCCTCGTACTCAGCTGCATTGTTAGTACAGGGAAACATCAACCGTAGCACATAGCAAAACTTGTCACCTCGAGGGGAAGCTAATACAACTCCAGCCCCCGAGCCCTCCAACTGCCTGGACCCGTCAAAGTGAATAGTCCAGTATGTATTATCCGGTTTCTCTTCAGGCACCTGCAGCTCTGTCCAATCGTTGATGAAATCCACCAATGCTTGAGACTTGATGGCAGTGCGTGGTACGTATTTCAGACCATGAGGCCCAAGTTCTATAGCCCACTTAGCCACTCTTCCTGTGGCTTCTCTATTTTGGATGATATCTCCTAGGGGAGCAGAACTAACCACAGTGATAGGGTGACCCTGGAAATAGTGCTTAAGCTTCCGGCTTGCCATGAACACCCCATAAACAAGCTTCTGCCAATGTGGATACCGTTGTTTGGACTCAATGAGTACTTCGCTGACGTAGTAAACCGGCCGCTGAACCGGATACTCCTTACCCGCTTCCTTATGCTCCACCACCACAGCCACACTGACGGCTCGTGTGTTAGCGGCTACATACAGCAATAAGGGCTCCTTGTCAACAGGAGTAGCAAGGACTAGGGGCTCAACCAGCTGTCTCTTCAAATCCTCAAAAGCAGCATTAGCAGCATCATTCCAGATAAAGTCATCTGTTTTCTTCATCATCTGGTACAGTGGCATGGCCTTTTCACCCAAGCGGCTTATAAACCGGCTCAAAGCAGCGATGCGACCCGCCAGACGCTGGACGTCGTTTATGCACGCCGGCTTAGCCAGAGAGGTGATTGCCTTGATCTTTTCCGGGTTAGCTTCAATGCCTCTGTGAGAAACCAGAAAACCCAAGAGCTTGCCTGCGGGAACACCAAAAACACACTTGGCCGGGTTAAGCATCATCTTGTAAACCCGGAGATTATCAAAGGTTTCTCTAAGATCATCTATCAAGGTCTCCTTCTCCCTGGATTTAACCACGATATCATCCACATAGGCATGAACGTTGCGCCCAATCTGGTTATGAAGACAATTCTGCACGCAACGCTGGTAGGTCGCCTGTGCACTCTTGAGCCCAAAAGGCATAGACACATAACAGAAGGCTCCAAAGGGAGTGATGAGCGCCGTCTTCTCCTGGTCCTTAACTGCCATTTTAATCTGATGGTATCCAGAATAAGCATCCAAAAAACTTAAGCGCTCATAACCCGTCGTAGCATCAATAATTTGGTCAATACGGGGGAGAGCAAAGGGATCAGCCGGACAAGCTTTGTTTAAATCCGTGTAGTCCACACACATCCGCCAGGTGCCGTTCTTCTTGAGCACGAGCATCGCGTTAGCTAACCATTCTGGATGAAAAACTTCAACAATAAACCCGGCCGCCAAGAGCCGGGCTACCTCCTCACCAATGGCTTTCCGCCTCTCCTCATTAAACCGCCGGAGGAATTGCCTGACCGGCTTAAATTTCGGATCAACATTGAGAGTGTGCTCAGCGAGTTCTCTAGGTACACCCGGCATGTCAGAAGGTTTCCATGCAAAGATGTCCCTGTTCTCACGGATGAACTCGATGAGCGCGCCTTCCTATTTCGGATCCAGATTGGCACTGATGCTGAACTGCTGAGATGAGTCACCTGGAACAAAATCAACAAGTTTAGTCTCATCAGCTGACTTAAATTTCATTACCGGCTCATGCTCCGTGGTTGGCTTTTTCAAAGACGTCATATCTGCAAGGTCAACATTGTCCTTGTAAAACTTCAACTCCTTTGTTGCACAAACAGATTCCGCGTAAGCCGCGTCACCTTCCTCACACTCCAAGGCTATCTTTCGGCTGCCGTGAACCGTAATGGTCCCATTGTGACCCGGCATCTTGAGCTGCAAATACACGTAACACGGCCGTGCCATGAACTTGGCGTAAGCCGGCCGCCCAAATAAAGCATGGTACAGACTTCTTATCTTAACCACCTCAAAGGTTAGTTTTTCCGCCCTATAGTTGTACTCATCTCCAAAGGCCACTTCCAGCTCGATCTTACCGACTGGATACGCCGACTTACCGGGCACCACCCCATGGAAAACAGTATTAGACTGGCTGAGGTTCTTATCAGTTAATCCCATACGACGGAAGGTCTCATAATAGAGGATGTTGATGCTACTGCCTCCGTCCATGAGCACCTTAGTGAATTTATACCCCCCAACCTGAGGGGCCACCACCAAGGCCAGGTGACCCGGATTATCGACCCGAGGAGGGTGATCTTCCCTACTCCATATGATAGGCTGCTCAGACCATCTTAAATAGCGTGGAACCGCCGGCTCAACAGCATTCACAGCCCTTTTATGAAGCTTCTGATCTCGCTTGCACAGACTGGTAGTAAACACATGATACTGTCCACCATTGAGCTGCTTTGGATTGGTCTGGTACCCCCCTGCTGCTGCGGCTGATTACCCTGGCCAGATTGCTGATTAAAACCTCCTTGGAAATTCTGAGAATTGGGATTTGAGCCGCCGCCCGGGCCGTGAAAACCACCGGCCCCTGAGCCGCCGCCCGGGCCATTGTTGCCATTGAAAGCATTGGAATTTTTAAAGGCCTTCATGATTGCGCAGTCCTTCCATAGATGAGTGGCCGGCTTTTCCCTAGAGCCATGCCTTGGACAAGGCTCATTCAACAACTGCTCAAGCGTCGGGCTTGACCCGCCGGCTCGGGGAGGTGGTCTCCCCTTACGCTGGTGGTTGTTACCCTGTGAATTGGCATTGGCCACAAACTCCATACTGCCATCAGCCTTACGCTTGTTACCTCCCTGATTCGCCGGGTTATGCTGGGGGCCCTTGCCATTGCCGTTCCGTTTTCCCTTCCCTGTCCTTTCATCATCCGACGCGGGATCCTTGGTACTATCAGAGTCGGCGTACTTGACCAGAGCCGCCATCAGCGTACCCATATCATTGCAATCGCGCTTGAGCCGCCCGAGCTTCATCTTCAGGGGCGCAAAACGATAATTCTGCTCCAACATTAAGACTGCAGAGCCGGCATCCATCTTATCAGATGAATGTATTATCTCTTTCACCCGGCGAACCCAATGGGTTGTAGACTCACCCTCCTGCTGCTTGCAGTTAGTCAAATCCATAATTGACATAGATTGCCTACATGTATCTTTGAAGTTTTGGATGAACCAGGCTTTTAGCTCAGCCCAAGACCCGATAGAGTTAGGCGGCAGTCCCATCTAACATCATGATGAAGTACTTGGCCATTGCCGCTTCACTGACCTCCAGCAACTCCATAGCCATCTCGTAACTCTTGATCCATGCTCCGGGTTGTAAATCAGCCGTGTAATTAGGTACCTTCCTAGGCCCTTTGAAATCCTTGGGCAGACGTTCATTACGGAGAGCCGGCACCAGACAAGGAACACCTCCAGTCCTCGTAGGTATACCCGCGTCGATAGAAGCCGTCGGATAAGCCGGGAGTGGCTGGTAAGCCGTCAACTGAGCCGCCTGCTCCGCCTCTTGTCGTGCTCTGTCATGGTCTACCATGTTAACGGCTTCATTATGCGCCGGGCCGTGGCCAGCTGGTAAGTTGCGGTGCCGGACGTTGCTTGAGCCGGTCGCTGATTCCATGTGCCTGCTATAACTTGGGCTCTGGTTTGGACCAGGGGTTGAATGAATCCTGTCCCGGCTATATGAGTATGCCTCTTGCTGCGCCAGAGCCGTCTGAAGAAGTTCTCTGACCCGACGGGTTTCGACCGCCGTTGGAGAGTCGCCCTCATTGGAAGAGCCGCCAGTCGCGCTGCCGCGGCGATCATGTTTTCCA
Source organism: Triticum aestivum (assembly GCF_018294505.1). NCBI lineage: Eukaryota > Viridiplantae > Streptophyta > Magnoliopsida > Poales > Poaceae > Triticum > Triticum aestivum. The sequence continues at coordinate 298,249,983 of NC_057802.1, read as the reverse complement.
ATGGGTTGGCATAATGACCCGGCAGTATTGGTACGTACTGAGGCGGGGTAGTGCTCACACGGGGAGGCCCCATCACTTGTGGCTGAATCGGCGTTGCAGCCCTGGGTGCCATGATCTTCGGCGGGTTACTGGGTCCTGCACCAGGCGTGTTGAAGAGGTTTCGAGGGTCGTAAACCGGAGGGAGTCGAGATTGAGCCTTCTGATGCCTCCTTCTCATGATCTCATTGGATGCGTTCTGATCCATCATGAGCCGGAAAGATTGCGCCTGAATCAGCTGAGTCTGGGCGTCGAGAGCCGCCCGTTCCGCAGCCATCCTGATCCCTTCCGCTGCCAAGTCTTCCTTGGCTCTTGCTATGTCCAGCTTTAACTGTGCTATCTCCGCATCATGTTGAGCCTGATCCGCTGGGGCGACCGTAGCAGTTAATAGTGCTGTCATCTTGTCTGTGAGACCCATCAGCACCTGAGCCGGTGAGTGCACAGGGCCTCCTGCCCCAGTGGCGGAGTTTTGAACAGGTTGTGCGCCGGCCATGAAGATTCCAACCCGGCTGGGCGGCTCAAAGGGATCCGGAATACTGTCGCCATCGGAACAACCCCTGAGCCTGCCATCTTGAAGCTGGTATAACGAGTCGGTCTCATCCGTGGACGACTCGCCGTCAGAGCGAGCGGCCGCCTCATTGCCAGATCCAGATCCTTCGGAGAGTCCCCCATGGATGCATCCCACGAAAGCATGCTTCAAGGCAGGCAGAGTCCGGGCGGGTTTCGCACGCTGAGCCGTCTCGATGAGGTCGGCGCAAAGGTCCGGCTCAGGGCCCGGCTCGCCAATCTTGCCAATGAAAACGTGGATTCCGCCGAAGGGGACCCGGTACCCGTACTCGATTGAGCCGGCGTCGGGGCCCCAGCTCGCATCGTCGATGTAAAGCTTGCCGCGACGACTCTTGGTCATCCGGCCCACAGCGTATCCCTTGAGCCCTTCGAAGCTGCCCTTCAAGAACTCAAATCCACCGTGCGCTGGCCCCACGGTGGGCGCCAACTGTCGTGGAATTGTCACAGCAGATGTCCTCGTGCAAGGACTTAGTCGTGGAGCCATCGCAGCTAGGAAGCTTAAAGGGGTTAAATGGGACAAGGGACACGAGGATTTATACTGGTTCGGCCCCTTACGGTGAAGGTAAAAGCCTACGTCCAGTTGAGGTGGTATTACTTAGGGTTTCGATGACCAGGAGCTAGACCGCTCTGCTTGGCTATCGATCTGATCTTTTTTTTCTTGAACCGCCGCCGGGTCGTCCCTTTATATAGAGAGGTTGATGCCCAGCAGCTCTCAGAGTCCCAGTCGGCTCATAACAGTGTCCGGCTCGGACTCTTAACTATCCTTGCCTTACAATACAAGTCTTGCCATAACGGCGGTTATCACTACGGGCCTTAAGCCGCCTCTGGGTCTTAAGCCCATTACTGAACCGCCATCCTCTAGCTTGGTACTGGGCTTCACGTGATGATCATTATGACGTAACCCGGCCCCTCCTGGGCGGGTGACTCTAATAGTTATATCCTCAACAGGCGGTATTATTGCCAAACGGTTAAGTCTGAACCGTACAAAGGGGCCCATCTTTGGAGGTATCTATGCTTCACGCCTAGCTGCACATTTTAACATACCTATTGGGCACTATGAAAAGAAGAAAAATTGCTGCCCACTGCTTATTTAGATTATAAGAGTATGGTAGCGCATGACTTTATTGTTAAGAATAGGGAAGGAGCGCTTAAATACAAATTGTTCTTTGATAAACATCACCCTGATACTATTACCTTGCCTGCTCCCTCCTTGTTTAATTTATCTGAAGGTCCGTATCTTGTTCCGTTGGCGGCCATTCACGCCCATCGGAACCCTACACCAGCCACGGAGCCGGAACCACAATCTGAACCTCCACGACAGTCTAACTATTATTGGGATCTGGAGATGATTTCTAACCAGTGGCAATCAGAGTCTTCTTCATCTCAGTACGACCCCGGCTACAACTATGGATATCCGCCAGGCCATCCGTGGCAATAAACCAACTTAGGCCAAAAGCCTAAGCTTGGGGGAGTACGTATTTCTCACCGACATTACATTTATGTTCACACACTCATTGCTAGATGTCGGTGCTCATACTCTTTCAGTGTAATATCCATGCTAGTTTATTTTCTTTTTCTTGCTTTCTTCTTGTGTGTTTAATAAACCTTAAGAAAAAAATAGTGTAGCTTTTAGCTAGTCAACTATCTTGCTGTAGTAGTAATAATTAAAAAGAAAACCCAAAAAGATTTCCCGTTCTTCTTTTGCTTGTTGGGAGCTTTCCCGTGTAAATAGTTTTATTTCTTTTCTTTTCTTTGGGGGTCGATAGGAGAAGACCATAATTAAAATTGTTGAAGTGGCTCTTATATGCATTATTGTTGATTTAACCAAGAGCCCATATTGCCTTGTCTTCTCATGTTTATTGAATGCTCGCAGATTCCAGCTTAGTCCAATGCACGTGCACTCTTATTATTTTCACATCGTTCTGTCGTGCAAGTGAAAGGCAATTATGACGATATATGATGGACTGACTGAGATGAGAGAAGCTGGTATGAACTTGACCTCTCTTGTTTTTGTAAATATGATGAGTTCATCGTTCCTGATTCAGCTTATTATGAATAAACATGTTTGCAATGACAATTAGAGATCATAGTTGCTCGTGCCATGTTTGATTAGCTATGAGTTATAATGGTTTACCTTGCGTGCCAACATGCTATTAAAATGGTTGTGATGTGGTATCCTCCTTTGAATGATTTAAGTGACTCGACTTGGCACATGTTCACACATGTAGTTGAAACAAAATCAACATAGCCTTCATGATATTTATGTTCATGGTGGATTATATCCTACTCATGCTCGTACTCAATGTCTATTAATTTTAATGCATGTTCATGACTGTTGTCGCTCTCTAGTTGGTCGCTTCCCAGTCTTTTGATAGCCTTCACTTGTACTAAGCGGGAATACTGCTTGTGCATCCAATCCCAACCCCAAAGTTATTCCATATGAGTCCACTATACCTTCCTATATGCGGTATATACCTGTCGTTCCAAGTAAATTTGTATGTGCCAAACTCTAAACCTTCAAATGAAATTCTGTTTTGTATGCTCGAATAGCTCATGTATCAACTAGGGTTGCCCGTATCTTCCATGCTAGGCGGGTTATTCTCAAGAGGAGTGGACTCCGCTCCTCACTCACGAGAAAATGGCTGGTCACCAGGATGCCCAGTCCCATGCTTTATGCAAATTAAATCAAAATAATTGCAAACAAAACTCCCCCTGGGACTGTTGCTAGTTGGAGGCACTCGTTGTTTCAAGCAAGCCATGGATTGATGCTTGTTGGTGGAGGGGTAGTATAAACTTTACCATTCTGTTTGGGAACCGCCTATAATGTGTGTAGCATGGGAGATATCGCCATCTCTTGGTTGTTATGTTGACAATGAAAGTATGCCGCTCAAAATATTATTTATCTCTATTTCAAAACCGAGCTCTCGCACCTCTACAAATCCCTGCTTCCCTCTGCGAAGGGCCTATCTATTTACTTTTATGTTGAGTCATCACCCTCTTATTAAAGAGCACTAGCCGGAGAGCGCAGCTGTCATTTGCATCCATTACTATTAATTTATATTGGGTATGACTATGACTGGATCTCTTTTATCATGAATTACAATGTCTAGTTAGTCCTTGATCTTTAAAGGTGCTCTGCATTTATGTTTTGCGGTCTCAGAAAGGGCTAGCGAGATACCATCTTGTTATATCATATCATGATTGTTTTGAGAAAGTGTTGTCATCCGAGATTTATTATTATGACTCGCTAGTTGATTATGCCATTGATATGAGTAAACATGAGACCTAAGAGTTATTGTGAATGTGGTTAGTCATAATCTTTGCTGAAAACTTGAATGCTGGCTTTACATAATTACAACAACAAGAGCAAACAGAGTTTGTAAAAGTTTTTCTTTATCACTTTCAGTTTATCAACTGAATTGCTTGAGGACAAGCAAAGGTTTAAGCTTGGGGGAGTTGATACGTCTCCGTCGTATCTACTTTTCCAAACACTTTTGCCCTTGTTTTGGACGCTAACTTGCATGATTTGAATGGAACTAACCCGGACTGACGTTGTTTTCAGCAGACTTTCCATGGTGTTATTTATGTGTAGAAACAAAAGTTCTCAGAATGACCTGAAACTCCACGGAACATCTATTTGGAAAATATTAAAAATACTGGAAGAAAAATCCACGTCAGGGGGCCCACACCCTGTCCATGAGGGTGGGGGCGCGCCTGCTCACCCTGGGCGCGCCCCCTACCTCGTGGGCCCCCTGACGCTCCACCGACCTCAACTCCAACTCCATATATTCACTTTCGGGGAGAAAAAAATAAAGGAGAAGGATTCATCGCGTTTCACGATACGGAGCCGCCGCCAAGCCCTAAAACCTCTCGGGAGGGCTGATCTGGAGTCCGTTCGGGGCTCCGGAGAGGGGAATCCGTCGCCGTCGTCATCATCAACCATCCTCCGTCACCAATTTCATGATGCTCACCGCCGTGCGTGAGTAATTCCATCGTAGGCTTGCTGGACGGTGATGTGTTGGATGAGATCTATCAAGTAATCGAGTTAGTTTTGTTAGGGTTTGATCCCTAGTATCCACTATGTTCTGAGATTGATGTTGCTATGACTTTGCTATGCTTAATGCTTGTCACTAGGGCCCGAGTGCCATGATTTCAGATCTGAACCTATTATGTTTTCATGAATATATGTGAGTTCTTGATCCTATCTTGCAAGTCTATAGTCACCTACTATGTGTTATGATCCGGCAACCCCGAAGTGACAATAATCGGGACCACTCCCGGTGATGACCATGGTTTGAGGAGTTCATGTATTCACTATGTGCTAATGCTTTGTTCCGGTACTCTATTAAAAGGAGGCCTTAATATCCCTTAGTTTCCATTAGGACCCCGCTGCCACGGGAGGGTAGGACAAAAGATGTCATGCAAGTTCTTTTCCATAAGCATGTATGACTATATTCGGAATACATGCCTACATTACATTGATGAATTGGAGCTAGTTCTATGTCACCCTATGTTATGATTGTTACATGATGAATCGCATCCGGCATAATTCTCCATCACCGATCCAATGCCTACGAGCTTTTCTTATATTGTTCTTCGCTTACTTACTTTTCCGTTGCTACTGTTACAATCACTACAAAACACCAAAAATATTACTTTTGCTACTGTTACTTTTGTTACCGTTACCACTACTATCATATTACTTTGCTACTAAATACTTTGCTGCAGATACTAAGTTATCCAGGTGTGGTTGAATTGACAACTCAACTACTAATACTTGAGAATATTCTTTGGCTCCCCTTGTGTCGAATCAATAAATTTGGGTTGAATACTCTACCCTCGAAACTGTTGTGATCCCCTATACTTGTGGGTTATCACCTTCCTATATATGTGGTATCTACCTGCCGTTCCAAGTAAATTTGTATGTGCCAAACTCTAAACCTTCAAATGAAATTCTGTTTTGTATGCTCAAATAGCTCATGTATCAACTAGGGTTGTCTGTATCTTCCATGCTAGGCGGGTTATTCTCAAGAGGAGTGGACTCCGCTCCTCACTCACGAGAAAATGGCTGGTCAGCGGGATGCCCAGTCCCATGCTTTATGCAAATCAAATCGAAATGATTGCAAACAAAACTCTCCCGAGACTCTTGTTAGTTGGAGGCACTCGTTGTTTCGAGCAAGCCATGGATTGATGCATGTTGGTGGAGGGGGAGTATAAACTTTACCATCCTGTTTGGGAACCGCCTATAATGTGAGTAGCATGGAAGATATCGAGATCTCTCGGTTGTTATGTTGACAATGAAAGTATGCCGCTCAAAATATTATTTATCTCTATTTCAAAAACCGAGCTCTGGCACCTCTACAAATCCTTGCTTCCCTCTGCGAAGGGCCTATCTATTTACTTTTATATTGAGTCATCACCCTCTTATTAAAAAGCACCGGCTGGAGAGCACCGCTGTCATTTGCATCCATTACTATTAATTTATGTTGAGTATAACTATGACTGGATCTCTTTTACCATGAATTACAATGTTTAGTCAGTCCTGGATCTTCAAAGGTGCTCTGCATTTATGTTTTGCGGTCTCAGAAAGGGCTAGCGACATACCATCTTGTTATATCATATCATGATTGTTTTGAGAAAGTGTTGTCATCCGAGATTTATTATTATTGCTCGCTAGTTGATTATGCCATTGACATGAGTAAACATGAGACCTAACTGTTATTGTGAATATGGCTAGTTCATAATCTTTGCTGAAAACTTGAATGCTGGCTTTACATATTTACAACAACAAGAGCAAACCGAGTTTGTAAAAGTTTTTCTTTATCACTTTCAGTTTATCAACTGAATTGCTTGAGGACAAGCAAAGGTTTAAGCTTGGGGGAGTTGATACATCTCCAACGTATCTACTTTTCCAAACACTTTTGCCCTTGTTTTGGACTCTAACTGCATGATTTGAATGGAACTAACCCGGACTGACGTTGTTTTCAGCAGAATTGCCATGGTGTTATTGTTATGCAGAAATAAAAGTTCTCGGAATGACCTGAAAATCAACAAAGAATTATTTTGGAATATATATAAAATACTGGCGAAAGAATCAAGCCCAGGGGGCCCACACCCTGTCCACAAGGGCGGGGGTGCGCCTACCCCCCATGAGCGCGCCCCTGCCTCGTGGGCCCCCTGGAGCTCCACCGACCTCAACTCCAACTCTATATATTCGTGTCCGGGGAGAAAAAAATCAAAGAGAAGGATTCATCGCGTTTTACGATACGGAGCCGCCGCCAAGCCCTAATATCTCTCGGGAGGGCTGATTTGGAGTCCGTTCGGGGCTCCGGAGAGGGGAATCCGTCGCCATCGTCATCATCAACCATCCTACATCACCAATTTCATGATGCTCACCGCCATGCGTGAATAATTCCATCATAGGCTTGCTGGACGGTGATGGGTTGGATGAGATTTATCATGTAATCGAGTTCGTTTTGTTAGGGTTTGATCCCTAGTATCCACTATGTTCTGAGATTGATGTTGTTATGACTTTGCTATGCTTAATGCTTGTCACTAGGGTCCGAGTGCCATGATTTCAGATCTGAACCTATTATGTTTTCATGAATATATGTGAGTTCTTGATCCTATCTTGCAAGTCTATAGTCACCTACTATGTGTTATGATCCGGCAACCCCGAAGTGACAATAATCGGGACCACTCCCGGTGATGACCATGGTTTGAGGAGTTCATGTATTCACTATGTGTTAATGCTTTGGTCCGGTACTCTATTAAAAGGAGGCCTTAATATCCCTTAGTTTCCAATAGGACCCCGCTGCCACGGGAGGGTAGGACAAAAGATGTCATGCAAGTTCTTTTCCATAAGCACGTATGACTATATTCGGAATGCATGCCTACATTACATTGATGAATTGGAGCTAGTTCTGTGTCACCCTATGTTATAACTGTTGCATGAATAATCGCATCCGGCATAATTCTCCATCACCGATCCAATGCCTACGAGCTTTTCACATATTATTTTTCGCTTATTTACTTTTCCGTTGCTACTGTTACAATCACTACAAAACTATCACTGTTACTTTTTCCACCGTTACCATTACTTCCATACTACTTGCTACTAAATACTTTGCTGCAGATATTAAATTATCCAGGTGTGGTTGAATTGACAACTCAACTGCTAATACTTGAGAATATTCTTTGGCTCCCCTTGTGTCGAATCAATAAATTTGGGTTGAATACTCTACCCTCGTAAACTGTTGCGATCCCCTATACTTGTGGGTTATCATGGCTCTTTCGACTTGATCTCCAAGTCTCCGGGGTGTGTTCTGGTCCAGGAAAAATCATCGCGAAGGTTTTATTCTGTTTAGACTCCGTTTGGTATTCCTTTTCTGCGAAACTCAAAAACAAGGAAAAAAACAGAAACTGGCACTGGGCTCTAGGTTAATAGGTTAGTCCCAAAAATAATATAAAATATCATATTAATGCATATAAAACATCCAAAACAGATAATATATAGCATGGAACAAAAAAAGATATAGATACGTTGGAGACGTATCAACGTGGCACTATCAACATGGGATTACTGTAGCTTGATTATCGGGGTGTTACATCTAGGTAGCTAGTTTTCATTCCAGATGTGAGATTTCCTACCATTCCCAATCCTTACGATGAGGCCTTGTGCAAGTATCCCCCCCTCGCCAAGGATGGAGCACCAAATATGTGAGTTTTTTAGCTCAACTGTGTTGTTAGGAAATCGCCATCCGGGAAATATTTCACCTTCAAAATTTGTGCACTCAATGAATTTGGTTGCTGGATTATTCTCCATCACTGTTTTGCCAGCAAGGCTAAGTTGAAAAGCTCCATGTTTCTAAAACCCATACCCCCTCTTATGTTTTGGCTTGGTCATGCTACTCCAGGAAACCCAAGCAGTGCGCCTCTTGCCATTTTTCATTCCCACAAAACTTTGTCAGGATCCCATCAATATGCTCGCATATTCCTCTTGGGAGCTTGAAGCACCCCATGGCATATGTCGGTAATGCATGTGCAACGAACTTTATTCGTACCTCTTTACCTCCAGCTGAAAGAATCTGCTCAATCCATCCTTGAATTCTCTTTCATATCCTATCTTTTAGATATTTGAAAACAACATTCTTTGATCTCCCAACATTGGTAGTCATTCCTAAGTACTTCTCGTTCAAAGCTTCATCATAAACATGCAACACTTGCTTGATCTCCGTTCTCAAGTCGTTTGGACATTCCTTGCTGAAAAAACCCGATGACTTGTCCAAATTTATTCTTTGATCTGAAGCTCGACAATAGAGTTGTAACACCCCTGTGACCTCTTGCGCAACCGCCGCCGATGCTCTCAATACAAGAGACTATCGTCTGCAAATAGTAAATGGCTAACAAATGGTGCTGTTGCTGCCACCTTCATACCTATCTGGTCATTCAATCTACTCCTGCTCTGTAATAAGCATGACAAACCTTCAACTCAAGTAAACACAAATAAGGAGATATGTGATCTCCCTGACGGATTTCTCTGATCGGTTTAGATTCCTTTAGCTGGTCTTCATTAAAAAGAACCAAAAAAGAAGTAGTTCTAAAACACACATCATCACCGATGAAATCCAAGCAAGTTTGAAATCCAACTTCCCCATGATTGCAGAGAAGCATCTTCCATTTAGTGTGTCGTAACGTCGTGAAGAAGGCGTTTTCAAGAGATTTCATTGTAATTCTTAGTCATAAGAGTTACTTTGTATTTTTTTGGATTTTAGGTCCAAATCAGTATACCTGTAATTATTGTTATGATTATGAATAAAATTAGAGGTGTTTTAATAAAAAAATCGCTCCCACTGTGCGAGACAAAAATAAAAAAGGATAGTCTTCCCTCTCGCAACCCATTTGGGTCGCACCAACAGAAAATTTCTGAGTTTGTCAAAAAAAAAAACAGAAAAGTTTTGCAGTCACACCTCTCATCTTCGTTTCGTCCCGGATCACGAGTCTCCAAACCCAAACCCCAGAGTAGGCAGGAGGATCCAGCGCGGCGATGGGGGAGGCGGACGAGAGCACCGGCGGCGGGGACCCGCAGAAGCTGAAGCGGATCGCGGCGGGAGCGTACGACTACGAGAACGACGCGCGGTGGGCGGGGGTACTGGTCCAACGTCCTCGTCCCGCCCACCTCGCCTCCCGCCCCGACGTCGTCGACCACTTCAAGCGCAAGTTCTACACAGATACATCGTAAGACCTCCGCTCCCCCCCCCCCCCCCCCCCCCCCCCCCCCCCCCCCCCCATACGACGGTCTCCCCCGGTTTTTTGGATCGGGCGGATAACTGGTAGTTCGATCTGTTTGACTTAGCTCCGGTGTGTTGGTGTCGGGGAGAATTAATCGTTGCCAAATGGTCGATGGCTTGAATTTGATGCTGTTAGAGACTTAAGAGTCCCATGGGCTGTTAATAAGAATGTAGGTTGCAGCTGCTGCACCGCTAGCGTGGTACTACCAGTTGGGTATTATGGGGTTGCATGATATCGGCATCATTGGGTTCAGGTGTCACACTTTGGCATTGGTTCCATGCCGTTGCCGTGATTTTAAGTTATACTATCCCACATTTATAAATTCGGTGTGCCTATACTTTGATACTGCATTGCAATGTCTTCTTTGATGAACTGTGAGTGCTTCATCTGATTGATACGGCTTAATGTAACTCAAACATCAGGAGACCCATGTTAGTCTTCCCCATGGATTGTTGTTAGGGCAAATTAATGCGTCTCAGTGGCGAAGATTTAATTTAATGAACACATAATTAACACGTTCTTCTGTGCTTTACCGTTCATTTGTACACCAAATGTTAGCTGCCTCCAATTTGTATTTTCTTTTGACGAAATAACTGAGACTCACGTGGTTTTCGCCTCTAGGAGGTACATGCAGTGTTTGCACTTTTTTCTTCAGACAGGGTGGATCTCTCTGTATGGCCAATAGCCCAATGCTGGTCTTGAGCATGTTGCTTACTGTTCCCTTCTGATTGAGTTATGATGCTGTATGGTATCAGTTGAGACAAAAGAATTGGGATTGGTAAATTGTGTGCAAGTACTGGGTGATGTAGCTTCCTTATCCACAGTCCGAACTTCTCACGTTTTCCTCACCGCAACGCCACCATTTCGCAGTTGCGCAGTTAGGCTTTTGAAGAGTTGACAGTTTGTTTTACTTTTATTAACCATTTATTGCCTTTGTATCTTACATGTTCAACTTGCTTTTCTTTCCTGTCCAAAAGCATGACATGTTCAACTGCTGGCTGCTAGATATTAGCATTGTTTTTAAGAGATGCAAACCGTACTTGTTAAAGAAATTCTTAACCATTCACGTTGGTTAGTGAAAAGTGACTCTTCTGTCGCTACCGTCCAATTACTTTTGCCTATTATTTGCTGGTTCTCCATTTGGTCTGATAGTATGTTCAGGTACCATCCTTAACGTCTCTGTCCACTTCTCGATAGTGTAACGATAGTTTTACTTGTTCATCTTACAAATTATTTGCTGTTTGGAATTGAACCTTTTCAAACTGAGTCATATCCAAGTAAAATAATCCGGGTTTGACAATTGACTGTCAGAATTACTAACTTTCCTTCTTTACATCTCATCTCAGGACCCTGATTTGGTGGTTGAGCCAATGTCTTCCACAAGTTCGACTCAATCCAACAGATCAGCAGCAAGTTCTTCATCTACACCATCCAGTGAGAATTCCCGAGCTCGTGACACAGGTGTGGTGACAATAAAATTTGGCACTTGATGTTTTTCACCTCAAGGAAGTGGCAAGACTCTTGGCACAAGGGAGTCCGGGAATTACTTCCTACCATCTACATCATTATATGTTCTGTGTTCTCAGAACTGTGGTTTTCCTGTTCTGCTTGTCGGCTTTGTAGTGAGCCAGGTTTCAGCAAAGTTGCCCCCTTTTAAAAACACAACTCTAGTGCTGAATAAACTACTTTTGGAATGGCAATTGGAACTAACTGGAAAAGAACTGTCACTATGTTTTCTATCATATCACATGAGTCTGAACTCTACAGATTCATAACTGTTTTTTGCTTCTTTTTTATGTAGGATCTAGTGCGAGATCAACTGGTGCATCTCAACCAGCACCAACAGAAAGGACAGGAAACTCTTTACGGTTCGATGGACGAACCATACATTTCTCTATCAATGCTTGGGTATGGATAGCTACCTTGTGCCCTTCAATGTAGAAAAGCATATTCATAATCTACTTGCTGTGAGCACAAGTTGTGTTATTATCGTCTTATGTTCCATTCTCTTTAGACATTTCACTTCTTTCGCCGATTACAAATTTTGTTCTTAGGCCCTGGTCACTCTTTCTCATATGCGTGAGCCACTCAACTACTGATATCGTATACGCCAAGTAGCTTCACAAGCAAAAACAAATGTCATGACCCTGTATCATTGTCTCTTAATATATGTTGTTACAGTGTCATAGTGAAATATGGTGTTATGAACTGTGGTTTTGCAGGTATTGATTGTTGCTAGTCTTGGAATCCTTCCAATTGTACCGAAAGATGTCGCAAGCAAAGCATATAGACTTTCGTTGCTAGGAACAATATGCTCGTCAGCATATTCTTTATACTGCACTTATGGGGTAGGTGTCTGCTTATCTGAATGAA
>NC_057802.1:298219089-298237350 GCF_018294505.1 Triticum aestivum | reverse complement strand
GTAGAAACCAAGAGCATGGAACATGCCTGCAATTCAGCCTTGGCTGCAGTCTATAATTGTAGCCAAGGACTTTGTTCATTTGATGTTCTCTCTTATGATGTTCACATCAAATGTACGCTTTAAGAGTAAGCCACACTTCCTTTTCTTGCTTTTTCAATTTTGCGAGTCTAACCTCTGTTCTTGCCTTACCAGTTTCATTTTTCTTTTATTCAGTTGTTCTACTGCCTGTGCTTTGCTGGGCACTTGATCATGTTGCTAGATTCCTGAGGCGTAATTTTGCACGCTCCTCTTTCTACAGGCAAGTCGCTGATTTCTACAATAAATTGCACCTTTGTATCAACGCTTGCAATTACTGATTTTTTTTAATCTCTATCTTTAGGAGGTACATGGAGGAGCCTTGTTTGTGGGTGGAGACAAACAACACTACGATCAGCCTCCTTTGTTCAAATGCTGAAATTACCCTTGGCTTTCTTATGATCGTATCACTTTTCTCGTATGTGCATTCACTTCTTGCTGAACTATTTAAAGAAGATTTTGAATCTAAACTCACAGCAGCGCCATGCTTGCTTTCTCATGCAGGTGGAAACGCAACATAATTCAGACATTCATGTACTTTCATGTTAGTTTCCCTGCCCTAAACAAGCATTTTTCTCGTTTTTTACTTTTGTTTCGTTTCTGCTTTCACGAGTTTGAGAACACGAGGACACTATAGGTTGAATATTTGCATTTTGTTGGCTGCATTACCACCATATGCATCTACTGAAACACTAGTTCATGCAGTGCATTCACAACTGTATTGCCTAACTAACTTTTCTGTACACATCTATTTTGTACAGCTGTTGAAGTTGATGTACCATGCTCCTGTAACATCGGGTTATCACCAGAGTGTGTGGGCGAGAATTGGCCGGGCTGTAAACCCTCACATTCTTCGGTACACGCCATTTCTCAACACGCCAATTTCAGCAGTACAAAGATGGTGGCTGAGATAGAAGGCATGGATGGTGCCACGCCTATGTGTCCCTTGATCCCCTCTACATATAGAGAGTATCTGCTACAGTGGGCTTCCCTCGTCATCGTTCCGTTAAGAACATACACGTCACTTGCACATCGTTCTGTTGTTTTCATACCCTCATTTCACGTCTTACTGAGCTTTTTTTTCCGGGGATTACTGAGCTACTCAACGGATGGCACAGCATAAATTTTTCTATGCAAGCAGTAGGTTTTGAGCGGTCTGTCCATATCTAATATCTTGACTGATACAGTTGCAGTGATGGCGAAGAATTCTTGAGGATACTTTGTTACTAGTATATAAACAACGAACGGTCCCTCGCTACTAGCTGGCATTTGCCAATATAAAATCGTTGAAGACGATTTGTTAGGGTGATGGCTGATCCACACCCTATCGGAGCCCATCACCGAGCCTAGGCATCAGAGCACACGGCCGGACCTTGACTTGAACAAGCCGTCTGACGACAATGACAATGTAGGCGGTGTTGGCTACAAATCGTGGATGGCCGATGAACGCGCTCATGCATGAACACACGCCACCAGCACAGGGTATGCGGTGCGACAAGTTCGGGACAACTTTCTGCCCTGCTTGAAGCATCCCAGTTCGAAGATGAGAGGAGGGGGTTGCCCTCGCCGCCGAGTGCGATGCAACAATACGACATGACTCTCAGCAATAAGGGATTCGCTCTCTATCTTTGACGTAAACCAGTGTCATCGTTGGTGATGGTCAGTCTTCGAGGGAAAAATTTCAGTCCAAATTTATTGATTTGACACATAGCCGACAAGCACAACAAATGAGCAACAGCCATCCGAGACCTACAACGTGGGAGGTGTCTCTATTTTTAAGCCTGGGACCTCGTTGTTCATGTCAAGCCTCTTTTTTCACGCTGAATGACCCGACACACGCACCAAGATGGACTTGGCCTCACCTGACTTGCGGATATTCAAAAACACGCCAGTCGTGCGCAAATACAAATTTTAGATTTGTGATGTACTCCCTCTGTAAAGAAATATAAGATTCTTTAGTATTTCTTTACAGAGTTAGTACTAATTAACAAGACATAGTAGATATATGTACGGCAATAAATAATTGACTCGCACAATGGTACCCGCCATGCACCGCATCCCGGACAAGACATATCTATGTACACGGCATCCCACTTCGTCCGTCCAGAACATGCCTGCCATATCAGGCATGCCCCACCGTCGGGTGGTATCCACCACATGCTTGCCTGGTGCCGACAAGCTAGTCCGGCGGTTAAGTTTCTATGACGGCTCTTTTCTCGTGAAAATGGACAAAACTGACCCTTTTTGAAAGTTCAACACAAAATGGCCTCATTCTAAAAATATTTCACAAAGTGGCCCTTTTGCATGACGCCCGGGCCTAGGGCGTCATGCTAGATAGCATGACCCCCCGGGCTAGGGCGTCATGCTATTTGGCATGACACCCTAGCCCGGGGCGTCATGCTATGAGGCCTTAGTCCCGGGCGTCACGCTCTTTAGCATGGCGCCCCAGCCACAGGCGTCATGCAAAAGAGGGCCATTTTGTGAAATATTTTCAGATTGAGGCCATTTTGTCTTGAACTTTCAGAAAAGGGTCAGTTTTGTTCATTTTCACTCTTTTCTCCTTAATGGCATCACACGATTGAAGCCATCAACATCTAATCATCCACTATCGTCTATCAAGCAAGCATAATCAAAATGGGAAAGGTAGTTAAGAAAAGGCCACTGCTGGGCGTCGGCGCGTCGGCTGGATTTTTCGGCCGGTCTGCCCGTAGCCGTTTGATCTGCACTTACAACCGTCAGATTTGTCCCCATAGAAAAAACAAATATCAGATCTGTCCCTGTCCTCATCATTAACCTCTGCACGGGAAAAACGAGAGGAAAAGAAGTGCCGCCCCTGCACGTGCCGACCGCCTCGCCTCCTCGTCTTCCCTCACCGCCGGTCGCCGCCCACACTTTCTCGCAGGCTCCACGCATGTAGCCGCGTCCACCCGCTGTGGCAGCTCCGGTGGTGACGGTAGCAGCTCGCCGGCGAGCTCCATGATTGCAGCACCCTGATGCGCCGTCGCCACCCCCTCGCCGTCGAAACTCGCTGCCCGGGGTTGCGTCAACAACGACCAAGATTCAACGCCGTTCATGGATGTAGCAGAAAAACCCGCCAGTCGTAGCAAAAAAGAACGTCGCCACCGCCGTCGTGGGTCGCGACTCCGCCATGATGGATGTAGCAAAATCCCTCACCGATAGTAGCAAAATCATAAGACAGTTGCAGCAAAATAATCTTGCCCGCCATAATGGATGCAGCAAAATCACATGTCGGTTCCAGCTCTTGATTTTGCCGGTTGTAGCAAAACCAGAAGCTAGTTCCAGCTCAGTGCTTCCTACCGAAACAACTCGCTTGTTTGCAAACCACCTCATGGTCGTTGCTTTCGCTAGTCGTCATGGTAGCAAAAAAGCTCAGCGGTAGAAGCTTTTTCCTTGTTCGTTGCAACAAATGAGGATGGCCGCCGTTGCCGTCGCAGACAACAAACCAAATGATGTAGCACAACCAATTGCTAGTTCCAGCTATGGATTTGCTGGTTGCAGCAAAATACGACAAATGTTGCAACTTTGCTCTATGGGGCTGTAAGAAAAAGTGCCGGCATGGTCTTCTTTTCCAGCACCAGTGACCACAGTTAGTAGCAAAAATGCACCGCCGGTTGTAGCTCCGGCACTCTCCGAGCCCTGTACGGAGAGGTGGAGAAGCTCGCCGCAGCATGTTTGCTGGAGTCCCAGCACCTCGTCGCTCACCGTAGTATGGGCAGTAGGATGGTCCTACCACGGGGAAGGAGGTGGAGGAAGAAAGGCAGAAGACGATGTGTGATAGGCTGTGCTAGAAAAGAATCCTTAGGGAGAAAGACGCGTGAAGAGATAAGGTCAGAAAAAAGTGGATCGCGGGTGGGCCAGCTGCCCACGTGGTTGCCTATGGTTGAGTGCGCATGCGAACGAATCGGTGCGACCGGCCGAAGCTTCGGTCGGCGCACCTTACACAAACGTTTCCCTTAAGAAAATGACTGGGCGAGTCAGTCTATACAAAACCTAGAAGTCATTTTCCCCATGATCTATTTTCTTTGAATTCGTGGCGAACACCCTCTTTCGCCCTCTCGCATGACTATGGCTCAACCATCCAACCTTTCGGTATCGATAGAGGCCTAACCACCCTTGCTAGCCAGACGCGTCTTGGTCGGCCGTGCCGAGTTCCACATACCCGCATGACAGTGTCCCGGCTATGGGTTACCAGCCAAAGAAGGACATGTGAAGCAATCATCGCTGTCCGGGGTTGGTGAAGACACCGGGCAGATACAAACGCGTTCCCAAGAAGTCGGCATCGGATGTGTCTGGTTGTTGTCGTTTGGATGTCGGGGCGGTGCATTGTTGGTACAATCATGTGCAATCGATTTTTACCGTCCGGTTGTGCTTGTTTGTAGTGCCTGTTGTCGGGGTGACATCCGGTAGATCTCGGGTAGGGGGTCCCGAGCCGATGATCTTGGCTTGATGGTAATAGGACGAACAAGAGACACAGTGTTGTCCAGGTTCGGACCCTCTCGAAGAGGTAAAACCCTATGTCCTACTTTTGTTGTATTGATTGTGATGGAATAAAAAGTACAAGACAACCTACCTCGAGATCGTATGAATGTATCTAACTTAACCCTACAAGCTAAACCCCTGGGCTTGTGTAAGGACCGGGGATACCTAGGGTTAGATGAGGTCGGTTACATCTAGGGATAAGTTTGCCAAAGATTTGAGCATGTCTTGAAGTGTGCGCCAAGTCTTCAAAGGATTCCATCTTGAGTACGTCGGGGGTCATGGTGAACATGGCCCATTCTTCGATTGTCTGGGAGTCCTCATCTAGACCCATGACTAGGAGGCCAACGTGGTTAGCACCCCCTAGTCCAAAACATCGTTAGTAGCCCTAAACTAGTCTTCAAGCTGAGTACATTGGTCGACTCCTCAGAGTGGCTTCATCTTTGGTCTTTGGCTTCATAGGCGAGTTCAATAAATTTGATGCTTCTATGTTGATTTCGTTGTCCGAGGACACCTCGAGATCTTAGGTCCCAACATTCTATTTTTGGCGTCTTCCTCTACTGCAACCGTACCTTAATCCAAGGAATGATATTCTCCAGATATCGGAGGAGTTTTAACAACACCTTCCTCAAAATGTTAGCATCGGATCCGAAGACCCGACTCATACTTCAGTAGCTTAATGGCAATGTTTTGTAGTGGTGGGCCGATAGGTCGCGTTCTGACAACTTTGACTGAAAACTGAAACGCCACCCCACACTGTAGAACTGAAAGGTCTTGTCAGTGGTTATTATGCCGAGCTTATCGTGTTGGGAGACATAATAGAAAACAAAAAAATGTCCTATGGTCACGGTCCAAGATCACTATGAATATGCATACAATGTTAGATCGGATCGTTACCAACTTTGAGTTGCAATGTAAGAAGAGTTGGTGCAGATCGTTTCTGAAGTCCCTCGATCTGTCCACGACGATCCCTCAAACAAAAGATCAAAAGCACGACCTCTCTACAGATTGCAAGCGTACATGCTTCACGATCCGACAACGCTTCATCGTCCAGAGCTAATAATCACCGTAGAATTAGAGGGGGGAGAAGAGAACTGCACTGGCCTTCTCTATTCTGAGGAACAAGAGAGCTAGAACTGGATCAAGTCTAGAACAAGATTAGAACTAGTGAGGGAGAGAGGGAGCACCCAAGACAACGGGAGAAGACTTGTGTCTCTAGGGGGCGCCCCTCCTCATGTATATCTAGGTGTAGGGGAGGGGGTAGCCAACTTGGGGAGGGTTCCTCCCCTTGCTGTGCCCCCAAGGGAGAGGGAGTTCCTCTCCCAATCCAATTCTGCCCCCAAAGCTTGTCCAATAAGCTAGGTGGGTGCCATACCCTTATTGGGCCTATAACTCTCCCCTATTAGGCCTTATTGATACTTTCTTTGGCCCATTGATATTAAATATATTCTAAAAGCCTCCTAATCAATATCAAAACCTTTTATCATTTATTTAACATTCATGGAAAAAATTTCCACCTATATATCAATTTCCAGTATTACCCAGTAAACCCTGAAGCTCTTCCGGTAAGTCCGAAACGCTTTCGGTTTCTCTCAAAACTATTTATTGAATATTTTCTCATAACCCTTACCCCAGTAACACTCAATAGATCATGATTCTCTTAAGCTTGTGACCCTATAGGTTCGATAAAACATAGACATGAACGAAACTCCTTTCGTTCAACGACCAATAGCGGAATTGTGAACATCCATATTGTTCCTTATGAATACATGAATGATATTCGAGTGAACCTTTGGTTATCATGTGCTATTCCCTTTGCTTCACAATAATTTAGAAAACCCGAGGTGAGATATATCTGTATCCTCTTGAGTCATACTCATGCTTACTATACCGGTCTCCTCGTTACCGGTTTTGTTCTTTTTTCTCGTTGACATGTTTCGGCATCCCTGTGACCTAGTCACCTGTGTCTAGCCAGATGACGATGGATGCCGTCACACTAAGAGGGCCCTAAGAATATCTCTCCGTCGTCAGAGGAGCAAATCCCACTCTTGAGCTATCTAACCCCTTGTCAAACTTTCCGATGAACCTGTAAGTTGTCGTTATGATCATCGTGTTACAGATGACGTCCGAGCAACCCCAAAGTCCATCGTACGGTAAGAAGTGACTACAATACTCTCATGGTCCAAGGAACTAAGGCATACGCTAATTCTCCATGTTATATCGATTGACTTGTGACGATAATATCTCAAATTAT
Source organism: Triticum aestivum (assembly GCF_018294505.1). Lineage (NCBI taxonomy): Eukaryota > Viridiplantae > Streptophyta > Magnoliopsida > Poales > Poaceae > Triticum > Triticum aestivum. The sequence goes on along the minus strand of NC_057802.1, from coordinate 298,230,524 downwards.
AGCATACAAGTTGGGTCAATTCAATATGATCATTCTTCTAATGTTATACTCTCAAAGTTGTTTTGGGACTATCGTTACTCTTAGCGATACCCCAAAATCCGGAAAACATGATCACAAACACCACTTGAGTTAGTCCTAGAGGCGAGACTAGGAATCAGGTTTTACCGTTTATCATTCCGCACGTGCTTATGAGTGTTCCACTAAATTGCAGATTCCAGTATCATGGCAGTTATAGCATAGAATGTAAACTTTTAATTATAAACATGGAAATAAATAATATAATATTATTGCCTCTAGGGCATATTTACAAAAGACTCCCACTTCAACTAGAGTCAATAATCTAGTTAGCACATTTCCTTTTACACCAATGGCAATCCGGTGTTAGTTCAAGCTTTGGTGGTGGTATAGCCTTCCACTTCTCAAATCTGACAAGTTCAGATCCGAGTGCATCTTTGCATTCCCATGCATCTTTCAAGTTTCCACAAAAAATCATAATTTGCGGGGAACTAGCTTTGTTTGTCATGAATCACTGGTAGGACCTTTGATTCCTTAGACTAATCTATGAATCATACAAAGTTCATAAATGAACTATTTGATCCATCACCCTCCATTGTTGCTTCTAAAGCAAAATACACTTAGCTTTCATCATAGAATTCGCCATGGTAACCTTCTTGGACCAATTCCAACTTTTCGTGCCACCATTTTAATGTATTACACATATCCTTTAATTAATATCGAGAATCTCTTGGAGCACTGATGAAGATTTCATCGATATAACTACTTACAACGAGTCCCGTGTTGACGTAGCTCCTTAAATCAATCTCTTCATTTTCTCCGTATGCGAGAAACATGTCATCTTTCTTACTCTAGTACTTAATGACATTTTCACTATTTTCCTATGATCAATGACCTAATCACTTTGGTAACTTACTCACAACTTATTTGGAGTACTGGACATATTTAGTTTGTTTACGTACCATGGAATACATGATTAATTCAAAACACAATTCTAGTGAAATCTCAATCATGTGCTTTGCTCATCAGAATTCTGAATGTTGAGTTTTGCTTAAAACTCTTTCCATGTGACCTCGGCAAGAAACTCTTCTTGACATTTTCATACTAAACCATTTTAGTATCTAGTCAATATGTATTTTGGCTAAGCGCTGTTAGGCACTACTATCTCCATAGATCATGCTTAATACCAAGGCTATATTTCCTAAGTACTTTACTGAAAAGCTAGTTTCAATAAAGTCCTAATTCATGTCAGGAAATTTATATACCTATGGATCGACAAAATTATCTTGGACCATATCATACATACAACCCTAGTTTATTTCCATCTCATGGGAATCCTTTTTGACATCTGTCTATTATATCTCATAATTGGAATATGTACTAGTTGCTAGTTTAACCCAAACTGACTTTAAGCTTTGCTACGACGACACAATCTCGTTATAGTCAACTCCTTGATCTTGTCATAAACTATTTGCAACAAGTATTTTTTTATTTTCTAGTTTATATATCCATTACTATACATTAGACTCTAAGTCTTTCGGAGGGTTCATCAAGTTCTAAACTTGAATTATGTATATGGACTATATATCTCAGATTACTTTGGCATATAGCCAATTCCGGAGTCAGGGCCCATCAATGCTTCTTTGTGTATTACAGGTTCATTGTTTGTTCAACAATATCTCATCCGCATACCATCAAGGTTTGCACGAGTTTGCCAAAATTACATAGTTTAGCTGCAAATTCGACCAAAATCTCTATATCTCATCTAGAGATTTTTGCATCAGTTGCAATAGGAAATTCTGGAACTGCTTCCCGTGTTTCTTTCCTTTGACCTTACTACGAAGATTATGTAATCTCATCAAGTTCCACTGTCCTCCCACTCACTATTTTGCAGAAAACATTTCTTCAAAATTTTACCGTATTTCTGTAGCAAAACACTTTGCCTTGGCGTAGTGATAGAGGAATACCCAACCTCTTGGGATAACCTACAAAGTAGCACTTTATCTGATTTTGGGATATAAATTCATAAACATTTTTAATTATGGATCATATTCCCAAATGTTAAGAAAATACCAAATGTTTTGGCATACCATACCGTATCTTATATGGCGTCATTTCAACAGATTTGATGGCGCTCTATTCAGCGTAAAAGCCGCAATCTCTAAACCATCACATTGAAAAGTATAATGGCAAATTATTTTAATGTGATCTTTGATCTCACCATGTCATACATGGTTTGATTACATCTACTCATACACAACACTCACAGTGATGTTCCGGGAGGTGCAAGTTAAAGAAACTCTTTCTACAACTCATCAGACAATCGCTAAATTTGTAACTCAAAATATTCCTTTCTGCAATCCAATTGTAGAAACATAATTTTCTAATTACAATAATTTCTACTTCATTCTAAAATCCTTTTAACATTTCAAAGGATCCAGATATATGTCTCAATAATTAAATATAATTATCTATTTGAGTCATCCTTGAAGATAAATAAATCCACTGCTTGCAACAACACTTATTGGACTACACACATCAATATGCATGTTTCCAATTAATTTGTTGCTCATTGTTTATGGCCTTTGAACAATATTTTAGTTTACTTCACCATTTGGGCATAAGTTGCAAGTGTCAGATGATTCATAATCAGATGACTTCAATATCCGTGCTATGAAATTTCTCCATGCGGGTTTCTCCAATGTGCCTAAATGTAGTTCCACACATATGTGGTATTCTTTTAGTCTTGTGACATCATCAGTGTTATGATGATCAATTTTGTAAATGATAAAACAAAGATTTTTTATATGTTGAATGCTACCTAGCATGTACTTGATCAGGTAGTGCATTTGCGGTATGAATATTGGGAAACGAGTGATTCAAGGCAATAGTCTATCGATTTGACATCAGAACAATAATACACAAGCACACTAGCAATCAATCATTGCCTTCCAAAATAAAAATGCTAAAGAACATTATCCCTACGAACTTAATCATGTAAGCATGGAATACTCAGTCTTCCTAGCAAAAAAGATATCTATCATGAACACCCTAGTGCCAAACCAGCAATTAAATCAAACTTTTTCTCACTCAATCTTTTTCAACTCCCACGCAATGCTTGAGCGTCAGCCAAGGACTTCACACTTTGGCTGGCAAAGAGAATGATGATGGGGATTTATAAGGGAAGACCAAAAGGTATAAGAAAGTCTCACATCAACGAGGCTTGATCGTTAGGCAATGGAGAGGCCTTACAATCAATGTTAATTCGAGGAGTAGGGATTGCCATGCAACGGATGCACTAGAGTTATAAGTGTATGAACGCTCTCAATATGAGACTAAGTGGGTGTGCATCGATCTTACTTGCTCATGTAGACCTCGAGCATTTGAGGAAGCTCGTCATTGGAATATGCGACTCAATTTCTAATAATGTAAAACTCCCACTAGTATATGAACATGAAAATCATGGAGACTCTTTATATGAATACATGGTGCTACTTTGAAGCACAAGTGTGTAAAAAGGACAGTAGTGCGCCCCTCTCTCTTTTTCTCTCATATTTGTTTTTTTTAATTCTCTCATTTTTTGAATGGCCTCATCGACCTCATCCCCTCTTTTTTGAGGAATCATAAGTCTCCTCCAATTCATTCCCTCAACAATAGGGGCACACTCTAATAATGATGATCATCACACTTGTATTTACCGACAAATCATAAATGATACAACACAACATAAGCTTGCACAAAGTAAAGGTAAGAAGTAACCACAAGTGGAGTCGGTGAAGACGAGGATGTGTTACCGAAGTTCTGATGTAGGGTGGAACCCTAGGGGCCGATCTTTCACGATTTGGAGGGGGATACCCGAAGAACAGGATGAACACACGAAGAACACAAAGAGGGAAACACGAGAGAAACACTCAAATCAATGAGAAACGATTACACATGTGCTAGATCCACATACACACGGAGAGATACATGATACAAATCCAACAAAGGAGGATACACGGTAGCTAATTCATCCAATCCTTGGAGGAGTTGAGGTCTTGAATCCTTGGAGGATCTTCCCATGAAGGGGTCTTGATTCCCCTATGGGATCTTCTCCAAAGGAGGTATTGAACTCCAATGGTGTGGTCTCTCTCTCTCTCTCTCTCTCTCAAGAGAAGAGTAGGTAGGAGCAAAGCTCACATACAAATGAGCTATCCTATTTGCTCCCCCTATAAATGAGGAGGGGGTGGTCTATTTATAGTCTAAGCCATGAAGGGGTAAGTGGGAGAGGGATACAAGTCCAAAGGCCCGGCTGCGCACACGTAGTGTCGGACATCCGGTGGATATCAGATGTCCGGTCACTCGCGGGGGTCCGGACGTCCGGAGGGCATCGGACTTCCAACAATTTGCTTCTGGACATGTGGCATCAGATGTCAGGTCGGCGTCAGTCGTCCGGTTGCTGGGACTCATCGAACGTCCGGTGGTCGTCGGTCATCCGGACGTTGTAGGATTTGTTGATTGTAGCTCTTTTGGCCGTCTGGGCTGTGTCAGGTACCAGATGTTCGGTATCGTCTGGACGTCGGTGGCTATAGCTTGCAGCAGCCCTGTTTCTTCCATCTTCGCTTCCACGATTCCCTCGCGGATGGTGTAGGTGATCCTTGGCGCTTGCACTCCTCCTCGTCGTTCGTGAAGCTCCGACAATACCTATGCATGCACACGAGAGGGGTGTCAAGTAGTATAACATCCTCAAAGGGGTCAAGTGAACATGTGTAAAGGAGATGATTCACCTTTATGTATTTGAAGTAGAGGTCACACGTGTCACTTGTCAAATGGACTCTTGACATGGTGATGTCCGTAGGATGCTCCGCATCATCTCCCCCCCTTGGGAAAGATCTGACCTCGGATCGGAAACCAAATCACCATGGGAAAGAGATGGCTTTGTCGTGTAGAGGTGGACGATCACCAAGTACTCATCATCTTCAAGCTCGAAATGGGCACTCTCCAATGTCTCACCACCGCGAGGTTCCTTCAAAAGGATTAAGGACAACAAACACTTGGAAAAACAAACGTGGTTAGCGTTAGTGCAAAACCAAACATTCGAGTGGTGATGCACCCAACAAGTGTCGTCATCATGCATATAATATTGTGTGACAAAACATTGTGGCATGTCATTTAAGCACATAAATTGACCACAATCAAGGTCATCATGGAAACAAGCATGTAAATGTGAGGTAGTGATGCCAATGTGTGTTACAAGAGAGTAAGCATCTACCTCAAGGTCATAGCAAACATGCACAAAGCACTCAACAAATGGTCTATGGTTGGCATAGGAATCATTCACAACACCAAAGAAGAGGATATGGTTAAATACATGGGGCAATCCAAAGTGCGAGACAATCCAAGCATAATGTGTACATGGTGTAGTGAAGATAGTGTGGCACTCAACACAATGGAAAGAGCAATTGTTCATCATGTGTGAGGCTATTAAGGCATACCAATCAATGGGGCATGACATATGTGAAGTGGGTACATTTGTTGCAACCAAGCATATGATAGGAGCATGTAATCCACAAATCGGATGCAACACACAAGGCATATATGTAATGAGGCATGGCAATGACAATTCGAAGAAAGATATCTAGCATGTGTGCAAAGGGTCATGGTGTGAGCAACAGATGAAGTATGATCCAGAATATTCATGCTCATGGTTTTGGTGTTCTCAAAAGAAAAGGATATCACCTTGTAATCGTGTCCTTGTGCGTCCTTCACAATGTCGAAGCACAAGCAAGTGCGATGTAGAAGCGAGTCGTTGTAGAATGTATGCGGCTCGCTCTCAAGAGCTCGAATGGTCAACTCATGTGAAGTGGAAGTCAACATGAAGTCCAAGTATCCTACACATGCACACAACAAAACAAAGAACGTATGTGCATGGTAGATAAACACATCATCCATCATGATGGTTTCTTCTCTTGCACATAACCATTAGAAGCACAAGTGCATGAATAAAATGATGCAACAATGGTGATACTCATGGCACTAGGTATATGGTGCAAAGAAGTAAGACAAGCATGCTTCACAAGAAATATGTCAAAACCTCCAAACATATGCGGGAATGCTATGGGGCCAATCTATAAGTAAGACTAAAAGCATTGTTGCACTCAATACATGGCAAATCATCTAGCATGAGAGAGGGAACACATGGACATATATGACAAGAAGCAATAGCAATCATGTGCAAAGCATGGCAATGGTTGTCATCAACTGCATGAAACAAGCAAGTATGAATCATCGGTGATGCAACAAGGCAAGCAATCTTAGTAACCAAGTCGTGCAAGCTAGTAGTGAGAAGATGCAACATACTAGAATAATTCATGGCAATCATGTCATGTGAACAAATAGTATGCATAGACAATGCACATGACATATCGCAAGCATGAACACAAAGCAAGATCATATAGTATCATCATAGGAATGGGTCATAAATGGAACATGACAATGACAAGCAATATCTCCACCAAGCATGCAAATACACATACAAGTATGAGAATCAATCATCATGTGTAATGCAAAGCATGGGTCACAAATGCATGGCAAAGGGATAGGAATGATCATATCATGGAAAGTGAACATGGCAACATGGGAAAATGATATATAATGGACAATAGCCCATAACCATGTGAGGGCCATGTAGAATAAATGCACGAAGTCTTTGTGCGAAGGGAACGGTGGTAAGGACAATGCACATGATCCCAAGTCATCGTTGCTCTCTAGAGCTTGTTTTGTCAACTTGTGCCCTTGCGAGGTTGACAAGGAAGTATGGGTACCTACACAACAAAAACACAAATGAAAGAACTTGTGTGCATGGTAAATGTACACATCAACCATCATGATGTGTATGTGCACGTGCAAGTTAGCACAAGATAATCATCACTCAAAGAAATTTGATGCATGGTACAAGAACATGTCATCCATCATGAAAGAATAGTTGTTATGTATAACACGATGGGGACAAAAATTGAGCGTGCAAGTATATGGCACAACAATAGCATTATCATTCATGGGGAGCATATTGTGCACACAAGTATTAGGATCATGAAACGGATTAGATGGATCAAAATCTCCTAACATGTATGATGAAACTATGGAGGTCTCCTCATGAGCAATATCGGAAACATCATATGGATAAAATGGACAACATCCAAAACAATGCATATCCGAAACTAGGTGGTCATGGCATGGCATATGATTGAAATGATGCAAAGGGAGCATATCAATATCATCACAAGATAAACAAATGCCAATAACCATGGGATTGTCATCTATGCCATAAGTGCAAATTGGGTTTATTTTAATGGCATGTGCATAGTCACTACGATGAGATCGCAAATTGGACATATGGTTGATCTCATGCATAACATATGAAAAATCAAGCAGATTGTCAAACATGATGGAACCGAGAGATTATCACAAGAAATCCTATGCAACATGGCATCACAACTAATAGACTCCACATGGCAATCATCATACGCATCATAAATGGGCAATAAATCATCACATGGGGAAGTCAAACTAGCATGAAATAGGTGGATCAACATCATGCAAGCAATTAATGTCAAGATAGTCCACTAGTGGGACAAGAGCATCACCTTCACGTCTATTACCTTTGTCATTCCACTCATGTGGTGTAGGTGAGGTGGCGAAGACCAAATTGTGCTCATCATCCTCATCTTGATGGAACCATGTGGGGGGTGCATCATATTCCACCATGGCCATCGTCTTGTCCAAAGGAAGGACGAAGTCATCGAGAATCAGCCCATCATCATAAATGGGACCTAGCACCAAATGATAAGACACAATAGAGGTAGAGGTTAAGTCGTTAGTGTTAAAAGTGGCCTCACATGACCTATCAACTATGTCACTCTCTCTTTGTGGTGGCTCACTCACTCCCTCAAGGTGGGTGCACTCAAAGTCACATATGTTGGAGTCACTCATCTCACTCAAGTGGTGGGGATTGTGGCTCTCCTCACATGGAAATTGGGAAACTCATCATATATGGGCCTAGTGGTGAACTCACTCTCACTCTCAATATGGTGGCACAAGTCTCTCAGCGCATCATCATAGGCCGTCGTGGTCGAAAGGAAACTTCCATGCTCAACCATCTCGTCACCGTCGCCGTGGATGAAGGCCGAAGATGGCAAATCAACACTCTCACCTCAAAAGACGGAAGCATCATCCTTGCTCGTCACCATGTCGCTTGCCTCCAAAGCATGGTCCTTGAGAGACTCCATAGTCGTAGTCGTTCCCGCACCGTCTTCAAAAAGGATCTGGTAGACTCGGCATCATCAATGCCACAAAGAGGGATGGAGATGAAGTCAAACTTGGTGTGACGCCCCCGATTTGACCGTACACTAATCATGCACGCAAATGTGTACGATCAAGATCAGGGACTCACGGGAAGATATCACAACACAACTCTACAACATAAATAAGTCATACAAGCATCATAATACAAGCCAGGGGCCTCGAGGGCTCGAATACAATTGCTCGATCATAGACGAGTCTGCGGAAGAAACAATATCTGAGTACAGACATAAGTTAAACAAGTTTGCCTTAAGAAGGCTAGCACAAAAGTAGCAACGATCGAAAAGGCAAGGCCTCCTGCCTGGGACCTCCTAACTACTCCTCGAAGCCGAACTCCACGTAGAATCATCCTCGGGATCTCTAGCTCCTGGACTCCAGCATCTGGTTGCGACAATCAGGTATAGAAAGGGGAAAAGAGGGAGAAAAGCAACCGTGAGTACTCATCCAAAGTACTCGCAAGCAAGGAGCTACACTACATATGCATGGGTATATGTGTAAAGGGTCATATCGGTGGACTGAACTGCAGAATGCCAGAATAAGGGGGGGATAGCTAGTCCTGTCGAAGACTACGCTTCTGGCCACCTCCATCTTGCAGCATGTAGAAGAGAGTAGATGGCAAGTTCACCAAGTAGCATCATATAGCATAATCCTACCCGGCGATCCCCTCCTCGTCGCCCTGTTAGAGAGCGATCACCGGGTTGTATCTGGCACTTGGAAGGGTGTATTTTATTAAGTATCCGGTTCTAGTTGTCATAAGGTCAAGGTACAACTCCGGGTCGTCCTTTTACCGAGGGACACGGCTATTCGAATAGATAAACTTCCCTGCAGGGGTGCACCACATAACCCAACACGCTCGATCCCATTTGGCCGGACACACTTTTCTGGGTCATGCCCGGCCTCGTAAGATCAACGCGTCGCAGCCCCACCTAAGCACAACAGAGAGGTCAGCACGCCGGTCTAACCCTATGCGCGCAGGGGTCTGGGCCCATCGCCCTATGCACACCTGCACGTTGCGTACGCGGCCGGAACCAGACCTAGCCTAGTGGCGTTCCAGTCCAATCCGGCGCGCGCCACTCAGTCGCTGACGTCGCGAAGGCTTCGGCTGATACCACGACGCCGGGATACCCATAACTACTCCCGCGTAGATGGTTAGTGCGTATAGACCAAATGGCCAGACTCAGATCAAATACCAAGAACTCGTTAAGCGTGTTATGTATCCGCGAACGCCGACCAGGGCCAGGCCCACCTCTCTCCTAGGTGGTCTCAACCTGCCCTGTCGCTCCGCCATAAAGTAACAGTCGGGGGCCGTCCGGAACCCAGGCCCACCTCTACCGGGGTGGAGCCACCTGTCCTTTCAGCCCCCTCATCAGAATCACTTGCGGGTACTCCTCGAGCCGACCCGACTTTAGTCACCACAAGTGTCATGTATAAATGTATATAGTATATACCCGTGATCACCTCCCAAAGTGATCACGGCCCAGTAGTATAGCATGGCAGACGGACAAGAGTGTAGGGCCACTGATGGAACACTAGCATCCTATACTAAGCAGTAGGATAGCATGTAAGGGTAACAACTGTAGCAACAATGACAGGCTATGCATCAGGATAGGATTAACGGAAAGCAGTAACATGCTACACTACTCTAATGCAAGCAGTATAGAGAAGAATAGGCGATATCTGGTGATCAAGGGGGGGGGGGCTTGCCTGGTTGCTCTGGCAAGTAGGAGGGGTCGTCGACTCCGTAGTCGAACTGGGCAGCAGCAGGGTCGGTCTCGTAGTCTACCGGAGAGAAGAGGGGGGAAGAAACAGTAAATACAATGCAAACATAAGCATGACGATGCGTGACATGAAAATGAGCGGTGCTAGGTGTGCCCTAACGCGACAGTAGGTGGTACCGGCGAAGGGGGGAACATCCGGGAAGTATTCCCGATGTTTCGCGTTTTCGGACAGACGGACCGGAGGGGGAAAGTTGCTAGTTCGATAGGTTAGGGAGGTGTGGTGGACGAACGGACTGTGTATTCGGATTCGTCTCGTCGTTCTGAGCAACTTTCATGTAGAAAACTTTTTCATCCGAGTTACGGATTATTTTATATGATTTTTCAAAGTTTTAAAGATATTCTGCAATTTAAATTAAATCGAAAATAAAAGGGAAATTACTACGGGTACACAGAAGTGTACCCACATATGTGCTACTAAGACAGACATGTGGGGCCAGGGGCCAAGTCAGCCCAGTCAACTGTTGACCAGTTGACTGGTCAACAAGGTCAAAGGGCCCAGGCGGTCCCACCTGTCACTGACTGGGAGTCCCCAGTCAGCAGAGTTGACTAGTCAATTGGGTCCAGCGGGACCCAGTAGTCAGTGACTCAGCTTAAAACTAACAGTTTATTTCCTTTAATTAAATGGTTCTAATTAAACAGCGGGTCCCACTGTCATACAAAGGGGAGGTAATTAAGCGCGTGATTAACCTAATCTAATGGTGCCACGTCAGCATAACCACCGGTGCTAATCCGGCGGCTCCGGCAATCGCCGGCAGGCCGACTCCGGCCACGGGAGCTCGCGTGGATGGTGGCGTTAGAACGAGCGCTCCCGGGCGAGTCAAACGGTGGCCGTGGGGGAGCCGGTGATGGGTTGTGGCGGCGGCGTCAGTGAGCGGGGCGGCGATGGAGCTTGGGCCTGCGGCGGGCACGGGGCGGCGGGCGCCAGCCGGGGTGAGCGAGGCCGGCAGGGGAGAGGGGAGCAGGGTGCGGCCCCGGACAAGAGCAACGCCGGCGAGGCGCGGGCATGCCGGGGCGGGATTGGGCGAGGCCAGCCACGAGCGACGGGGTCGAGCGGGCACGAGGAGCTGCGGGCGGCGTGCGGAAGTAGAGAGGGAAGATGGGAGGCGGCGGCTCACAGGGGCCGAGCGAGGATGGCAGCGAGCTCGGGGTGGTCCGGCGAGGCAGATCGATGAGGTGGACGACGACGGCCGGGGTTGGGGAAGAAGGCCGACGGCGACGTCTCGAGGCACTCCGGCTCAACCTAGCGCTTGCATACGGTGCAGAAGAGGACGGCGGTGCTCCTCGACTTCCTCCCGAGCGCCG